>NW_016690223.1:1281540-1481351 GCF_001604755.1 Lepidothrix coronata
ACAACAGGATACTCTGAAATGTCTAAAACCTTTCTGTATCACCCAGAAAGGGACAAAATATAAAAATGGCAAACTACTAATACAACAGAGGTCAATGGCATAGCCCACACTTTACAAGGAAGGTCTGCAATGCTGCTTTACAGAAAAGAAAGGTTGACAAAATCCTTGTGATGATACCCTCCTCTTGGTTCACAGAGATGTGGTAAGGATAACAATGAAAGGTTGTGGGTGGCCAAGACACCAGAGATGAAAAGTCATCTTTTTTTAATTTTTTACATGATGTGAGAGCCTCAGGAACACAGAAATTACATGGAAGCAACTCTTAGTGCAGAAATCACTAGGGACAGTCACTTCTGCACTTCTTGTAGCAGCTTCTCAATCATAAGTGAATGGGTGTTGTAGAAGGGCAGCCCATCCACTTCCATTTCCAAACTGGCAGTTTTCCCACTGCGGACCCCGTGACGCACAAGTGTTTTCAGAAGCTTTTCTTCCTTAAAAAACAAAGAAATAGAGTATAATTAAAATCAGGAATCAGACAAGAGCATTCACCAAGATCTTTATCTTAATCCTAGGAGAGACTGATCACATCTTCCATATTTATTTTGCTATCAATTTGCTAACACTTTCTTTATCTTGTCCGAAAGACTATGTTTAGCAACTGGAACTTAGGGAGTGTCAGAAGGCTTATATTTTTGACTGCTGTTTAATTATTGACTTATATTACTGCTCTCCACACTCCCTCAAACAGAATATTGGTGTCAATTCAGAAACATAAATAATTCTTTGCCTAGTTTCAAGTTCCTATATTGCACAAATCAGAATCAGAGGAACACCTTCACCCAAAGTATCTCAAAAATCCATCTGTGGTTTCCCCAGTGAGACAGCTGGCTGCAGCTGCATTTTTAAAGAAAACAGAAGGGAAAGAGGATGCACCAAGAAAAAAGGTTATAGAGAGCACCTGGATGGGCTGCATGCTCACTTTCCTTTCCTGCAGCTTTGGTGATCTCTGTGTGCCTTTTGCTCTCTCTCACTTTTTTACTATTGATTTTATGAGAGTTCTGGTTGCTTAGGAAAGAGGCGGGGAGAAAAAAACCCTCTGAAATTCTGCTTCCTTGGTGTGCTCTGAAACAGGGTATACGTTGTTCAGAACTACAGTTATTTTCTTGCTTAACAGTAATATAAGCAGATAACAAAGCATGCTCCAACTTGAGCTGTTAAAGTACACTGAGGGGAAAAAAAATCCTCAGTTGTGAGCTATGGGCCAGTTAGCATAGTGGGATGAAAAGATGGCATAAAATGAGCTCTGAAAAAACACTAGTTCTAGGAACAATGAAATTAGAAGACCTGGTTTCAAATGGATGTATGTCAAGCATAAACTGCTTTGCTTTTCATCTGTCATGAAATGTACACAGTAAAACTCTTTCTACTCTCTCTGCATTTACTATAGTGAGAATTCATTTCTCTAATTTTATTACTTCTTAGCTTCCCCTACACCAACCCTGTGATAAGTTAATAAGATCTTGAAACACTCACATACCATCTTTTCTTCCCTTTCTTTGCTAGGAATGCCCCTTCTGGTCTTTGTCTACTGTTCCATTTCCATTTGCATGGAAATTGCTACTGAAAGAACAGTATTTAGTATAATTTTGTAACCTGCTTTGTGAATGCACTTTCTAAAGATTTGTCTTATATTTCCTGGTAAGGCATCCTAGTTCTTAGCTGCAACAAAATTAAATGAGGCACTGTTTTTCTATTAAAGGAAAAATATGCATAGTTACATGGTGTCAGTCTTGACATCATGTAACAAGACAGCAATGACACAGTTATTTAAGGAAATTATCTGAATACATTGGTAGCATAAAAATTGCTACTTTGTAATTTGTAAAATTATAAATATACATCAGCTTATATCATACAAATGATCATATATATGAATGCAAATATATGCACCTGATCTTTCTGCATGAGAGAGGTTTTTCTTAGCACTGACTGTATCCATATGCAAATGGACAAAGTAGATCTCTGATGCCACAAAAGAGACACCTCAATTGGATACACAGAATGTAATTTCTAATATGAATTGTTTCTGCTGCATATTTACATGGTAGAGCTCTCTGATGTGCTTGTATGAGGAAAAAAGGGCTTGCTTAATACTACATAACTATGCCTGATAAACTGTATTCCGTCATCAAATGCTACTGTTTCCATTTGTAATGAGCATACACAATGTGCAGCATGCTTCCTCAGCTGTGCAGTGCTGCAATTTGCTCACAGTTCTCTCTTCAGTGAATAACTACACTGGGAGTGGGTTAACCAGAAAAATAATCAAATTAATAGAAAAAGTAAATTCTAATTTGTGCTTTATTCAAGGAAAAACTCCCTTATGAATGACAAAGCTAGTAAAGCATAGTAAAAAAAAAAGGCCACATCTTTATATATTTATAATGTAATTCATATTCTTATAGGTCATAATTTCAAAATAAACACTATACAGTTAATTTGTTACCATTAATAAAGAGTTCAGTAAAAGAACAACAGCTTGATATGTTAACCTGTTTGTGAGATGAAATGAGGAGCTGACTAGGATGTTTAGCATTAGCTACATTTGGATATGTATGAATTAATCTATTTCACTACAGTCACTTTGCCATAAAAGTACTACAAACATTTCAAAAATCAGGCCAATATCATAATCAAACATAATGATGATTCAACTCCACAGCTGCAAAGTAAGCACAGATTGTTTAGATCAAATTGTTCCTTGCTCCTCAGTTCTCAAAAAGGAACAAATGCTTTGCAGCATCACTTGCTAAAATGAATGTAAAGCCTGATCCATGCACTTAGAATATAGTTAGCTTTCTGTTCAGTGGGAAGGGAGAGCTCCACAGTTCTGGGATTTGTGGCAGTGCAATCCTGACACTGCTTGAGCACGAGACTGCAGAGAAATAACGTGTGTTTCAGGAGAGGTCTTCACTGAGTTATTACGACCTACAGCATGGAAAGAGTGACATTTTTTGAAGAAAAATAAAGCACATTATAAGGAAGCTGTCTGGTGCTTAGGCACTCCTTCAAATGTCCTATTTCCAACTACAAACACAAATATAAACACTGAGGTGGATATGTGTGGTGGTGCTCTTTATCTTACTGGGCTAATTACTATAGCATTAAATGAAGCTGGATTTTGCAGAAAGTAGCCACATAAACATAAATGCTCTGTTTTTTTATACTAATGGAGTATGTGAATACTAATGTCTTCAATCTTCTGTACTGTTTACTGTTGTGTGATTAAAGATCATATTTTCTTGTCACACATTTTGTCATTTTCTCTCCTCCACAAAACTGTTTCCATTTATTTTATCTTAATAGATTTTAGTATTGCACTTTCAACAGCTCATTATTGGATCATTAATATTCCCAGCTGTATAGCTTAGTGAAACAAAAACAGGAAGGATTTCCTGTACACAATATCACATTTAATTACAGTATCTCATTACCAGAAATTTTGATCATAGTAGTTTTTACGATGCATTAATTTAAAGATAAAAAAACATTGGAAAAACATTGGAAAGTGAAAAGTACTTAATCTATTTTTTTAAAAGATTGCACTGAAAAGGACCATACACTTTGTTAAGCCAAAGGATAAGTGGCTATATGGCTGTACCAAATGTTGGGATCAGTTTCAGCTTTATGACCTTTAGATGAAAAATTAAGATAAAAAGAATTAAAAAAAAAAAGAAGTAACACCTACTCTAAAATACTTAAGAGGTTCTTTGTTAGAATTTCATGCAGAATGTACTGTCATCTCAGGAGAAATACTTAATTATTTTGGGCAATATCTGTGGTAGATGGATTATATTTTGCTTAGCACTCTTGGAGGTCACAAACCTAATGGTTTTTCCAAGTTTCTATAGAGGTACTCTGCCAACAAAGCTGAGTTTTTAAGTTCCTAAGTTATCACAAATATGTGGAACAAACCTTACTTGATCATTAACTGTGTATATATATATAAAACGCTGCCAAGTTAAAAATAGAGCCATGTGCTCAGCAGGATGAGCACAGATCACAGTCATTTCTCACCCCTCTCAGTTATTTCACTTTTTCTCAGTCTGAAACCTTTGCATTCCCAGAATATCACACTGTTCAGAGCTGCATTAGTCAAAACACATTTAAAAATATTCATATGCAAGTCTTTCTCCAACTTTAATTTAGAAACATTCAAAACTACTTATAAAATAGATCCAGCATAACTAGAAAAGGTGGCAAGATCAGAAGTAAGGTGCAAAGATCAGAAGCGTGGAGTGGCTTCTGCATTAGAACTGTGACTTTCGATTTTGGAAGTAGACATCTAAAGAAGACTATAATAGAGATTTATAAAATCATGAACAATGCTAAGGAAGTGAGCAGGGAATTTTAATCACTGTAGCTCAATACAAACATTTCTTGTATTGCCCATAAAATTGCAGCACTGTCTTGTGCTTGAAGTGGCAAGACATGAATACATTCATATTGGAGGATTTTTATTTGCAATCTGTCTTGAATCCTTTGTGGAATAGTCTAAATAAAGGGTGGCTGCTCTTTCACAAGGGATTCCCAAAAGCCACCAAAAGACCTTGTGACAGCAAGCTATTGAACTGGACTAGGCAGGATTTAGCACTGTTAGCCATTTCCATCTACATGACATGAGCTACTCACAACTCCTTGGCCCCACAGGAATTACCTTGGAAACCGAGGGAAGTGCCGATAGCCAGACCATCTTCTGGGATGACTGTGGAAACCCAACAGCTTTCCTCAGGTAGCGATCGTGTACCTCACAAGTGCGGAGAACATAGAGAGCACAAGCAATGGCGTAACCGCCCCAGTTAGAGACCCCTGCAAAGAATGTCACCATGAAAACAAACTGTCAAAAAAGGCTGGGTTAGTATCAAGTGTCAGGTACCTGGGTCAGGAACCTAGAAACCCGAGCCTGAGAACAGTTGGGATCATCCAGTTCGTAACTTGGTCCTTGCTGAACACAAACACACCTCTCTTGCTGTGAATTTTATTTCATGCTGGTTTAGAAGTGAATTTTAACTATAATATTTAACTTTTGTTGTACATTAAGAATTTACCTTTGTCCTTGAGTGGAAATTCTGAAAATTCATATGTGCATAGACATTTTAACTCTCACACAGATCACTTCTGCAGTCTTTCTTGTTATTCTTCCTTACTAAGCAACCTGGTCTAGTGAAAGGTTCCTTGCCTGTGGTGGGGGGGGTTGGAACTAGAGGATCTTTAAGGTCCCTTCCAACCCAAGCCATTCCAGGATTTTATGATTCTGTCACTTTATTTACTGTGTGATTTTTCAAGAATACTCAGGATTTGTCCAACTATTTCCAATTAAATGCACTTTCTTCATGGAACATTCTTAGTTTTCCAGTTCTTCTGTAGCCACAGTTGCTTAACTCTTCAGAAAATGGACATAATATAGAAGTAAATTCATTTGCCAGGGATGAGTTGGTCAGACACAGAAAGGGCCAATACAAATTACTTGTAAAGACAAATGTTTCCTTGTCAATTCTACTCTCAAACATCAGCTACTCTCCCACCCCACCAAAAATCCCTTACCTGCTACAACAGTAAAATCAGCTTCAACATCACAAGCTATAACATCTCCATTTTTTATGTGCTTCTTTACAGCATCTTTTACTTTGCCCATTCCTAATTCATTTCCTCCATCTCCAACACCTTTAAAAGAGAAAAAGACAAAATGAGTATGAACTCATCGTACAACTAACAATCCATTTAGAAAGCATCCAGTGTCTTCCCCAGTCACTGTGACAGTTTATAGCTCCATATGAGATGGTTTATTTTCAACCTAAAACCAGAAGACTGTGAATTAAATAGCTGAAAGCATCACCTACCACATGCCAACATGTAAGTGTATATATGCAATGTACACTGTACACTGTGTGCATGCAAAAGAAATCAAAATTATCAAATGCTTGTGAACTGCAGACAGAATTAAGACAGTAAACTCTGTTCATGGAATGAGCATTCTGTGTAATGTGTTATCACTAGCACACTAGCAAAAATAGAGAAAGGAGATAGAAAATTAATCCAAAATAACCTTGAGAAATTAGACAATTCTATAGTAAAGCAAGTGTAGAAAACTTTGGCTTGTTACAAGCTTTAATTGAGAAAAGGGAATAGAAGTAGAAATTATTGCAGAATGACAAGCAAAAATATACGTAAGGACTTTGGCAGAAGTAGGACTGACTGCACTGCTCATCTGCCTTGTACAGACCACTGTCATTGTGCCACAGTATGGGAAGAGCCCAGCCCTGTGTACTATTACTGTTTTCATTTTCCATCATCTATAGAAAAAACAGCTAGTCTTTCCTTTTCTAAGTGTTCTTATATACAGGATGTGGGGCCTTGATTTTTTTTGTCCAAATAGAAACATTACGTATTTGTCTTAGTGATTTTAGTAAAATCAATGGGACCTATGTCATTTCAGGAAAATTCTGGGCAACCCTAGGTTTGTGGCATAAAATTGCTGGATGTCATTCAGAGATCTGGAGATAAGGGTAACATATAAACCAGCAGTTCACACAAAAGCTGGGTAGTACCTCTAGTCTCTTACCAATATATTAAAAAACATATATCAAAAAATCAATCTATTTAGTTGGAACCCAAAATTTCTCTTTCACTTGTTAGTCTGAATAGCATCTTATATTTTACAGAATAATCCTAGCCAATGTCTGTGAAACAGAACAACGAAGAGCTTCAAGCCCTCACTATGATATATCAGATTTGAATTTGAAATGTGACTGTGCTCTAATGCACAGCATGTGTTACTGGAGAGAAATTACAATATTTATAATTTACACTTCAAGCCCTGAAAATTGGTAAATTTAACACTTTTAGTAACTGCATAAATATCTCGTATGTCTGTAACAATCTTCTTCTTCAAGTGAAATGGAAAGTTATTTCTCAGCAGTAAGGTTTTATTTAACTCCTCAAGTCTATACAGTCAAGTGGAGCACATATCTTACATAAAAGGATTTGCCATGGAACAGCTGATATTTTTTCTTATCTGCTTTAATAATCTGTTCCCATTTATTTCACTGTAGGGATTTAATGGTGCTTTCTAAAATCTGTTTGTTGGTAGTCATCATGGCTGGGCTTCGCAAACGAAGATTTAGGAAGGCTCTACCCACATTTGTTACAAGCGCGCTGGTGGCTAATGAGGCCAATGTGAGACAGACATGTACGATTGCAAAAGGCACAGCAGAAAGACTCCTTAGGTGGTGTATTCTGCAAGACACGATTCTTTCTGCGTTGTCTTTTCTCCTCAAGAGTGATCCTACGTGCGTTCTCAAAGGCATCAGCAGCGTTATAGATGGTGTGTCTCCAGACCTCCCGATTTGAGGCCAGAGTAGACCAGTTATGTTGATCAATATGGCCAAGGCTGAGATGTTGTTTCAGGGAGTCCTTGTATCTTCTCTTCGGGGCTCCTCTCATGCGGCAGCCAGTGGCAAGTTCACCATAAAGCAAGATCTTAGGGAGGCGGTGGTCCTTCATCCTTGAGACGTGCCCTGCCCATCGCAGCTGTGTTCTCAGCAACATGGCCTCAATACTTGTGACTGCTGCTTGTTCAAGAACAGATGTATTGGTCACATAATCTGACCAGTGGACGTTAAGGATTGTACGGAGGCAGCGTTGATGGAAGCCTTCTAGGAGACGCAGGTGGTGGCGGTAAATGACCCATGATTCGGACCCATATAAGAGAGTAGACAACACTATGGCTCTGTAAACACTGATCTTGGTACTTTTCTTCAAGTGTTTATTGCCGCGGCCGGGGCATGGGGTCTCTCTCTCCCCCCTCCCTTCCGCCGCGTGCGGCAGCCAGGGCGTGCAGTCCGTCTCTTTGTTGATAGTACTTTTCAAATAAATAATGATATAATCCTGGTGCCTCTATCCTTATAGACAAATATGAAAGTTCTACTGTTTTATAAGAATCTCACACAATGTTTTGATTTTTTTTATGTTCAAAATTCAAATTTTTGATCTTAATACTCTTTAAAAAGCCTAAGATGAATTCTCATCCTTTTAAGATCATCAGCAGTTTCTTTAACTGAAAGATATCAATCATTCAGGGGTTTTTGTATCAGTCCTGCTTTGCTTTTCTTGTCTTAGTGGTGTAAGTCCCATCACCAGGACGGCTGTACAATTAGTAGATCTACGCTGTGGATGGATCCCATTAATGTGACACTGGGAGGAAAAGAACACCACACTGAAAAGCTTCCTGTATCATCTGTTTTCTTCTCCCTCTACACATCGGCAGAGGACTGCATTTTACTGTAGGTCTCCAGAGCGAAATTCACCTGACAAAATGCAGCATCTACATACGTGCCAGGCAGCTCGATTTTATTAAAGTCAGCAGAGAGAAACAGACCCTTCACACATTCAGTCCATCTCATCCCAAGGCAGACATCTCAAATACAAATGTCTGAAAATAGGCAAGATGAATCCTCTTCTAAAGGCCCGAGTGCTTTCCAGGCAGAGGAAGAATAGTTCTGCCAGATCTTCCATGTAAGTTTTCACTGACAACATCGGTTTCTGGAACCACATTCATCAAATGTGCAGGAAATGTCAGTCTTCCGTGCTAAAAGCCTTTTGTATGAAAGGGAAACGTGTGACCCCATTTTTTCATGCAGTACTTCAGAAAGCTTTTAATCAGCTCCTATATAAATAGCATATAGCTATGTCAATTGTATGACAGCTGAAAAAAATTAGCATGTGGTTCCAGTAACATCTCTTAATCTTTTATTTCAATCTTCTATGAAAAATGAGTCCTTCCAACCTCAGCCTTTCATGTCTTCTTATTTTGTGTATTCCTGAAGGTTGCTGCTTACTCCATGAGTTTTTACGGTATCGGTACCCATACAATTGTAGGCATTGCTCATACTTTGTTTGTAGTCAGGCTACCAGATCAGAATCTTTTACATGCAAAAGTTAACAGCAACTAATCAACACATATCAAATGCTGTAACATCTCCCCTCTCCACCTACTGACACAGTACTTCTTGCCACTGAGCACACTATATAAAGACTTCTGTAGGCTGACAACCTGATCTTTCTTGTATTCTAGTCTGTAAGGTTATCCAAGTATTTCACCCTAATGCTGTACAATATTTGCATTTATTTTGGAACTAGACATATGCCTCCAAATTCCTACTGACCATGAAGAAAGTCAAATATAGCCCCACCAGAAAAAAAATTATCTTAATCAGTAACAATACATTACTATCAGCAACAGGAGACAAGACACAAAGGCCACAGCCCAGTGGCCTCGTCAAGCTAAGCTTTGCAGAAATACATTGAAACACCCAACAGCCAACCCAAGAAATTGTAACCCAGTCACAAAACAGACACAAGAAGTTAGTGCCATAAGCAAAACAAGAAATGTTAACCAGGTACCAGACAGTGTAAGAAACAATTAGATTGTTTCTCTATGGACACTCAATTAGTTTCCCAGTGTAGAATATGCGCATACACAAATTCCACAGAAGATCAGAGCAGATCCCTTCATTATATTTTGAAGCCTCTGACTTGTTAAACCATTCCCAAAGTTCACAGCACCGAGACACAGTGACTCTGGGTAACCGCTTCTTTTCTTACTCACAAGCCTGTGGTATTTTTAATTAATAACATTTCATAGTATATTTGAATATTCAGTGAATGTTGGAAACAAACATTCAAACATGCTGCTGAATAGACTAAAAATCTCATCTGGCAGAACACTCCAAACTCTGCCAAATCAATAATATACTCTGAGCTGCCGTGGGAGATATTTGAAGAAATTAGGATATTTTTATTAAAGGACTCAGGCTGTGATGTTACATAAGTAGCTAGAGAGACCAAGTTCTTGTATCAGCAGTCTAAAATCAGGGACAGGAGTTGAAATTAACTGCATCAGATAAAGCTCCGGGGCATTTTGCTAGACATCTTTATGAAAGAGAGCTTTTTCTGTACTTATTCAGTCAATCTTTGGCTTCTCTGCTGAGATTGCCAAGAGAGTGCCATCTAGAGTGCTTCCTTTTGAATGTTGGAAGTTACTCCTTACACTTATGAAAACATTTGGATCATATCTAAATAAAATGTATTGCAAATTTTAAGATAATACAATAATTACCAGTGAACTCTTCTGCTACACAGTTTTTAAATGATACCAATACAGTGAAATCAGACTATGCATTATCTCTGCAGGAGGTCTCTAAATTCTGTGGAAACATTTGAAAAACAACAATACTGAGAAGCCAAAGCTTCTGTGCTTTTGGTAATACTCAGGAGTGAGTCCACAGCACTACAAAAAGAGGAAAAGCCAGATCAGCAGACATGTTCTGATGAGACTGAAATCAGCCTGGCATGGGTACTTATTTCTAATTTTGGGACATTTATTTCTAATTTCATTTTTAATATTTATATAGATTATATAGCTGCAAAACTCTGTTTTGGGCCACACAGTGTAGCAGGAAGTATTTGATTGTACAAGGATGTTGTACAACACTTTATATATATACCTTGGTCTATGGTATATTTTTTCAAAACCAGATACAAATAAGTTTTCAGGAAAAAAACAGAGGAGCACTGTGTTGACAAAAGCATTCTTTTTAGATGCATTAGCCAAGGTAAATGTAGTTTTGGCTGGAAGGACAATGACTTCCTTTAAAGATTCTAACTGTACATATATTTTGTTAGACAGGGCACTATTATAGTACATGCAAATATCCCTGCTCAAAAGTACTGCTAAAGACAACACAGACTAAGATTCTATCCAGGCTTCTGCTTTAACTCAGGTGTATCTATCATAAAATAATACCTTAATAAGTAATGTTTCCATTCAACAATCATTTGCTTTCTATGCTGCCTTTCACATATAAAATACAGAATAAAGTCACTGTCAAAAACTGCACTTAGAGAAGTGTATGTAGACACACTGATGTATAGGTAATATATCTGGGCCTGCTCTTTTTATCCTTAAATAACTTTGAAATCAACTTCTTCATTTTTTTTGACTGTGAGAATCCTTCAATAGAACCTTGTAATTTTTCTCCAGCAATGGTCTCTTCAAATTCAACCACAACAAACAGCTGCAGCCTGCAAGCTGCTATTCAGCACCTGCCTCCTGCTCCCCTTCACTTCCAGTAAGTTCCTGTTCTGTGTTTCTCTTGCTTCTGAAGAGTTATCACACAAACTCACACATACCCGTTGTTGTCACTCCTGAAATGGTTTGTGCAGCTAAAAATAGTTCATCTATGGGATCCACGAGATGTTTAATGTTAACTTTCCTGGCATTGTAATAATTGCCATCAGCAGCCATCCCAGCACGCTCTATTGCTATCAGGTGATCATATCTGGTTAGAGGTGAGTGAAAAAAACAGAGGAGAGGAGTCAAAGGTATGATTTTCACATGTGCTTGGTTCTACTTTTTGACCATTTGAGATTCAAGTTAAAATCTGGATACTGTTTTTTTATTTCTGAATGTAGTTCTCTATGCTTTTTTTTCAAAGGTTATTTCAGGTTTTTTATAGCTTTAGTGCAGCTTCCCCAAACCACATTTGCTACCAAGAAATGGAGAAGTTCCTGCAATCCTCCCAGCCAGCAAAACTTGGGTTAGCCATCTGGTCTGGCTCTGTTTCACATTAAAACAGACAATATCTTGTAAAATATTAGTCTCTTTGAGTGTTTTCAAAGAAAACAAAAAAGTGGGAAATTAATGATCATCTAAATCCTTGTTTGTGCAAATATATCTCTGCTTAAAGAACATGGTTTGGCAAATATCCATCTGTTTCTAGTTAGGGAATGTTTTGGTTTGGGTCTTTAGATTCAGGGGACTTTAAGTCTATGGCTATTTTGCTAGTTATGAAAGTAGACAGAGGTACTGCCGATGTCCTACATTTTAAGCAGAATTTTAGTACTCAGTTCTGCCACTGTATGTTAGAATTAAGTTATTTTGCTTTTGTTTCTTCAGTTTTACTGCCAAGAGGTAACTGATTCTGCTGAATTACTTAATGTTCTTGTGGGAGGGTATCTACAGTGATTCCAGAGACCTTAAGCAGGTTAGTTGTCTACTTAAATAAAAGACTTTAGCTTTTTTGGTCCTAGGGATCAATTTAAATAGAATTTGGCTGTACTTATATATAGCTATAAAATAAATTTTTAAAACAGTACATAAAAACTTAAGGCAGTATCATGCATGCTATTACAGTATACACTAACCCGTGAAAAGAAATGGGAATTGAGTAAATCGGTGAAGCAAATACCACAGTGAAAGATATTTTTATTAAAGAGAGCAAACTGAAGGCAACTACATTAAAATGCTTTACAAAGAAAGATCAATACAAATGAGCAATGTATGCCTACAAGGAAATGTCAGTTGCCTGCTAAGTAATGAAATGCTTGTACAGATACTTAGAAAATTCTCCAGTGCATTAACCCTAATCACAGACTTTGTATAAATTTGAACTTTTGTCCAACATTATATACTCAACAATGCATATGTGAACAGAATCACATCAATACTGAGAAATGCACGCATGCATTTGTAATTTTTGCTTTGGCTGCTAAAGACAATAGGATGATAGCTTTCACACCATTACAAACACATATATTTTATTAAGTCAGATCAGATTCCACAGTTGTCGGACGTGACAACTAGAGCCAAAGCGCTAAAAAATGAACACACTCTTTTCGTAGCTCTTTCACTGACTTTGACACAATACTTTCTGATTTTCTCATTTAAGAATTGGTAATATAGTATATATTGGGTGTGTATATATATCTATATCCATGGAATAACTGCCAAAAAACTTCTAGAAATTTTTCAAAGGAGAAGAACTATTGATATATGAAAAATCATATCTTTTTTATACTCCAGAAATGTATAATTGCAGAATAACGTGGAATTACATACTCTGTGTGTGCTCCAATAACTATTTTTGGCTTCAAAGGTTGTTCTATTCATTCCAAGTCTTAAGGATTTACTTGTAACCATTGTGCCTTCTTAGACCATGGTCATTATTTTTATTATAACTTTACACAGTAGAGGTGTGACCCATCTCAAAAACTGAATATACATACCTAGGTCTTCCAGAATTTCCATTGTCACACAAAAACATTAAAGCTGAATCAGCACTTTCCCTTTGATAATTCAATAGAGGGATGGGTTTCTTCAGAATTCCTACAGGAAAACAAAATGCAATTCAGATACTACATCTTTTTATTTTATTTTGTTTAATGTGTTTTTGAGCAACTTAAAAAAAAAGAAGAAAGCAAAATGACTAGAATAGTAAGAACTCAATGTCTTTACACTGTTCGTGATAAGTTCCCTGCATGCTTACTTCAGTGTAAACTTGTTTAAATGTTAATGCTAGTAAATGGAACCTTGAGATACGAAACAGGTCTGAAAGAATAAGAGCAGACATCCAGAATTTATCACAAACAGCTAAGCCAGAATCAGTACCCAGATATGTACACATTAACTTGATGCCAGCTAAGTTTAATAAAATGTCATTGTAGCAATGCTGAGCAGAGCTTAGGGGATGAAGTCTGGTTCATTCTCTGGGGAAAAAAAGTCCTGTACTAAGTGACAGTGAGATGAAAACCGAAGCAAACCTTGGCTCAAATTAGCAAGATAAAAACCAAAACCCCTCACGATTCTTACCTAGTTGAACAGCTTCTTCAATAATCTTTTTATTCAGATCCATGGCTCTCTGATCTGTAACTATGGCAACCTCTTTTTCCAAGGCCTGCAGTATAGCTGCAATAGCAAGGGCTCCCGGGGGCCCGTCATTCTCTTCTGGTGGCTCATAAGTGAAGTGGGTAGGAAATCCAGTTGTTATCAGCACAGACCGGGCATGGGAGATGGCCAGGCAGGCCTTCAGAAGCTCATCCTGGCGCTGCAGGTGAATTATACCTCGGTCTCCTACAAAAGTGTTTTTAACGAGAGCAGTACACTTAAATCTATCATTCCCCTTCTGAAGTTTCCCTGTGAGTGAAACTACATACTATAGTGACATAAAATGGGTTAAAAAAACAAGAGAAAGAAAAACCTCTGGTCAAGGCAGGAATTGGGGTAATTTCCTCAGGAAACCCAAGAAGGTGTAGGATATGAGTAATGAAGATAATGGGCTCTGTTTCCAGGTTAAGAATATCAGATATCTGGATTTTGAAAATTACTATACCTAGCATTTCTAGGTATTAGTGTAAAGAGCATTTTCTGAAAGCTTATTGCATATTTTTTCCTTTCCTTTGGCTCCCACCTTCCTCTGATCTGTGATGACAGTCCTGCTAGACTTTGTCTAGCTACTGAAGCTAGATTGCATCTCAAGCACTCTCGACCTTACAGAAGTTCTGATGAAGACTTCAGATGCATAAGCTTGTCCTTTGTCTCTAACTTATCTAACTTAGGGAAGAGCTAATTCCCAAATAAATTTCACTTAATGAAATGATTAACCACAGAACTGAGGTTTTGGAGACATTGTAAGTTACACGGGGACTTTTATAAACTCAATTAAAACAGTGGTATCTAAGTGATTGTTATATGTTCTTGTAACACTTCATGTAGCATAGAACTGTGTTATCAGACTTTGAGAAATAGGTGAATATTAACAGAAGTCTCTTCTCATGGGTCAGTCCCTAAAGAGGCAACACTGTTGTTATCGGCTCTCATTGTTCAAACACTTCCTATCCCCTCTCCCTTCCCTAACACTTGGAGACATAAGCTCACAGCTCAGTCCTTTCAATTGCTAGCACTCCTGAAAACCATGAATACCAGCATGATGTGCCAATATTCATTAGCTGACAGAGGTAAGTCTTCATTATTCTTTTCCATCCTCCTCACATCTTCATCTTTCTCAGTCCCTCCACCCCCATGCTTTCCTCTTTTTGCTCTCAATTTCCCCTTTGCCATTTCTCCCTCTGTTCCTCCTAAATAACATATAGGCAATACCCATATAGTGGACACAGAAAAACATTCTGAACAAAACTTATGTTAACAGAAGCAAGAAATATAAGTCTCTGAGAAGTGGGGTATATTAACTGAGACAAAGCATTTACTTTCCTTTAGCAAGAAAATGAGCTAACTCTTAAGTTAGGTCCTGTATTTCTGCAGAGTGTGGCACTGTGCCAAGCTGAACTCCAGAGAGTGGGAAAAGGAGAGGCCTCATGAGTAAAAATAAACAGACCCAAATGTATGCACACAGCCCAAACCCAGAGCTTGGGAGCGCTGGGCGTAAGCTGTTTTCCACTACTGCCTACAGAGGATTTCAGAAAATTTATGGGACACTGAGATCAGAATTTGCAGCAGCCAGAGGGGACTAACTCAGAGTGTGTATTTTAGGAATGGCTGTCCTATTCAGTTTGCCTTTATTTACTTCTTGTCTTCCTTGTACACGTGCGCAGCACCAACTCAACCTTATGTAGTCACCTGGTCACTTTGGTCCATCACACAACACCTCACTAACGAATACATCAGCAGAGCTTAATGTAATTCCACCCATCAGAGAGGGGTGTTTGAAAAACACAGGCAAGCACTAGAATTTTCTGGTAGGAGCACAGTAGTCATGAATATATGTAAAGAAATGTGCTATTTACTCAACAGTGAATACTCATGTAGCTGTTAGCAGCATGATGAGGTGCCCTGTACTTTACATACCAATTTCAGTTTTATTCAGTAACAGTTCTTATTCCCCGTGGACTCTCCAGTCTGCTGCAAACATCGATGCTTCTGTGTACTTTGAGAGTATACAGTCATCAACATCAGATATTCTATTACCCATAAGGTTGAATGGTTTTGGCCAGACCCTGATATTAACTACAATAACAGAAAATATAAGACCTATTTGTATAAACTCACTGTATTCCACAAAGAATTCATAAAATTGCCTTTAGAGTCTTACTGTGTTCTTGAATTTTATGACTATCTAAAAAGTCAGGATAGATCACATCTACCTCAAAACGAATCCACTAAAGGAAGACAGTTTTTGTTTATACCTGGATCTATTCCAATCAGGGTCTCTAGAGTCTTTATCTTTTGGGCTGCTTCTGCTGACACAATACTGAAATGCAGAGGATCTTGAGAAATGCAGTGGACTTGTGGGACTCCCCTTAATGATCCGACATTGTTGTTCTTTAGGTCGGTAATGAACATGCAGCCAGGAGAATGAGTAAAAGCTAATGGAGCTCCTAAAATGGATAAAAAAACTCCAGTTAAATGTTATTATTGCAATATATTGAATTATCAGAGTGATAAAATTGCAAATAGCTACTTAATTTAACAACACAGAGCCCCTGCCTGATGACACTTATACAAACAGGTGATATTTTAAGTTACACTGCAGCAATTAATACACTGAGAAAGAAATGTATGCACATACATCTGAAAATGCTTTCACTTTTAAAAAGCTCACGTGGGTAGTTGAGATCACTTTTTTCCACAATGTCCTCTCTAGTCTAAACTTAAGGCAACTTAAGAACAGAACCCTCCCAAGATGTTAGTCGGGAATTGAGTCTGAAACTTGGGTTTGACATGCATGAAGCAACTAATGCACTGATGTAATGACAACATAATGCTTAAGTTTGCCCAGTGTGTTGGTGAAATTGTTTCTGTAAGAATAAATTAATTTTTCAAATTCTAGAGTGCTGCTGGAAGCTATAATGTCTCTCTTGTACCTTCGAATATCCTTATAATAGTTATATGACAAAACTGTCAACTCCTCCTGCTGGCCAGGAGTAGTCCTCTATCAGATTAAGAAAATGGGGACTAGCATCTCTGCACAGTGTCTTGCCAACCTAGCTAGAAGAGCTATAACTGGCAAGGAATAATGACAAAAGGTGACCCATAAGCCTTAGCAAAGCGAATCTGAGTAGCCTCTAAAACCCCGGAGAAAAATAAGCTTGTTTAGACCCGACAGTATAGCTGAAAATATTTCTTGTCTTTCTACTAATTCCAGAAGTCTGGATCTAGATGATACTTGATTTGGCAAAATTGTTAGATAAATCACAACTGGTATACTCAAGCAAAAATTTACTTTGTTAGGAGGGTGAAAAGGGAGGAGATATTTCTTTAAGAAGTACATATATCCTTGGTTTGTGCTAGATCTGCTGGGAATCTATGGCTAGTAATTTGAAAGCATGTGGTGAATATGGTTGTTGAGTTTTAGTATAACTCACCAAACCCTGTGAGCAGACAATATTTTTTGTGACAAGGTTGCAGATTCATCTAAAGTATGAGTACTGGTGATATGGCAGAATTTTAACTACCTAGCTGAGAAAGAAGCACAGCAAGATAAGAACTGTCCAAGAAGTTCCTAGAATGCACTAATGACAACTGGTTTTAATAAAGAAAATGGAGAAGTAAGCAGAAGGCAGCACAGACAGCTGCTTTGGGCAACAGACTGTAGAGTTGTTGGCAATATTTTTCTCTCCTTTCCCTGCACCAAGAATGCACAAGGAAGATGGACAGAACTGCTGAAGAACACAGGAAAGAGTGGGATTTTCAGCTTGGATTTGGCACTGGAAAAAAGAGATTGTATGTAAGAAAGAAAAAAAGTCACTTCTAGAGCTTAACATACTTAGAGCAGGTGATGAGAGAAGTTCAGATAAACATCTGTTAGGAACCACAAGGATATAACAGATCCTGCAAGGAGACAAAGACAAAGCAGGTGACCTTCCAGTGTTCTCCCCATTATACTGCCTATGATTATTAAGCTTCTTTTTCAGTAAGAATGAAAATTTGGTATTTCATTCCACACTAGTGACTTAGAGCAGTATATAATCCTGTCACTATGGTTTCGTTGCCTGTTCTTACCCTTTGTGCTCATGCCTGTTATAAATGACTGCATAGAGTACAGGACAGCTCTGTGCAGAGGACAAAGCTTCATTTATGTAAAGTGTGTCACATATACTTAATTTTGAAACAAAATCTAAAAGCTCCACATTCTCCATGAGACAATTACGAATCCTTTTCCAGATCAATCAATTTGCTAGCTCTTGACAACATTTTGGAAAGATTTCTTGTTGCTCCTTTTTTTTCCCCTTTTTTTTTTCTTTTTCCTTTACTGTTGTTTTACTGCAATGTAATAAGAAATAATATTTTAAAAGGAAGAAGCTTAAAAATTAATGCCTTTAAACTTCTAGTTTTTTGTAATGCTTAAAAAGATGTTTTGATGCTGCCAGAGCTTTAGATTTAAGCCTTTAAAATACACGAAAGTGGTGAAATTTCAGTAAGAATTTTCTTTAAAGTAGACCTGTATTTCAGAATGGAAAACAGTCCTGTCAAAGGCTTTTTTTGTTGTTTGGTTGAGGTGTTTTTTATCTTACCCTGAAATCAAGCCTTCTAATCAGCCAACTCATTCAGTCTGCATTAGAAAAAAAAAAAAAGAGAGGAAAAAAGGAGATCGAAGGATAATGTAAAAAGAGTCTTCAAACAGCACATACTGCAGTTGATAACTGCTTCTGCTCCTGTTACTCCACAGGCCCAAAACACTGGAATATCACCAGGGTGAAGGTGAACTGGATCTCCATAGTCTGGTTTAGAAAGATCTTGTATTCCCAGCAGACCTGGAATTGATCAAAAATTAAATCATGAGCGATTCTAATTAAGCAGTAATACTTCAAAGCCGGGGGGGGGGACCCCAAACATCATTTAGTGACACTGAGCTAGCAGCAAGAGTGTCAAGTCCCCCTGAAGTGGCACATTTAGTTTGCTTTCGAGTGTGCATCCTCAAGAGCCTGAGCTGACTTGTTCTCCCTTTTTGATAACACCGGTAAAAATGTATTTACCTTATTTCTGTAACAAAATACAAGTTAGACATCTATGCTGAGTTTCCAAGACAATATAAATCTTCTCTATTGACAGAAGAGTTACATTCATAACACTGGCAAACAAGAATAAACGACTGCAATGTAAAATGAGTTCTTTCTAGAACATATTTTCTACTGCTTTCACTTCCTACATTCTCTAGCTAGAGAAACGATCAACTGCTCTTCTTCCTCTCCAGCTTAGATAACTACATCTCATTCTTAGCCAGCTTTCACTAAATTGTCTTTTGCTTTATTCTGACACCTACTTTATTCTAACACCCTAATCTGGGTCATTCTAAGCACTTGTTATCTTCCCTTGGTTTTAAATTTTTCATATGCTCTAATCTGCCACTGTCTTTTCTGGAATTAATTTATATGATCTGTGTATATATATATATACTCTTTTTTTTAAAAAATAAATAAATAATGGAGTCCCTCACTCGTCTTGTTCCTCTACTCATACTAATGACTTATTACTAGTTCCTCAGATTGAAGTACTGGGATATGTTACTCAAATATGCTACCGGAGAGTCATGTTAACCAGTGACATCTCCTTCCATGCCCAGCAATGTGATCCTTCTCTGTATGCAGCCCATGATTACCAAATTTCTGACAGCAGAGGGGAAATGATTGCAATCTATCTTCATATTACAGGTGCTTGTTTGGTTTTGTTCTTTTTCAAACAGCCTCCTGACTTACAATTTTTTTTCTCAGTTTTCCCTTGCAAAGAATAGGCCTATATTTGTTCAAACTGGGTTTTAAAAGAAAAAAAATTCTTGTCATATTTCTATTTATTCTGTCTTAAGTGTTGTGCTCAATGTATGCTATTTCAATATTTTTAAAAATAATGCAGTATTTACTTTCACAGTCATCCACTAAGACACAAAATGCATCCACACATACTTCTCCCCATGCTGTCAATCACTGCTACCCTGTCCCTGGAATCTCTGACAGCAAGAAAGTATTCACATAGAAATGAAACTGCATACATTTCAGAAAAATGTGATTACACTTTTTTACCAAAACCACTGCTGCCATATAACTTAATTTATCTACATCAGAGAGCTATCTTTTATCTATGAAATCTGTGTGTTCAGCTCATTTTTTTGGTTTGGTTTCTTTTGGTTGGTTTTTTTTTTTTTTGGTTGTTGTTTTAAATTCGGGTTTGTGATCGTTGGAAGGATTAAAGCATAACAAATTTAGTGGTGCAGGTATTTCAATCCTACCACTTCACATGGTTTCCCCCATCACTTTTATACAAAGTAAAGTGCATGCAGAGTGAAAAATGAAAAGCACTGACCAGGGTCACCCATGTGAATTGGTGCTCCGTGGGCTTCTTTTAATTCAGACGTTGCTAGCACAGCTGCTTCCAACTTGCTTTCAGGAATAGGTCTCATTGTGACTACTAAGTTGCAGCAAAAGGGAGAAACGCTGTAGCAAGGCACAGCTGTCTGGCAGTTCAAAAGAATCCAAGGTGTTAGCAGGAACACTGAATAATATTTCTAAAGTATTAGAATAAATATGTCTAAAACATCGTGCTGTGCTTGACTTTAGAAAGGCTGTGTAGTAACATCCATTTTAAATCCTTTAAAAAAAATTCTTAGTATCCCATTTTTTTTTTCTTGTAAGATTCCATACTGGAGCTTCATCATATAGATCATTAAAAATTTCAACATTATGCATTTCTTGCTTCAGTGAATACAGCTAGGTGACCTCAGGATATTTTGAATGTTGTTAGAAAGCAATGGTGTGTTCCCTATACAGAAAGGGAAAAAGCTAATAAAAAATCATTGCACAGCCACAAATCTGTTTAGTCCGAATCTACTCTCTGTACTTGAATACAGTGCTCTGTAACACACCAGGGTCAGGAACTGCTGCTGGCAGTACCCACTTCTACAGAAGAAGCCAGTTTCATACATACAAAATCTTTCATGCCTCTACAAACGTTCTATGGAATTCATAATCCTCACCAACAGGAATGCTGAAGCATCTTTTCTATTTAGAAATAAAGCAGGTCGGCTTTTTAGAACAAAATGTCTGATATCTGAGTTGCAGTTGAACATAAACAAGATATGCAGAGAGCTAGAGCTGTCTAGAAAATGTTCATTTAAAGTCTTTATAATAACAATAATCACACCTGTCACTGAAGAAACACACAGTGCAGTTCTTCACTGCATTGATGTACCATAAACTATAAAATTTTCCTAATTCTGAAAAGTTATAAGCAGATACATAGTTGTATTTTTTTTCTTTATCTTGGTACTAGGACTCACATATGAGATACATTTTGACCAGGAGCATAGCAAAACGATTGTGAAATGGTAACACTGAAAACAATAAGAACCTTAGCCTAGGAGAACTGGATCTGCACTAAATGAAAAAGGCATGCAGATATGTACTTCGGTGTTCTTAGTCTATCTAGTGGAGCCAGAATTATTCTAAGACCTCCGTTAACATTAAAATCTACACCATAAACTTTCTGAGCACAGTCATAATTTTCGGTGCTATGGTAGACACCTCATGTCTTCAGGAACATCTTCTGTCCCAGAGGTCTGGGTTTGTAGCAAACGTGCAGTTTAAAGGTTCTACTTTCACTGAAAAAGTCCAAAACGTGGCTGTTGTGCAGAAGAAACTGCTACTATCATCATCATCATGGCTAGGCTTCGTGAATGAAGATTATAATGGCTCATAAAACGACTATAATGGCTCATAAAACTACTATAATGGCTCATAAAAGGAGTATTCCATCTGCAAGTTGGAGTTGGTACGGAGAGCAGGACATGTAAAGGCATGGTCAGAATAGGGCGTGGGTCACCGGTTAAAACACAGAGGGCAAACCAGAACAGAATCCAAATGAAATGGCCACCACAAGACACAGGGGGAAAACTTTGCCACAAAAAATAAATAAAAAAGCAGACTGGCCTTGCACTGAACTGGGGCTGGGAATATTCTACCCTGTATTTTTATGCACTCAGCATTAGAGCATGACTGAAGTTACTGTATAGGTAGAGAAAAAAAGTTCTTATTTTGAGCAATAGGTATTATGCACCCAACATGAATATGGACAAAACTCACAGCAAAGTTACAACAAAGACTATGTGTGTGTGCATATACTTACTTTGTACATGCTTACATTACATTTTTGCTCAACGTTTCTTACAGGAATGCCTGCACTTAGGACTGCTTTTTCAAAAGAGAAGCTGCAGCCTAAATAAAATGTCACCATGTCCTTCAGTTGTTCAGAATACTCCTTCAGACTTTTCAGTGATCCAGTACAAACTCCATGCTCATATACTCGGTACTGTAGGCAGTCAGTTCTAGTGAAATAAGAATTTATCATAGCTTTATATTTTTTGTAAACAAAGTGTATTGGTTGAATTGACATTAACCCAGTATCAAAACACAAGATACAGCCTACTTTATCCACTTTTTTTTTGTTTCTGAGTAACAATGAAACAAAAATGCAAAAACTTCACAACACCTTTTTGTGCACAAAACCAAGCCTGTAAACACAACATGTTAGAGTTTGAGATTTTTAGGTTTTATAGGTTAAGGCCCCTTATATGTATCTTGTCTCAGGCTTTCAAAAATTAGGAAGCTGGTTTAAGTCTTGTTTTTAGTGTTTACCACAGGAATGAATCTTTCAAATTTCAGAAACCCTACAAGTATCATGTACTTACCATGGCCATGTTTCTACTAAATAAAACAAATGTAAAACCCTATTATTTAATTCTGCTGGCTCAGACTGCAAAATATTTAGAAATTACACAAAATGCCACCTTTGGATTAGAGAAATACTTGTAATACTGACAATTATCCTAGCATGTTTCTCAAGAACAAGATGACCAGGCTTTTAGACATAGTTTTCACTCAAAGGTATAACTCTAGAAAAAGAAACGTGTTCAAAATGTACAACACTGTAAGGAGGCTGTTTCCTGAAATCCTCTGTTCTGAAACCCTCAAACCATCAGCATTCACTGCAGTACTTTGACAGGCAGGGTTGGTCTGTAGTTACCTGATATCAGAATCACTACTCAGAGAAGGACATTTCCAATCACCTGGTTGACTTCTGTACAGCAGTGGCAGGGGTCCATCATTTGCATGGCAGAACTTCTCAAAATCATCAGCCAGGGACTTGTGCAAAATCACAACATTGGCCTGTTTATAGCCTGAAATTGTGGAAGGTTGGAATGAATGGTTATTAATTCAGATTTCTGTTTGTGAAACAATAACTTTTCCACATAGATTTCTTTAGATAGTCTATAAAAAATTACCTGAAGGAAATTTTTGATTCAGAATGCTGCAATTAAATTAAACAACTTCTTGAAATGTTTCAAAAATCATAGCTAGATATACTCTGTATGTGAAGTCATTCACAGCTAAAATAGTTTGCAGGCATGGGTATTAGTAGAATATGAAGACAGCATAATTACTTTAATAAACATTTATATGAATTTATACATAAACATAATTTATTACCTAACCTGGGGAATTAGTGTTCTGTAGGAAAATGCTTTACTTTGCAAATGTTAGCCCAGAGCCAAGGAAAGGCTACTTTCACAATTATTTTTCACAATACCAAGCTACAAATCATGTCCAGTACAACAGTAAATCCCTGGTATCTTGAAGTTTGTAGCCCATTCTTTAGAATTTCTTGACTGTGGAATTTTATTGTGGGCTGCAACTAAACAGAAATGATTAGAGTTTGGAAATAAACTCTTGCCTGTCCACTTATCTTCAGTCACTTCCACTATTGATAAATAAAAAAAACCCTAAAAAAAAAAAATCAAACCCAAAACTGCTACACTTCCTTAACTTGGAATCAGCTCTGATTTAAAAGGTTGTTGACTACTACCATAAAATAGCTTCTAAAGACATTAACATTTTTGCAACAAGTACCACTGAAGAAAGGCCCCATTCATTTATTTAGCAAAAATTTATTTTCTAAACAGTAGTAGTTAATTCCAATGCCATTTAAATTTTCCTGCATGTAAATGCCAGCTGTTCAAATACTTAGAGGAAACTTGGAGTACAACTTGTCTGTGGTGTATATACCCAGCAATTAACACTCCCTAACTCTGGTACTGATACTTTCTTGAAAAGTCATTACCATTACTGTCTGATATCAGTCAGGTGAGTAGGAGGCTGCATAGATGCACTCACTTTCTTAAATACTGCATTAACCTGTCATCCAATCTTTAAATCAATGATCTGCCTTCAAAGGCTGTAGGAAATCAGCCAAATCTTACTCTTGACCAAAGCTAACAAAGAAATCCAAAGATAAAACTCCATTCCTGATGGAAAAATGCAAAGCAAAGGCTGAGGTGAGCATGTATTTGTATACTGAATTTGCCCACAAACTGCTCTCTTGGGTGTACTCAGCGCAAAAATTCATTTTATTACTGGCAGAAGTTACTAAATACAGAAAGAGCTTCTTGCTAAACACAGAAAAATATTTTTTGTTAAATAAACATACTAAATTTATCACTGAATAAAACACTACATTTGGTTACCCCTCAACTTCATTCCCTACCATCAATAAGAAATCCACAGGCACTTTCTACTTTGCTAGTGATATTCATGAATTCTTAAAATTATGGTTTTATTCGGTGCATTCAACTCAGACAGTGCTGAATTTAACACACTAGTTATAGCTGACAGACTGAATCTGCAGGAAAATACTGGATAAACTCAGGAAACTTCATTACAACATTTTGAGAATTTTACTGCTGCTCCCAATAGCTACCCTTACTTTTTTTGTATCAATGAAAAAATACTTTTTCCTTCCTTTATCTTGTCACATATTCACTTGCTTTATGGAGCCATCATTATGAATGTATTCACAAGCAACAGTAGTGAAACTGGATGTGCTGATCAACCTGAGCATTAATTCAACACACTCATGTCCTAATTCAGAGAAGTTCAGAAAGAGCTTTTAATTTCTCTAGTGAATGACAATGAGGACAGCAAGAAATAATTGGTTTGCTTGTGCATCATAACAACAACATAACACAATTTTAAGGATTCTGAGAAATTCCAATTACTTAAGTGTTCCAATAGTTCTTTTAGTCTTTGTATAATGAAGCTGTATGCTCAAAAACTCATTTTGTATGTCAACAATACTTTTTTGAAATGTTAGAACCAATACATTTGAACTTACTGCAGCAATACATGCACTTAAAAATTCAGCTGGGGCAAACTCCAGACTATTAACATTATAACATGTTTTTTGTTATTATTTTTCAACTTATGTTCTGATGGAAAAGAAAAACACAATTTCAAGACTCATTATGATCTAGAAAATGACATTTAACATTCTTATATTATAGTAATGCTACTATATAGTAGATCTACTATAATGCTACTATATAGATCAGCTTTGCTGATCAGCTATTTGCACAGTATTTTTAGTTGTTACATTTTAAAGTTGATCAGAACAATGACAGACTTCTCTGCTTCTGTAGAAGTCCAGCTATGAGAAGCAAGACAAAAACTGATCTTCCAGAATGCATTGTTATCTGAGTATAACACTAATTTTTCCCTCCCCCTTATAATTCCCATTCTTGCTGAGTCAGTAATTTCCACCTTTGCAACAAATGAAGCAGAAAACCACTGCTGTAACTATGTATCTCAAATTCTACCCCAAAGCATATCTGATGCCTTAAGTAAAGCAATGTCTCTGTAAAGAACACAGTAGGTCATTCTACACATGTGATAATAACATGAAAAAAAACAGATTCGGTTAAAGATTTGCCAAGTATTTCCTGCATCCATAATTTCTCAGTGACACAACTGGGAGCCGAGGGATTGCAAATGAAGTCCACGTATGTTATTCAGGTATGATGGTGTATTTCCTCTGATGTAGCTTTCTGTCTAAAAACCACTGTCAGGTGTTCACAATGGGATTTCAAAAACACCCAAGAACTTCACATTTTCAATTTAATATTTATCAACTTAACATTTTCTTTTGTTTTATTTTACTGCTTTTGATATTTCTACATTCCTTCACAAACAATAAAAAGAAAACATATAGTTATGAATCTAAAATGGAACCATTTTTGCAGATAGAGCAGTTAGGTTTACTTACCTTCTGCCATGCCTGAAGTATTACTAATACTGAGTCTGTTTAATCGAATTATTCTTCTTAACACATGGGGAAGGAGAGATTTCAAGCCTCTTGTCAAAAGCATCTTTTCATCCTTAACAGAAAGATAATTATAAATTTAAACACAATGCACTTTTTTTTTGACATCTTAAATGTTGATTTTCTGGAGAACTTAGCTTAAGTTTCCTCCTCGTGTTTCACCAAAGCTGTTATCACTGGGAAATATAACTCAAAAGGCAGTTCCAAGTCAAAAGGTTATCTCACTGACATTTTATGGAATCTTTCAATAAATTAGCTGGAGACATGCTTTTTAACATTTCGGATAAAATGCAAAATTTTGCTGGCCTGTAATGTAAGAAACAGACTTCTTTCTTTCCTGATAAATATTCATTTTCTAGAGTATTCAATTTTTCAAAATTCATTGTAACTTTAAAATTCCAAAAGCACAAGCGGATTTACCTACCAAGCTATAATCTGTAATATTATTTTTCTAATCAAAATGCTTTCAGACAATTAGCAAGACAACCTTGCAGTAAAGAGAGAACTATATTCAGAAAATGTCATTGTAGTACATTCCACAGGTATTATGCTTTTCAAATATTAATTATGTAGAAGTGAATACTCCCATGGCTATTCTTCCACTGAGAAAGCAGACATATAGATGTTTAAGTCACTTGTCATACAATCTGGAGTAGGCAAAGAAGTAAGTACCTTAATTACAGGCAATATCTGTCTCTTTTTACATCTTTTAAAGATTTTAAATGTCTTTTTTTCTGCAATCCAGATGAAGTTCAAACACAGTTTTTTTCTCAACTAAACTACTTAATAACTAAAAAGGGTTTATTACATCACTATTAGGAAAAAGTAAGAGTTAAATCAGGGTAAAATAATAACTTGTCTGCTTAAGATTTTAACTTTGGTCACTTTTAGGTAAAGAAACTGAACTATCCTCCAAGTATTCGAATTACCAACCTCCAAGTTTTCCTTTAATTCAGAAGAAGCCATTCTTGATGTCATTCACAAGAAGTAATAAATACAATAGAAGTGGTGCTGCTCTTTTTAAAAGATGCTAGTAAATTAATGTATAATGAGGTGTTACAACCTTCTAGCAAAAGTTAACTTTTCTGTTAAAGGTCCACAGTTTTTGTGTTATACCTATTACAGTACAAAGTTTCACTCTCACGGTGGAGTGGAATATTGTGAAAACTTATACCTCTGAGCAATCATTCCTTAACTAATTTGAAGAGCAGTGATATGTTTTAACTGAAATTGTACTTTCATCCTAGTCAGTCCAAAACTTTCCCAAAGCTTTTCCCAAAGCTTTCAGAATTCAGAGAGGTTAGGTTGGGTATTCTGAAATTTTTATATAACATTGTCAGCCAAAACAAAACACTACGTTTTTTTTTCTGAATTCTAACTTACTACTTTCTAACTCTTCTCTACTTTGCTACTTTACATTATCATTCCGTAAGCTGGACAAAAATAGTCTTCATGATAAAATCACAAACAATTCCAAACACACACTTTAAAGATAACAAGAAATTGGATTTAGAGATGTCACTGAGCACTAATCCAGGTCTGTAAATGTCAGTTTAAGAGATATAATTCTTACTGTAAAGAGAATTTCTAACACCAGTCTGGAATGACTCATTCAAGAGGTTTCAAACTAAATAGAATGATCCTAATAAAAAATTCCAGATGTGTTTGTTAGATTCTTTCAGATCACTTTTCTTTATTTCTGACCATCTTTAAAGCCATCTAAATCATCTATAGGATTGATGGCCTGCTACTGATGAACTACTGGCTTACTTAGACTTGAAAGACAGTCTGAAACTTGGGAAACTAGTTTGGAACAAAAACTGCCTTTAGCTAGGTATTTTGTCACACATGCTCTGTTCTGATCTTGGGAAAGCCTGATTGTCTTCTCATGAAGTATGTGCCCAGTAGCAGAAATGGAAGTACCTACAAGATTTTATCAGCAAACATTTAGGGCCCTGAAAGTTTTTGGCTGATATGACAGCAAGTGGCTAACAAGGTACAGGACTATGAATACCAGTCAAGCCGAAATGTTGGCTGTAGGTACTTTACAGAAGCACTTGGGCCTCTTGCTCCTACCTGAGAATAAACATATATTGTTGATGACTTGTTAGAAAGTGAATAATTTAAACATTAACTTTGTATAAGAGCAGACTGAAACAAAACTCACCTTCCCGCGGTGATTTTATGTAATAATAGGGAAAACCCAATAGGATTAAAATTCTGAGTTATAACTTTAAATCACTCTATTTACTGTATAATGTCTGTAATAGATTACGCTGTTATTCTTGTTTATTATTTGCTAAATTTGGGTAGACAATAAAAACTGCTAGATGTTCGTAATAAAACCTAGCTTTTCCCACATGACTTGCCCAGGAATGGCTGGTTTCTATGCAGTATGCTATTTCTCTATGCTAGGTTTACATTTTTCTATATTTTTATTTCTCTACGTCAGGTTTAGATTCCCCAACCAGCTCTAGAACTTCCTGAAAAATCCTTGCAGCTATCATGACTATGGTGTGTTTGGAATGACTAGGGAGAAGCACCAAGATAACCTGGGTCTTAAAGTATCTTTTCCTCCTTGTGCCATCAGGATGCTTAATGAAGTGTAGAGACTGGCTTCATGGGGGCCCCAAGCAGCACTCTAACTAAACAGCCTGATACAGTGGTTAATCAGTTATCAGAGTCTGTGCCTTGGCAGAGGTTTTACAATTCCTTTAATTTTCTTCTGAGATACTTATAATTATCTGAAACTACCAGTTATCTCATGAGGATATGCGGGATCATGATACAAATAAAGACAACATGCAGGATAAGTGTTAAAAAGGCCTTAAAAGAAAAGATCCTGAGAGCGCATATAAAATGGCTGTTGTGCCTGAGGGTATCCTATGTGTCCCTCCACAAAGGGACCCTAAGATTTGGCTTTCCAGTGTGTTGCCTTTAATGGAATGAACCTCTAAAGCATACCAGATAGAATCCTGGGTAAACAGCATTTGGGAAGCAGGTCGCTTACTGTCTGCATAATGATAAAGTTCATACTTAAAGCACCAGTCTGAAAAAAGACCTTGTTTTCAGTCATGTTGCTCACATCAGACTCACTGACTTACAACATCAACAACCAACATTGTAAAGCTTCATAGCACTGAAGTATTAAGTTTGCTCACGAAGAACCTTTTGGTTCCACATTAGAAACACAGTAAGTGCTTTTCTTTTTAGAGGTTTACATGAAGATAATGTATTTCATGTGTATCTTGAATTTATTTACTGAACTTAAATGAATAAATATTAAAATATATTGCTATTTGAGACATTAAAATGGCACTTACCCACTATTGATTTGTGGACACTACTATATCCTGAGCTGCACTTCCAGATCTTGACAAGGATGATGAAACTTCAAAGCTGGAAAGAGATGAGAATAATGTAAGGAGCTGTATGATCAGACACTGATGGCAGTATGGCTTATGCTAGATCAGTAGTTCAGAATAATGAATCCATTTGTCAGAAGCAATATTGTATTGAAATGACATTAAAAAGATATATATATATATATTCAAGAAAAAACTTTTCTTTGCATTGTAGTGGCAGTCAGGAAGTACAGATATGTACAAGCTTTGGTAAAAGTTCCAAATGGATCTTGAGTATGGCTTTAATAAGTAACATAAAATTGTTGGTTGACATCTTCATTCAGTATATATCTCTGCAGCACCACTCCAGTAAAGTGAATACACACTACCCGATTAATTTGGCCCAGTGGATTTCCAAAATATCCCACTACCCAGACAACAATAATTTTCGGGAAAGCCAGATTTAGAGGGTGAATATTTTTTTATTTGAAATTGTGATCCCTCGTTGCCATGTGAAGCTCTAAGTCATTAAGTATTTCTACATGCTGTTCTCAGAGCCCTAGTTGAGTACAGGTGACTGAGTGTAATAAAGTGCCGATCTTTGCTGAGGTGACTGGAATGGGACTGGTTCTAAGCCTCATCTTCATAACTAATTGTAAAAAATATGCTCTATTTACCCTGAATCCCATAACTCATGAAAGAAAAAAGGCATGTTGAGAGGAATGTTACTTTATCCTGTTAAAACCCTGCTGCTCTCAAGAGGCGTATCCTTGTGTCCTGATTTCAGTCAGGACAGAGTTAATTTTTTCACAGTAGGGGTGATGAGAGGAAGCCATGTGGGTGTGTATAGGTTGCTATTCTGTACCACCCATGTCATCACCAGGGAGTGGAAATATGGGACTCTCGCTGCTGGGATGGAGAGTATGGCTTTGGGTGGAACAACAGCATGGGGACCATTGTTCATTGTTGCCTAGGGTCTTTGGTGGGTATTTTTGCATGTGAATCACCCTATTTTTGTATGTGTTTATTATTAATATTGTTGCTATGCTGTTCATTTTCTTATCTCATTGCTATTTCCATAAATTGTTCTTATCTCAACCTGCGATCCCTGTCTTTTGTGTCTCTCACCAGAGGGAGGGAGTGGGAGTACTTCTTTCTAGTGGGAGTACTAAATTGGGGAATACCATTCCTAAACCATGACACCTTGCCTGTCATAAAACTTAAGAGATTCACAACTTCCTATCTCCAAGCCCTGTATGGAAACAAAGTTAGTTACTGCACATCAAGTTAAGAGTTAAAAATGCAAAGTAATGCTTGGAAAAGTGACCAATACCATCTGCCTTTGCCAAATAACCCGAAACCCAACATGAAGCAAAAAAAATGTAATTCCAGACAGGATTTAGTAAAGAAGCTGCCTTGCCTTTCAGATGACTTGTATGATGGATGGAATAGCCTCTCCGCATGTCCTGGGCTATTTCTTGTTTCCTCCCTTTTCTGTTGACTACAGTGTGCCTTCATCTCTGCAGTTTTTTCTCCCTAAACTCAGACCTCTATCTCCATAACTCCAAGTTGGACTGACCTTCGTAGTACTTCCTTCCTTGGTTTATCTGACTGTGCCCTCAGCAATATGGGAGTTTGGATGCTTTCTCTCCTCTCACTAGCTCTTTTTAATTTATATACTTGATGTATCTCTCAGTTGTACCTTAAGTTCTCAGTTTTCAATCTTAAACGAGCTTTTCCTGTTCCCAGTCTGAGACAAAATAATCTAACTTCAGAAATCATAACACACAATAAATTCACAAATGGTTTCCCAGACTTGTAAGATTTATACTCCTCCGAACCTACCTATACTCACGTGTGTGTGTGTGTGTATGTGTGTACATATACATACATATAAATATGTATATCTCTCCCCTTTTAATATTACAGACAGGCTTGGCTTAAGCATATTTTTTCTAATTATTTTCTCCTTAATTTTTGACAGTGGAACCACCAACTAGCCTTGCAAAGTAATGTATCTTTACATTGAATTGCTGACCGAGCTATAGTTTATAAACCATATTTACAGTCTGCAGAACATAATCTCTTTAGAGAAAAAGAAGGAAGTGCAGTAAGTGAAACATTTTATGTTACCTTAGAGCTTTCAACATGAAAAAGCGAATCTGTAAATTTTGCAGATATTTAAATACGAACATAGATTCGTTACAGGCCCACATTTTAAATTATTCATTACACAAGAAAATGGAAAAATGTCATTTAAGTGTCAGAAAGATTACACTTTGAGATGCAGTGGGTGGGTCCGTACTGCTGTGCTAAACCACACCAGATAAAAATGAATCAAAAAATTACATAATAACACAAAGGATTAAAACATCCTTCAGAAGTGTCAGTGTGATTGCTTCGCCTTTACATGTCAAGTTAATTAATGAAATAAAGCTAAAAACATAGTATTTCTGTGGTTTCAAAAATGGATCACCCAAGAATACACTGCCTGTAAAAAGTACCATCGGTAAAAGTAATAAACAAGTAGGTTTGAAGACTGCAAAGCAGTTAACACCAGTTTCTGGTGTTAGAGACTACAGGCCTGTTTCTCCAGTGATACTGATACACCAATAAGAATATGGTTTAATGCAGTGACTTGCTTGCAAGGAGCCCAAACACTTACGAAATACAGTCTTGCATTGCTTATATCACTTTTGTCCTATTTTCAGTTTAAAGTTTGATAATAAGAATGGGTGGTGGCATGTATGGGTTCATTGGCCAAGAAAGTGCAAGGGTCACTTGCACACTGCTGGGCAGGTTTTTTTAGATATTATCACGCAGATACCTTACACAAAGCTCCTGCCTCATGAACAGAAACAGCAGGGTAACTGAAATATGAGCCAGCCCATGGGCTGCCTTTACTGACACATAATGGAAAGTAATCTAAACTAATTCTAATCTAACAAACGCTTTGTGTACTATGCCTTGCCCTAGTATGAATACGGTTACAGAGACTTGTTAGCGTAAACACACTTTAAATGACCTGCTGTTTAATCATCAAGCTGATCTGAAATTCTGCCAGGAGACTTCTGTGTAAAGCATAGACTTCTCTGAAAATTTAGTCCATTTGATTTTCCAACAGAGTCTCTCAGTTACACTTGTGATCTTTTATTTGAAGAATCAATTAATGATCCTTTTTCTTTGCATCTGCTATGAATCATTTCAAAGCACAGAACTTCTCTGTGTGTCATTCCAAAAGGGGTATGCTTTGTGTATTTTCAGACAGCACTTCATCCAGCAAATTATGATTTAACTTTACATTTGAAATACAGGGAATTTACCTTTGAAGTTTATGTACCTTTGAGGACTGCAAATAGAAATTTAAATTAGCTTCCATTAGTAGTGTTCTGTCTGCTGCTTAAGGCAGCTAGCCTGTACTCAAGATCCTGCAGACTATGTCAGGATGAGAAACTGATAACAGAATCAATGTATCTTTGATACAATCTTGTTTACTTGCAAAAAAGACATACAATGTTTAGTTTCTCTTGGTAAAATAACAGAACAAAAAACAGAAACCCATCACCAGTTTCAAAGCAGCCCTTTCAGAGAATCCTGCATGTTAGTGTGACTACTGCACTGGTATTATTCTATACTCAGCTTCTACTCTGGGACAAAATAAATTATTTCTCCGGTGGAGAAATACGGGAAGAGACTACAGAACAGTTCACACCACGGCCCTGCCCTTGCATGGGCACAACCTATGCAAGATCCCAGCAGTTTAAGCTTTTTCATCCTGCAAAGGATTAGGCCTCATGACTTCACACTCCCTTCCAACCCCTTGAATCATATCCTAATACCTACATTCCTGCCTCATCACCTTACAAAAACACATGACCAACAAGTTTTCAAACAGCCACCTCATTTACATGCACCTTCGGTAAGATACGGTACACACCTAAGGACTTCATCGAGATTTAAAACTGCTACTTCCATACCTTTGACTTTGCTGACAGGAATACTCAGCAGCTGCAATAAGAAAAGACAGCAAATGATCCAGCAGAGCTTGTTTTCATATAAGATGACAAGATGTGGTTATTCAACTTCAAGAAATTGAAAAAAAATGTGAGGGCATGAGGGTGGTATTTAAACATAGTTTCCCAATCTACACTGAGTTACAGAAGACCTTTGGAACTTCTCCACAATTCTCTGGGCTTGGTCCAGCTATCAGTTCTCTGTCTCAGCCTCTTCTGGCACTGAGACAGCCCAAGGATACTGGGGGACCTCGCCTGCAGGACATCAGTGCCAACCTCTCCCCTGCCCCTGTGGCAACACTGGCCAGCTGGCAGCACACTGCACAAAGCAGTCAAGGTGATGGGTATTGGCTAGATAAAAATTTCTAAAGTGAGGAAAATTTTTCTTTCCAGTCTTACTCAGGACAAAAGAAAGTGGAAGTCCATAGGACAAAGTAGAGCGACTTGTACTGCTTTGTTGGCAAGGCAGCAGCCACAGGTACTTATTTTGATAAGAATGTATGTTGCCGCCTAGGTTACACCCAGTCACGTCATGCACAGTCACACAGCTGATGGGGTGCTCATTCCTTCCAAGGAATTCCATCTGGAGGTAAGCAGGTAAGTGATGTTGTGCTATCTACACACCATAAAAATAGTACCATGCTCCTAAAAGTGTGTCATGTTTTCCTGTCAAATTATTCAGGCTACCTCCATGATTATGCCATTTCTTTTGGGCTCACATCTGCCAGCAGGTGCTAGTCACTGCACCCATCACCATTCACCAAGCAATTCTTTTTGGCTATGGCCACTAAAGAAATTATTGCAGCCTTTGTATTTACGCAGTTACAGTCCTTGAAATGTGTCTCAGTAGGTTGTGTCTGGGGAACCTCCAGTGAATTGGACCTTTCCAAACACTACCAAGAACAAACATCTCTGCTTCCACACATACCTGGGATGAAGAGATAATGACTTTTGTTGTTCCATTGCTTCCTTCAGCTCTTAGACCAAGAAGTACCGTGAACAGCTCAAAAGGACTGAGCATAATTTTCCTGATGAGCCTCCTGGCTTAAGCAGTGCTATTTGGCTAATAAGGTGAATTAGTGGCAGGATCTGCAAGAATACCTCAGTGCAACTTCCAGAAGTGGGTGTAGGTAAATTCTGTTAGCAACTCTGCTATGTAATAGCAAATGTTATGCATTTGGACTGCTATTTTGTCTTGGAGCATCCACACTGCCCATGTAATAAATGTTAATCTGCATGAAGTATATCTGGACAGCTTTGTTCTGCAGCAACCATTCCAACTTGAAAGGCTCCAAGATATGGACAAGTTATGGCTGCATTACTATGTTTTCATTACTACATACCTGACAACTATGGTATTTTACAGCAATTAAATGTCACGATGACTCGGGAACTGCCCTTGATGGTCTGTTTGGTGCAGCCAGGCACCTGCAGGCACATTTGCACTCTATCTGCAAGAGCTCTGGGCCTGTTTGACCATCACTGAGTAGAGCAGCACGATGAAAAGCGGTTTTGAATTGAGGGAAAGGATATGGGCCCTTTTTGAATTATCCTGGACAGCCTGATCCTGCATAATGTGGGGGTTCCGATGCAGTCAGTCTGTCTCAGTACCCTCAGAGTGTCACCACTGGTGCTAGCAGCACCATGGCTGTGCAGCAAGGGCAAGGGAGCAGTTCAGGGGCTCTGCTAGGCTTGGGTCCTTGCATAGGTCAGACAAAGAACTTCTCATCTAAGTTTCTGGATACAGACTAGATCAGGTATTGGTTTACTAAATGCTGTCACTCTGTAGCCATTCAGTGCCTTATATAATTATATACAATATATCACTGTGATCCATGCATTTACAAGGACAGAGTGAATATCTCAAACCGCTGCACTCATGAGCAGTAGCAGCAAAGAACTCAAGATGTTGAAAAAACACACGCTCAAAGAACTAATCCTGAACTTTTACTGCTTTTCCCTGTGTTCCATGGGTAGAGTAAGACCTGTATGTCTATCACCCTCAAACCTTTTATCACCATTAAAACATTTTTTTAAAGAACAGTTTGGTGTTAAAAGATGACTCATAATGCTGCAGCGTTAGTTAGTTCACTCGAAAGAAATGTTAATGTCGTAATTTTGATTTTCATTACCAAACAATAAGAAAGTAAGGGTTGGAAATGTCTTACACATTTGCCACCCCATTTTATATTTTTAAAATATAAATAAGCTACAGTGATTGGTATATCTTGGTGTGCTCAAATTCAAGAGTTGAGCCCATATTTTGTATAGAAGCCTCACAGAACAAAAAATTTAAGCTCTTCCTACTATTCTTTTTTAGAGTTTTATTCCCAGATATGGTAGAAGTAGTATGCATAAAACCTTGCCTCAGAGCTTACAGTCTAAGGACTCAAACCTATAGTACTTCTATGAATATAAGTAACAGAGAAAAGTAGATAATTAGTCCTATTGAGTTCAAGGACAGATGAAGTGCTTAAAGATTTGCTATATTGTACTTTGGCTGCATAAGTGTTTGTGTACAAGCCATATACTATATGCAGACCTACGTACAGAAAGATGTGACAGAAAACTTAGCACAAAGACAGAAAAAAATATAAGCAATACACATGCTTTTTATAAACACGTGTACGGAACAAGCTAACAACCTTGATATAAAATAAGTTATAACTAGTACTGATGAACCACACACTTTGGAAAAAAGTTGTAGCTCTGGTTTTGTGTGTTTAGCAGCTATTGATCCTTTTTCCTGGTTTCTGTATACATGACACTCAGGCAATTTTAATAATGTACCTTAAAACTCCATATCCCACATTTGGTATTTGATAGGACAAGGGGTAGTGTCTTTAAACTGAGAGAGAGTAGGGTTAGGTTAGATATTAGGAAGAAATTCTTTCCTGAGAGGGCAGTGTGGTGAGGCACTGACACAGGTTGCCCAGAAGAGTTGTGGCTGCCCCACCTCTGGAAGTGTTCAAGGTTGGGTTAGATGGGACTTTGAGCAACCTGGTCTAGTGGAAGGTGTTCCTATCTATGGAGAGGGATTGGAACTAGATGATCTTTAGGGTCCCTTCCAACCCAAACAGTTCTAAGATATTTCTCTTATTTGAGGTGCTTTAGGAGCAACCATTTTTGTTCTTGGATTTTTTTTCACATAACTCATTAAATATCTGAAGTATGGAGAGTGTTCTAAGTTTTGCTTTATTTTGTTTTCAAATAGGAAAAGACTCTTGGCTTGTTTGAGCAATAGCTTTTGATCTGGCTGAATTTTCCTCCTTCTCTAAAACAGATTTTCAATTTACATTACATCATAGTGCCTGAACAGTTTCATATTATCATTAGTATATGCATAAAATCCACATAATTAAAAATATTATTAAAACAGTATTCTTCAGAAGATAGAATTAAAGCTACATAAAGCCCCGTATCCTAACTTTGACAGTGATCAATAATGCATACCTAAGAAAGAGCTCAGCAGCAGAGAAAACATTGACAAAATCTAGCTGGTTTATCCTTCCAGCATTTCACGACCTCTGGTACAGAACCTTTGAAGCTAAAGGTGATTTCTGTCTGTAGAAGTTAACATAAAAACTGATAGCCAAGTGGACTTTATCCCATATAACTCCAGTTTGCAGCATATCATACAGATTCCAGTAGCTACCTCCTAAATTAATTTACTTGGAAAACTGTCTAGATGCAAATGCTAAGAATTTTGCATGGATTCTTTCCAGTTCCAAAGCCAATATATTTAAAAGTAACTAAACTATCCTTATATTAGAATGCAATCTACAAATTCCTTTAATCCTAATCCCATAAATACATTTCCTCTTGAGACAAGCCTCTTACAAGGGTGTTCCAAATAAAGTTAATTAGCTATTTCCAGCAATATCTTCTCCCAAAAAAGGGTCAGACTACACCGTATATGCAGTGAAAAAAGACAAGACAGATTAAAAGCACTCAGCAGCCTGCATTAACGTGCTCCAAGTGTAAATGTATCATTAAAATAGAGCATTCACATTTGCAAAAACTGAACTCAGAAAAGCTGTGGGGTTTGTCTCCAAAAGATTAGTCAAATGTATGGGGTTTTCATTGTGGAAGAAAGGGACCAGTGAATTTGGTTCAAACCCAGGCCTATTTACCTAGTTTCTCTTCTAATATAATTAGTATGAAGGTGCATTTTTGGGACCATCTAGAATTTTGAAAATGGAGTATTTAGGATCAGCATTTCTGAATGGAAAAAGAATAAATCTACAAAACTGATAATTGTTCAGCTACTTGGAAATAAAACCACACAAAAATCATATAGAGCAAGGTATGTTGTATGATACATTGCTATATCATAACTATCAGGGAGTATTTTTAATAATATGCAAAGATAGAAGAACATTTTAATTTGAATACAGGATTGAGGTGTTTCTCATTACACATTGAAGAGAGAGAATTTTGATCAGTTAAAAGGAAGATGAATAGGCATCAGTTACTAGAAACTGCTATGATTTCCAGTCAGACTGATGGAGCAGTAGAAGACTGCTATTAAAAAAAATAGTTACTACTACTAAAACATTTGAAGAGATGATGGTAGCTACTGACTTTAAAACTCCATTCTCTACTGACAGATTTCCCTAATGGAAATTTGTTCTCTATTCTCATACTACTTGTCTTTGTAAATTAACTGACTTTGACTAGAAAGTTTGGTATACAAGGCTAATTTTTAATCTATTAGGCACTTCAAACTGCAGATATATGAGATATACAATCATTGTGTTCATGGGAAAATTGTCAGAAATAATGTAAGTTTACTGGAGTATGAAAATATAAGGCTGGAAAGAAGTGAGACTTTCTTGTTTGACATCAAAGATATAGTTTGCCAGAAGGGATGTAAAAAAATATGAAACCATATATAAAAATAAGGAAATCTGTGTCCTTTGCATCAAATAATAAAAATGCTTCCCCCCCCCTTTAGTGGAAAGTTTAAAAACCAAGCATTCTGAGTAGATCCAGCTTCAGTTTGGAAAATATTACACAATATTTTCCACTCCTTTTGAAGAAGGAAAATATTGCAATCAGTACTTGGTTTCAAATTCTAGGCAAAAAAAAAAAGTGTGTACATATATATAATATATATGCATTCATTCCATGGTTGATCACATAAAACAAAGTGTTCTCAGTTAAAGAGAGTTATTTCAAGACTGTATAAAATCAACAAAATAAAAGACAGTCCAAACTGAGTATCTTATAGTTCAAAGGATAGAATGATCTGTATGTGACTTTTCCATGGTTACTAAGTATACAAAAGAAAATATGTGAAACAAAGTGCACATAAGTGGGCATTGTGTAGGATATAATCTACGTATATTAAAAATAGCTAAGAATATTAACAGAAATGCATTTAACTTAGTGATCTTGGTTCATGAGCTCTGTAGAAGTCAAGTATCTCAAATGTCTTTCCTAAAAATAAACAGGAATAGAGAGGATACCAAGCTTATGGATCGCTCATTTTGTGCCTGATAAACACGTATTTCTGGTGAACAACCAATTTCTGACCTTTATAGTAACTATCAGCCTCAGAGAAAAAGTCAAAGTTTTCCCAGTTTTCAGTTGTGTTCTAAGGGCTTTCATCACAGCACATTAACAAGAAATTCTGGGGGGCACTTGTTCGTTCTGAGTCTGTATCTTGCTCAGCACAAAGGATTGCCCATCTACAGCAAGGGCTCTTCAGCACTACTGCATGTAATCCCTTACCTGCACTGAACACTTGTCCTTTTGGTAAAGCTGTATGTTTTCAATTAGAGATTAAAACTTTTGCTGAAAATAGCCTCAATACCACATAAAATAACACTTAGAATTAATTCATTAGATCTTTTTGTAATAAATCAGAATACATTTGTTGCTTCTTTGAAATGACTTATGAATATTGTAGGTGACTTGACTGTCGGGATACTTATTGCATGAATATGTGGACTTAATAGGTAGATATAAGACAAGCAAATAACCAAGAAAGAGAAGAGAGAAGCCTCTCCAAAGTAAATAACAAAAGATTAGCAAGGAACACTCTAAAAAAATGGGACGGTATGGTTATTAATAAGAAAGATAGACAGGCTTTCTTTAAATGTTTTGATTTTACTGTTATTCTAGACAAGGCTCTGTTTTAATAAGAGTATATGATTTCTATATTAGTCACTTTTAGGAATCTCAACAGGAATAAAGTTTACAAAACAGAACAATCAGATCAATAGGGCCAAACCAGACTAAACTGTAGCCCAAAGCTTCAACTATATAAGAGGCTGCACTGTGAACATTCAACCTAGACAGGTGAAAACACTAAAAGGAAGAGACAAGTGACGATGCGAGATGCACAGCGCCACCTTCAATTGTGACAATAACATCCTTAACTCTGCTGCTGCTACTGTGGCAGAGGCAGGGAGTGGGGGGAAGGCTGCTCTCCTGGGGTGTGTGGGTGGAGTGAGAAGGCATTTACTTCTGCAGAGAAAGAGAGGCACTGGGAAGATCAGGCAACTGTTGTCTTAGGAGAGGGCATGACTACTTCTACATGGCCTATCCGAAGTCAGAAAGGGTACATAAAAGGCTACAGAAAACGTGGTTCTGGCCTGCCTTCAAACACAAGATTAAAAAAGGGATTAACACTCACTGTTTGTCAAAAGCAGTGAGGGACTCATATTTTTTCAGAAATCCCCTTCATCTCCTCTCTTTATATCCATCAAAGGATAGTGCTCCAGTACTGCAGTGGGTTCATGTCCAACCCCAAATGATTTATAATTCTGTTGTTTTGGTACTTGCTATCCAAAAGTAATTATTTTGTCTTACGTATAAACCAAACCAGTACCTCACGCCTGTCCACTGTCTTCAATCACATAGTTTTCTAAAGACAAATACTGTCTCACAGTGGAACAGTTTAACCAATTTTTTATCTAAAGACTTATGGCAAGCATCTCACAACTCACTACCCCCAAAACAAAATGCTTCTGTGGGAAGACATTGTAAGGCCACATTGTAGATACACGTTACTGTGCCGGTTCTGGCTGAGGTAGAGTTAATTTTCTTCACAGTGGCTGATATGGGGCTGTGTTTTGGATTTGGCTGAACACAGTTATGATAATAGAGACGTTTTTGTTATTGGGCTTACACAGAGCCAGGGCCTTTTCTGCTTTTCGTAGAAGCTGGGGCTGCATGGGAACTTGGGAGGAGACACAGCTGGGACAGCTGACCCAAACTGACCAAAGGGATATTCCAGGCCAGATGACATCATGCCCAGTATATAAAGTGGGAAGAAGAAGGAAGAAGAGGGGACATTTGGAGTGATGGTGTTTGTCTTCCCAAGTAACTGTTACACATGATGGGGCCCTGCTCTTCTGGACATGGCTGAACACCTGCCTGCCCATGGGAAACTGTAAATTAATTCCTTGTTTTTCTTTGCTTGCATGTGCAGCATTTGCTTTCCCAATTAAACTGTCTCAACCCACAAGTTTTCTGGCTTTTACCCTTCCAACTCTCTCCCCAATCCCACTGGTAGGGGAGTGAGTGAGCGATTGTGTAGGGCTTGGCTGCTGGCTGGGGATAAAGCAAGACTGTTACTCAGAGAACAAGCAATATCACTGCTTATTACAAGTAATTCTAAGAATTTGTGGGGTTTCCCTCATTTGACTTCCTATTTGAAGGTGCATCTCACAAGAGTTGCAGGGAGGCAACACTCAGTCCAATGAGAAGCAAATAATTTACAACAGAATTTCTGCAATTACACGGTGGGTTTGGTAGAATAAAATCTGGTTGAACAGGAATATGTTCTTTTGAAAATGGAGGGAGATGTGGTACTGGTGTAAATCTTTATAAAATACCAGAAAATGCTGGAAGGTGAGGGATTTGAAGTACCTCAGTGTTAATGGAGTTATTTACAATGTCAATAATCTGCACTGCTGTCATGTTCCCCATCAATACAGTAACAAGCAGTCACAACAGAAAAGTAAGTTTGAATATAACATGCTGTAAGGAGGAAGATGCCAAACCTCACTCTTAGCCAGATTTAATAAAGGACAGCCAAAGGAAAAATGCTTAATGGGACATTTCTTTACATAGAAGTCTAACACTTCAGAGAAAATGCAAATCCTAAGGAATTTACAAAAGGAGTGTAAAATGCCTTCTGGCCAACTGGGGTTTGATACCCTCTTGAAAGACTGTCACAGCAAACACTTTATATTAGAAAAGAGGTGTATTGGAACCGAGTGTTCTAACATTTAAATAACCTAGGTTTCCCCTAGAAGCACTCTGCCTAAGAAAAATGAAATAAATGAGACCATGCATGGATTACTGAAAGAACTGTAACTGCTTGGTGCATAACCTCTATATACAGCAGGTTATCTACAGCAAATATTTTACTGGATATTTTGAAGTGGGGTGGGCTAGTGCTTCACATTCTGGGTTCGCCTATGAAATAGGGGCAGATGCAACATAAGCATGGAGGAGATAAAAGGTAACAATTCTTCACTCTCTTTTGTAACTAAATCATTATGGGTCATCAGATGAAAGCAGCAAATGGCAAAGTCAAAGCAAAAAAATGGAGGTCTTTACTCAGGGACTGCATTGTCAAACCAAACAAAACCACAGACTGTCGTGACACTACACAGCTGCTCTTGGCAAGCGCTGGAGACAGGATGCTAAGCTAGAGATACCCTAGTTTGTATCCTGTATCTAAATAAATCAGTATGGGATGAAGCATTTAAGAAAAATATTAATGAAATGACAGAATTGCTCGTAACAGGTACCAGTTACCTGTTAGCTCTAGTTCCAAGTCATACAGTTTACAGTGCTAGTGTCAATTAGGCAAGTAAAGTTAAAAATCCCCATTTTTTTTAGATGTATTGAAAAATTGTAATCTACCATTATAGCTTTTACTACCTGATTTTCACAGTAGTATTTTATATCTAGGCCATGTTCATGCAAACATGTTTATCTACTGTTTCTATAATCCATTTTAATTTCTTTTTATTCTTTAAAACTAAGGACAATCTTTCAAATCTTTCATCAAAACATTTTCCTGGTCCTTCCAAAGGAGTTTTAACACTGCTTATATTAAATCATATTATATTATGTTATATAATATGTTATATTGTATTATGTTATATAATATTACACTATGTTAAGAGGTGCCTTCCAGTCACCTGATACAGTACTTGAAATTAATGGGAGTTTTTTGTACTTCTTTCTGTGAAGATCCAAGTTCTTCTCAAACTCCAGGAGAAACACTAATTGACTCTAGAATATATTTCCCTTAATTTATCCATTTATTTCAGGATTTTCTCTTCTGTTATTTCAATTCATGTGAACATCTTATCTTTTTTAATTTAAAAGAGTAGGTTCAAAGTCAATAATCATACAACTTTTCTCAAGATAAAGGGAAAAGGAACCTGTGCAATACTGTTCATTTCAATAAATCTCTTTTTGGTCTGTGATAATTTAACAGATGCAATATCTTTTAAATATGCCAAGTTGTGGAAATGAACTTATCAGCTTTCATCTACGCTTTTCAAAAAATGTCTTTCTCCCTCCATTTTAAGTGCCACTTCTTTTAACTTATTCTTTTTTTCCATGGGCTCTCTTTAAGAACTACAATGCAGTTTTAAGCTCTGCCATTTAAACACCTTTTCCCTCATGCTATGCTTCCTTCTTTGGGGGTGGAAAGCAGACATAACTTCTGCAACTATCAGAATGTACTCATAGTCTCCACGATGAGTTAAAACTTTTAATTTCATTATCACTAGCTTTCAGATCACCTCGATTAGCTTTTCCTTTCTAAAGTCCACTTCTCCAAAGTTTACAGTAAATTTTCAAAATAGTGAGAATTCACATGTGAGTCTTCTGAAAAGGATTTCGGGTTCAAACACACTGCAGTCAGTATAACCGAGGTTTAATGACAACATTATGTAGAACATAAAAACTCTGTGTTTCTTCCAAAAAATTTGAAAAAAAAAAACCAAATTATTGTGAGTGAGGATTAGGATCCAAAAGTCAATTCTTTGTATTAACTAGAAATTTCATCTCTGCCTAGTTTAAGCAGCTTTAGCAGATCAGAAAGTGAAATAAACCCCTATTTCTGTTTTAATAGATAGTGCTGCTTTCTTTCCCCTCTGGACAGTGTGCATTCATTTCCCTTTTCCTCATCAGAAACTGAGTAACATAACAAGTATTTTTATTTTTTTTCTCTTTTATAACTATGTGGATTTTTAACTATTAAGCTTTTGAAAGTGTACAGTAACTGAAGAAAAACTAAACAATCGGTGGAGAAATTAATACTGAAACAGGACCCTAGAATCAGTAACACATCTTCACTTACACGCACTCTTTCAAGAAACGATCCATTTCCTGACAGAGTTGTACCACTTCCGTTAAGAGAATTATTAGTCTTGGATGTTTTGCATAACTTCTCCTTTCATGGTAAAACATTAAGTGGTTTTAGAGAGATAAAATTGTTGGCCAGAGCAGTTTCATACAAAACCCCTTTAAGAGCAAATTTACCTACCCAGTCTACTTTTCTGACAGTTATCAAGCACAAAATGTTCAATTAAAGATTCAGATTAAAAAAAAAAGATAAAAATCAGAGACAATACATGTAAACTAAAAACTAGAACTAATACTGTACTAAAACCTCACACAAAAGCTTCTTGAGGTCATGTCTGGAGGTGAGTCCTTTCCTAAATTCATTTAGTGGTTTCCAAAATTTGATCCTTTTTTTCCCCTGTAGTGTAAATATTCTCCATGGAGTGATTAAGGGGAACATTTTGTATCATCTGGCTTTCCAACATTTGTCCTTTTAAAATAACACCTATTTCTGTAACAATTCAATGACCATAAGAAAGCACCAGATGCCTCCAACTTGAGCTCCATAGAAACTATGATTTTCATATGCAGCTACCCTTCAGAAAGAAAGTAAACCAAATACCTTAAAACTGTGAAGTAGTGACACCCTGCTGCAGCTACAGCACTCATTTTCTTCTTTTTCTCTCTCATTTCCTCTCAGAAGTCTGTACACTGAGCATTTCAATTTCACCTCAGCCCTCAAACCAGCTTAGCACATCACCTCTTTTAGAATCAAAACGAAAATGTAGCGACACTGTTTCTTAAATAAAGTTCAATAATATCTTTCCCTGTGGGTATTTCCCAGCATTTTTTCCTCCTTCTTTTCACAATTAGGAATGGTAAGTAAATACACATATTTTTGAACAGTTGTGTTGTGGGGTAGAGAAGGGACATCTATCTTTAGAACGGTGTTGCTCCATGTTCCCAAACTCAGCACACGCTCAGCCCAAACACGGAACTGTTGGTTGACTGACCTGTCAGGTTGCTCTTATCATGCACAAGAATATGAAAATGCTACTTAAAAATCCCCAAAATATTTACACTACGGAGCAAGAGTAGCTCAGCACCACCCCATAGCTTTTAATAATTTTAACACACAATATTTTTCCTTTTAATATCAGAGGGATAATTTATTGAATGCACATACTGCAAATATTATTTTTTTATTCAGTGTCACAGCACATGTGTAAAAATATTTAAAATGCAAATAACATTTTCAGTCAGTTAAACTGCACTCCGAGCTGCCCTTATAAAAGCACAGTTTACACACCAAGGGTGGTTTTACTCCTCCAAACTATAAGAAATCTCTTACAGACCAGTCTTTACTCTCTGTGGGTCTACAGCCCATCATTGTTCCTGTACTTCCACACGTTGCTTTGGCTGCAGGCTCAAGCCAAATTTCCACCCTTATCTGACTCTGTGACTGCCTGTGTTAGTGATTCAAATGGGACAAAGGCACAATCTGAGTGCTGGCACATGACTACCCATACTTCCAACTGCTGGCATGCTTTCAAGAATATTTTAACACAGGAGAAACTGTTATGTAAAAAATGTGATTTTTTTTTTTTTAATGGAATGACCGTGTTGCCAGTAAATCAGGGGGTCCCTCGGTGATAAAAAAGAACTTTCAGTTCATGCAATGGTACTTTCCAAGCCCAGTTACCTTAAACTGAAATAAACATGGTAATCCCTGTGTCTTGCTACATGCATGATCGGCATGGATCAATGCCCTTGCTTTGAGGTTTTAGGGTTGTTGCCTCATTTTTTAAATCTGTTTTAGCTGAAATTTAAAAGGAGAACAAAGGTTTCAGCCCGAGGCAAATAAGCAGATACAGTCTGTCGAGCTATGAATATCTGAAACCAAGACTAGTAACAACTACTGGATTCAATGCCAGCTCCACTCACACTGAGAGTTAGTAAGGAACAGAGTGGAGTCAGATTTCAGTTTCTCACTTCTGAGGCTGCCAGGGACAGTTAGTCCAAGAGTAGGCTAGTAGAGCCACTGGATGAAATACAGTACTAGTCTCTTTAAAATGTATTATCTGGGACACAGAATAATCAGAAGTGGTTGTTACACTTTGTAAAGAAGTAAATCTGACACTACCCAGTAGTTGCACAAAGGAGCCAACAGTTACGAAGATGGAAAAAATTAACAATTAAGTTCATCAGTTTAGTATTTTCATTATTTTCCCTTTTATAGTTTAATAATATACTGATTTAACACTTCCTTTCTCTGCAATAGTGAGCTTCTAAATCAAGTGATAAAAGCTAGGGAATCAATTATTTTTGAGTTTGAAAACATCTCCTGAGATCAAAGTTTCTATATTTATAGGCTTGATAATAATACTATTGGAAAGGCAGTAACTGGATGGACATTTTCAGTGAAGTTATGTGTGTACCATATGCTACAGAGAGATACCTCAACAGAACAGCTGCAGTGCTTGGTGGAAAACATCTTCAACAGTTTTGCCTGAAATATTATGAAGCCCTTAGATAGTACTTTTAATTTCTGAGAAGAAAACAATCTCAAAAGTGCCCTAAAACCGATGTTTGGTATTTAAACCATTCTGAAGTAGAAAGTGCTTATCAACTTCAATTAGCCCAACTCAATCTCTCCATAGGAAACTGTAGAAATGTGTGTATGTATACATGTACACATATTTTTTTAATATATATATGCGTGTACAAACACAAATATATAATACTGGAATGGGAATAAAGGATTAAAATAAGACATTTTATTTCATTGATCTTTGATGTATCTGAGTTAGACTCTGTGTGAACACTGCTGCTGTACATGACCTGGCATGGCAATTAGCAGCTTGTGGTAAGGATAAAAGCAACGCCATCCAAGAGCAACAAGTCAGAAATTACTGTAAATAAGAAACGGAGAGAAAACTGATTTGTGTTATCTGTCTCAAGGAAATGAGGACAGCTTTAGACATACCAGATTGCCTCCAAAACATAACAGACTGAGAGGCTTAACTGAGGTGAACAGGTCTGATGCGTTTGAACTTGTTACCGAGGGACTCAGAGCCCGTTGTGAACACAGTGTCCCTCTCGCAGCTGAGGGGACCAGCTGAACACGCCACAGGCAGTGCAAGGTGAACCGAGCACAGGGATGTAGCTACCCAGCAACTTCGCCAATCTCACGGCACAACGAGCAACCCCCTCACAGACACCTCCTGAGCTGGCGTAACCAACCAAGCTTTGGGACACCCCAGCGATTGCCAAGGCTGTTTTAACTCCCAGTATACGCGGCCGCTTCAACCTCCCAAGACGGTGGCTCCGCTCGCCGCCCGTTTCCCAGCCCAGGGCCCGGCCGAGAGCGGAGGCGGCGTCAGGCTCGGCCTGGGCGCCTCTTCCGCCGGAGCCCCAGCCCCGCGGTCTCGCCACCCGCGCCCCGAGCGCGGCCCGCACGGCCGGGCTGCGAGCGGACATACCGGGTACGTGCCGCGCTCACGGCCGCAGCTCCCCGGCCCCGCCGCCGCGAGCCGGCACACACCGCCCGTGCGGGGAGGCGGGGGCTCGGCGGGCGGCCGGGGCCCTGCGGGAACCCCCCCGCCGCGGCTGTGCCTCGCTCCTCCCTGCCCCGCCGTATCCCCCGCGGGTACGCCCCGCTCCGCGATCCCGCACGCCCACGCCAGGCCGGAGCCCCGCTGCCCCCCGCCGCCATTGGGAGTGGGTCAGCCCACGGCTGTTCCCGCCCCCGAGTGCGGTGGAGCCGGCCCGTACCGCGAGGAAGGGCTCCACGGCCACTCGCTCAGGTGATTGCCAGCTCCAGCGGTCAGTCAGCGCCCTCCCTTTCCTCCTGGCGGCCCAGCGCCCACCCCCCACGGGGCCGGGGGCCAGCGGGAGCAGCGGGCGGGAATGTTTACAAACAAGCGCCGGGAGTAGAGGCAGTGGGGGGGCCGCCGGGGGGCGGGACCCGCGGTTGGCGCAGCCGCCCAGCCAATGGGCGCTCGCGGCGCTCGGCGGAAGGGCGGGGGCGGCGCGCGCGGAGCGTTCTCTGCCCGGCGGTAGCCGGGGCTCGCGGGCGCGCGCGGCCAATGAGCGCCCGGGCCGGGGAGGGAGGGGGCGCGAGCGCCTGAGCAGGAGCCGCTCCCGCGGCGCCCCCTCCGCCCCCGCCTCCCGCGTCCCTCAGCCTATCCCGGATCGCTCGGCTGCGCTCGGCTCTCCTCGGCTCCGCTCGGCTCGGCTGGGCTCGGCTCCGCTCCCCGCTGTCGGGCGGGGAGGGCGGCCGAAGCCCGGGGGAGGGGAGGCGCAAGGACATGGGCTGGTTCTGAGCGCCGGGGGAGGGAAGCCGTCGTGCGTGTGCCTCCCTAGATTTTAATAACTGTTTGTTGTTGGGTGGTGTGGGTTTGTCTTTTTTTTTTTTTTTTTCCCTCCCCTCCCCGTTTTCCACGCGGCGGAGGGGAGAGCGGCAGCCCCCAGCGCGCCTGCATGGCTCCTGTCGCCCGGAGCGCCGCTGGGAAATAGATCCCGGCTCGGGCCAGGTGACATCGCCCCGGGCCGCGCTCACACTGGCGGGAGCGGCGGGGGCCATGGAGGGACCCTCGGGGGACGCGGAGCTGCCGCTGCTCACGGTGAAGCACGAGCTGAGGAACGGTGAGCGGCGGGCCCGGGGCCGCGCGGGGGCGGGGGGGCCGGGGAAACACTGCTGGGCGGGGGGGTCCCGCGGAGTTGGTTGGGACCAGCAGGGAGATCTCGGTGGGGGCAAAATAAAAGAGATAAGCTGGAAGATATGGGCAGGAGCGTGTGAGATGGGGGCGGGCGGCCTTTTTTTTATTTCTGAAGAAAGTATTGCACTTGGACTTCTGCTGCGTGCCTGGCTCCCCTGTCCCACTTCCCGGTGGGATTTTAAGCTTTTGAAGGAGATAAGGCTTAGCCATTCTCTCTTTAAAACTGTGTGTTTGACTTCTATGGCAGTGTTGGCGGGGCGGTTTGTTCCAGTCCTAAATGATGTCGTTTTATGTGACAGCTTTTCTCTGACCTCGGTGAAATGCCGGAATTGTAGGGAGGGGAATGTGCCAACACGTAATCACAGAGTTATCTGGCTTTTCAGTTTATGAATCTTCGTGTAGCTCCGTAGTTACTTGACGACCCTCTGGAAAAGTAGTTCAACACGTGAAATATATATGACCTTTCAAGATACAACAGAACTGCTCTGCTGTAGATTGTTGTGTTGGGGAAGAGCTTTATTTGTTTTTAATAGGGACTCTGCTTCTCGGAAGTTTCCAGGCAACTTGAACACTGCAGTAAATCTAGATTTTACTGTTAATTTAGAAGTGTGTGTAAAACATAATCAGTATATGTATTCTCTGTATTTATTAACAGTGGAGGTGCTGATGATACTTCATTCCTTTTCTGTCATCTTTTTCTCCATGATGAAGAATGAGCATATGATGCTGTTCACGGCAAAAGTTTGAGACTCAGAGCCGCCCCAGAGGGTTAATGTAGTTGACATTCTCGAATGGGCAGATGTTGAAGGCGGGTGGTGGTGCTGGGTCTCCTCGGTCGCGTTCAGCCTCCTGCCCGCCCTGTCCCCCTATCCTGGGGCTCGGGAGAGCTGTCCCAGAGGAACCCAGCTATCACTGCGGTTTGGGGAAAAAAAAAAAGGCGGTCTTCCTGATAGCTACGCAGAAACCAAAGGGACTGTAGTTTCCTTCTTTCAAGAAGAAGCAAAAGAGCTGGTGGAAAACATAGTTGTCTTGATGAGCGTTGCTCGGTTTAAGTGTGCAGGAGCAAAAGGGGTAACGGGAAAGGAAGTGGGACGCATTTATTCAATGTATTTACCTAGCTATGCCTAGATTTCTTTTATAAAAATTGAGAACACATATCCCTGAGGGATAGTTATTTAGAGATAGTTCGAGTAATAAACATTTGTATAAACTAGACAAAGAGATGTCTAATATAGCATAATAAGCAAGTTTGATTTTGATCCTGATCATAAAGCTTTATAGATCCATGAAGTACCAATGCTCACTTTTAAAAATTCTCGACCTGGTTTGTCTCTTTAAGCTTCTGAAATTCAGTTTAGTAGGATTCAGCTGCTTCTCCCCTTCCTGTTCTCTTGTTATTAAGTGTTTGGAAAACTCTGCTTTCTGAAAAATGCTTTCTAGCAATGACTTGTCTATTTCTGGAGCACCAGGGTGGAGGAGGGAGCTGCTCTATCTTGTACTCCTGGGAGACTCCTACTCCTAAAGGTGTCAATAATGTCATTGCTATGCAAGAGGTACAAAGATACTGTTTCAGAACTTGCCTCTATACAATGCAAAGAGATACGATAATTTGAAAAGTTGCAGTCAGCTTCTGTTGATACAGAAATATATAAATCTGTAGGATACTCTGGATATTTAAGGGTGTTTTTGTACTGGGTCTGGTTGTGTGGATGCCTAGCTGCTGGCTAGGGTCAACCCACCACAGCTTTAAAATGTGCAGCATGATTATTTGATTTTGCTTCGTTTTGGGAAAGAGGGTGAGAGGACATGTAAGAACTAAAATTTGCAGACAGTGGATCTTTGTCGTTCTAAATGCTGTAGTTGTATATCATGAATATCCTTTAATGTGCAATTTGTTTAGACTGTAGTGTTCCCCTCATTTCTGTGTTCTTTCTTTGATGGTGCTGTCTCTGTGACTTACTGAATAATTTAGAATTACGTATTAAAAGTAGCTGCCAGTTGGCAGATCAAGAAGAGATTGGTCTCCACAGTTATTTGAAAGAAGGTACTATTATGATAGAAATAGTGGCTTCTTTGAGAAGGGAGTGTCTTATTTTCATATTGTAGGAGTTGTTGCTTGAACTCCATGATAACAAACTTTCTAATTCAAATCAACTAATATTTTGTATTTGTAATTAATAATGGTCTTGGGATTGCTCTAAAAATATTAAATGATTTAGGGGCAGGCATTGATTATGGTCACATGAGTATACCATAGAACTAGAATTTAAGGTGAAATGAGTATCTTAAAGAATGCAACTGAGGATTTTTGTTACCTTCAAGCAAATATGGTGGCATATGAAAGTGCACAGTTAGAGCCTGTGCAGTGCTGTTTCTACACAACTCCCAGCTGATTATCATACCATGGTTTGACTTCTTTTAAACTTTGACTTTGAAATTACAGTGCTGGCTTTGATATGTAGGGTCAAGTTTAATTTTAGCTCTATATCTCATGGTCTTAGAGCCCTGGAACTCATCTGTTGTGTGACCAAAAAGTAATTACTGAAAAAACATCACTTGATAGGCATGTAGATTGGGTCTGTGATAGGGAAGGAACTGTGGTGCGTAACACTTGACTGCCTCTGTGGTGCCATGTGATGTGCTGGATTACAAATACTGGGCACTGCTCTGTGTATATATATATGTGTATTATTTTGATGATGAAAAGAATTGGAATGCCCCTTTGCTGCTGGGAAAACTAGGTGTGTATGTATTTCAATGGTTGTTCCTTCAGTCGGATATTTTACAGATTAGACACAGTAGTGACTTTTAGGACACATTTCATTCAATAATTATTTTCTCCCAATATATTTAGCAATTTTTTTTTCTGTTCCTGACACCAAAGCATTTCTATCTGGATAGAAACCTCACAATTTAGCCACTTCAGAATAGTTACCATCTTTCTTTTCTCATTTTGGGAAGGAAAATGAGTTTTTGGGGAAAGTGGAATCACCATCTCTTTTCAGGAAGTAGAAACAAATATGCCAAAGTTCAAATAGTAGGAAGTGGTGACTGCCTCTGATTCTTACTGAAGCTCTCCACTGAAAATAATAAGAAAACGAAATTTTCTCTAGCATCAGTTTCTGGAATCTTGTAAAGGGAAAAGTTTTATTTTTTGAAGGCTAACCTTCAGAGTTCATGCCACTTCTAATCGTTTTGCAGACCTAAGAAATGACACATTATTTACAATGGAAACAGGACAATGTTGCATCTTAACATTTCTGTTTCCTGGTAATGCCGTGGAACTGAACAATGGCAAATGTAAAGCCTATTGGAGGAAAGATTTTGTGTGATAAGGTAGGATATGGGAAGAGAGGGAAAGTCTTATGATATCAGAAGGTAGGAAGGAAATAAGCTGTTAACAGTGAGATTTCCTCCCCACCTCCCCTTGACCTCTGTCATAGCTCTTATTTTTCAGGAAAAAATAGGGATCAAAGTGTGTGTGAGTGACTGTGTAGGAGGTTGCCCTACACCTTGGCATTCATGTGCACTCCCTGCTTTGCCCAGGGAGAGGCAGAGATTAGCAAAACTGGGATCTTCGAGGGGACTTGAGACATTCCCTGAATATATGGGATGAGGGGCTCTATATATGTTGGGGTTTTTTTTGCTTTAGGAAGTTATTTTACTTTTTGGAAAGTCTGTCTTGAAGAGGATAGTGGCTCTGTTTTAATGTTATCATGAGCTTTAGGCTAAAGAACTTGCTTCAGTTTGCCTGATTGTTAACACATGCATGGGAAGAAGGCATGTGTAGACCAGAAATCGATGTAGTGGTGGGCTGCAAGGCTCCAGAGGCAGAAGAATTTGGAAATTCCACTTGAGTTAAACTTACAGTTCAGTATTAAACTATAAAAGGCTTCAGAAAAGAAATACGTGGATTATCTGAAGCATTTAATAATGCAAATTCTTAGTTACACCTTCTTGAATGAGAACTTAAACTAGAATGGATTTCCTTGTAAACTGTAAGGTTCATGTTACATCCTGAGGAATTGTGAAAATTCCTATGACTAAAGAACATGATGAATCATGCACTGAATAGTGTGCAGGCTTCACTGTGGAGGTATATCTGGCACCTATACAGTATTCAATTTTTTTATTTTTAAAAGGAAACCCTATAAACCTTTAAAGATACTTTTAAAGTTATATTTTCTGTAAGACACAGATTTTTTTATTTACTTCTGTAATAATTCTGTATATTGTCTACGGATCAGGGGATACTAATAGTTGAATATTTTGGAGCTTGAATTGCTTTTGCTTCTACTTTTTTGAGCACTAAAGTATACATGTTCTTGGATTGCTGTGGGGAGTATAAAGAGTGTTTTAAGTTTATGAATCATCTTTAATACAACTTAAATCTCTGAATTTTACTCTTTACACAATCAATACTTTCTAAAAATGTTCTATAGTCTACGAATTTATTGTTTTTTATCTTCTGGTAGCTTTGATTGTGGAAGGAGAAGAAGGACTATTGATCTTTCATAGGTTGTATTTGTAGCTTTTTGTTTGGTTTAGTTTGTTTGTTTGTTTTCCTCCCTCCAGGCTTTGGAATCTAACAAATCTGGCTAAAAAGATCTGTACAACTGTCTGCTACCATTGATCATTGTTTCAGTGATATTCTATAAAATGACTAATATAAATGAGGACTAGTAGTTGCAGTCTTCATTGTCAGCCTCTTTATTAGCTCTGATCAAATGTATTCTAAATGTGATGGTTTAAAAGGTCGTGCTCGATTCCACAAAAGAACTGGGAGTCTTATGTGCCATGTTAATGCATGTTAAGATTTTATTCAGAAGCCAGAATTGCTTAAACATATGAGAAGGCCTGGGTATCTGAGGATGTGATTTGCCAATATAAATATTGAATCCCCTTCATTGCATAATTTGGTATCTTCGGGTAAATGCTCTCTCTGTCTCCTCCCCCTCATACAATCCCGATGATGAGGTGTAAGCTCTCCTAAGATTTCTTGGCTTCTGACTCAGTCTGCAGATAGGCAGATGACCTGGTTTGTGAAGGACTCGCATTATACACAGTCAGTTTATTGGGTTTGTGTTTTGTTTTGGGATCTGTTGTGACTGTTTCCTCTTCTCATTTTTTGTTGACATCTGTAAATATCTTGTGCTGGCTTGGACAGATGGCTATAAAAGCTTTACCTGGGAGAGGATAATTCTGAAGATAATTCTTAAGTTTCCTGGTTAATGTCTGCATAAATTATTATGTAAATACCTTCCATAAGTATGTAAGTTATCAGTTGCTCTTTTTTTGTTGATAAATTAATCTGTAATCTGTTACTTTTGGCACTGTGTCCAAAGTGTCTGTGACTGAATAAAGTGTATTTTTTTAAAGTGTTGTACTGATTTCTGATGATAGAGAAAACCAAAGTTGATTCATATCTTGTACTTAGATATAATTTCACGTTTGAAGAGCTATGCACAATCCTTAGATATCTGATTGTTTCAACTCTGTTCAGCATTAGATACCTACAGCAATTTTATTCATTAGCATCTTGCCTCTTTTGTTGTTTTGTTTTTTTTTTTGCCGTTATGTGAGGTATAGTGTTACTACACATAAAGCTTCTAGCTAACCATGGAGGTGCTTCTGGGCTGAATCTTGGTGACCTCATAGTGATTCATCTCACAGTAATGATATACCCAGTGGCAAAATCACCTCTGTAAGAGAAAAAGGCTTCTGCTGCTGAATCTGAATGGATTGTAACATGGAGCATTTTCCAGTTCAGACTATTGTGAATCTCGGATGTCTGGACTTTTTTATTTCAACCTCCGATTGAGTGTGACTAGATGGTGATAGTCTGTCACATTTCAAGTATGGTAGAATACTTTCACTTCCTTTCACAAATCGTTCTCAGTTGCTGGAACTGGTTACAATCAAAGTATAATTCTGTATAGCAGATAAACAGTGTAGCATGTTAGATGCATTTCCTTCAATGTCTTACAAATAATAGTTGTATACTTTCTATTGCGTGGTGTAATTTTCCTTTTTTTCCCCTTTTTTTTCCTTTTCTTTTTCCCAAAAAAGAATGTGCTAGTTTTGCTTAATTTCAAGGAAAAACACCCACTCTTCACTCTGAATAAGGCATAAACTCAAGTTTGTGTTCATATGAGTTTTAAAACAACATCTGTTCTTTGTTGCTGTGACTTAAGTAGATCTGTTAGGTCAGTGGGGATGGGCCATTCTCTGAAGTAACAGGTTAAAATCAAGTTGATATTGGTACCAGACGCTGCAACCTCATAGTTTGGAATATTACAAAATGTTTTCTGTCTCATTTTCCGTCTTGTTTTCTCCCTTCTTCTTAAAATTGCCCGAGGTTCATTGTTCTGCTCCGTAAGACAGCAGAGTTGCTCTTGTGTTGCAGAGAATAGCAGAGACAAGGTGCAGCTTTCAGGCAGTGCTTGTTTTGGAAGATTGCTTGATCTAGTTCAGTAGAGAAAGCTTTACTTTCATTTGTCTGCTTCAAAACCTGTATGAAATGGAGTCTAGAAACAGAGGACAGAGCACACTTTAACTTGAAAATAAACACTGTTGAAATATTATTTCTCAAGATCATAAAAGTGCAATTAAAAGCTAGTAGAACCATTGCACAGTACTAGCTTGCACAGTTCTTAGTTCATTCTTGGCCATCTCAAAGGTCAGGTACAGTGCAGATGACAGTCCTGTCTCTGGAGATCCTCCATCAAGCGGAAATGTGATTCTGCTTGCCAGAGTTAAACAGACTGCCCAACTTCCAGGGTACTGAGAATGTCAGTCCTGATGTCCATGCACTGGTGTCCCTGCGTGTAGAGGTTTGTTTTCACAATGATGATATTTCTAGATATTTGCTTGCCTTCAACGTTCAGAGGTCATGTTTGTGACCTGTACCTCTATTTCCTCTTTGTTTTTATGGATGCTATAATGTCTTGGCCTTTCCCTTCGTTATTTGTTCCTGAATTGATCAATTATCTCTTCCTGTTGTTCTCAGCTGCATGTTCTCCTCCTTAACCATGTTGGTGCAATGCTGATTAGTGTGGACTGTAGTAGAACATCAGTAAATGGAAGCTTTTTCTAATTGTGCACCTATGCAGTGAGCTTGTCACCAATAGGATGCATTAGCTTCCCCCCCCGTTATGTACACCACCCTTTATATTGCTGTGCCACGTGTAACTTCAGATTATTTGTGGAGAAACTATCATCCTGTTGACTTGAGCAGTACTTTTGTTCCTGTCCAAAATTAGTTCCTTTCCTTGGTGTGTTTCAGCTGATGTCTCAACACAATTGAACAAAAAAGTGCATGGAGAAGTAAATTTTCTGTTTCCAAAACTGCTTTCTGTGCACCAATGTACATCCTATTGCAGTCTTGCCACATAAGTTGTCTTTGTGCAGTTTGCACAGGCAGTTGTTGGGTCAGGTTCTGATACCAGTTCTAGCATGGTGACATCTGTGAGGGGTGAGAAGCCTTTCACTGTTCTGGCTGTTTCTAATGTACTGGTGGTCTTGGTGCAATCCTTTAGAACCTCTCAGACTTGCAACAGTGTTGTAATTCCAGAAAGCGTTCCTGGTGAAAGGTCCTCCAAAAGCGGTCACGTTCCTGGGAGTGACTGGGGAATAGAATAATTAATCTTGAGATTTGTGCTTCTGAAAGCAAGTTGAAAGAAATGTCAGTATGACGACTTTTGTCCTGTAGGAACTGCACTTCATCTCCGCTAGAATGTCGAAGTGCTGCAGCTGGTTTCAGCAGATGAAGACAAAGGACTGTTCTCGTGATGTCATGAGAAAGTGGCACAGACAAGCTCTTCAACTTGCTTTACTTGGAGTATTAGTTGAGAGATGGACAGAGCACTGCAACTGAGGCTGTGAGAGAAAGCCATTGCCATGTGGCAACATCGAGAGAAGCACTTTGTGGAAATTGTTGTTAACCTTTTCTTATAGCTTTGAAGATTTGTTATTTTTATTTTTTAATTAAGGATAATTTTATGTCTTGCTTTATAGGGAAAAATTGTGAGACAGTTTGTCTCAAGTGTCCTATCTTGCTTCTATGTGGGATGCCTTCTTTTTCCCAGTATAGTGCAAAAAGAATGAGGTGGGACTTATTTTATAATTATCATATGCTTATTTGTGATGTAATTTTCTTCTTTTACTAGGAAAATAATGTTACAATAGCCTTCAAGACACTTAATTTTATTTTTTTTTTTAGGATAAGGCTATTAAGCATCTTAAATGGATGTAAAAATGGGATTAAGTGGATAGTGCAAAATTACGATTCATGCTGAAACAAGTACCTAGTAATTCCAACTAGATATCACTCAGCTTTTTATTGTGTAACCTCATGGAAGTGGTAAAGGTTTTACTGATGTTATTTAATGTGAGTTTATGGTACAGTTTAGATTAATGGATTGAGTTTAGGACTTGATCTCTTTTTACGGCTATAACCAGCATTACAAATCTTCAGCATGTTACTGGAGATGCAGCATTTCTCTGGGTTCCACTCTCTGTCTTCCTATTTAGTTCCAAGAGCATGGCATGATTAAATGACTGTTTTGCTTTCTAGAAGGCTGTTTTATTGAAGAGCCTTCCACTGACACTGTTAAAGAATGTGAGGTGGTAAAACCTTTCTGGAGTAGTCCATCATGGAAGATCCAAATCGTTGGATTTCTAAGTGAAAAATGTCTTCTCATTCTGAGTTCAGCACCTACTTAGCTAGTACCCAGAGAAGTTTTGTGTCCTGAATCTCTTTAGCAATGTCCACTGCTTCATTAAAACTGTGGCCACTCTAGCCCATGTCTCTTTAGAATAGTTCCTGACTCCTGATGTCCCTGGCAGGAAGGACAATGTTTTGGAACTGTGTATGTTGAGTATCATTCTCAGTACCTGTTAAGAAGAGTAATATCTAATATTAACTTGCTCAAAGGCAGTTTGCTTCCTGTGACATGACATGCTCCAGTTGAATAGACATTAACTCAAGTCTGGGTTTGCCTTACCTTACTCCTTTCTTGGCACATGAATGCAGCTTCCTTACTGTTGTCTTAAGCTGTGACTGTGATGTAACATTAGCATGACTATTTGTTCTGTTTGCGGTGAAAAATAGCACAGCAAGCTTCAGTTCAGCTCCTGTGGTGCATATTGACTCATTGGTTTATTAAGGATTCTGGTACTGTCTTGCCTAGTACACATTATTAAAATGGAACGGATCACAAAAGTAAGGTTTCTCTGATAATAATTTGACTATTGTGTGTGTGTTTTTTTATTTTATTTTTAAAATGTATTAGGTTAGCTTGTAGATTCCCTCAGATTTGCAAAAATTGTCATGTGTACTGTTTACACAAGAAAAAAATCCTGTAAGCTCTTTTAGACTTTATGATCTCCCAGTCATTTCAAGTGGTCTCTCCACACTTATTCCAACTTTGATTAATCCCTCAGAAAGATGAATGATAAGAATTGAAAATAATCTCATTTTAGATGAAATTTCATCTGTGTCTTGCATTGAGAGCACAAATATTGCCCTGACCCAACTAGGTGAATTTTGTTTGTGTGTACAGACTTGTAGGATTGTTGGAATAAATCACAAATTTGCTTTTTAATTTATTTAGTGTTTGGGTCTTTTATACTTGTTCATCCTTTGCAGAGGGATGTCTTTCAAAAGCTTTGTGTTTTTGGTTTGTTTTGAGTTGTTGAGTTACTGCAATTCTGTGAACGGACATTAACTACACATTTTGGTACTAATTTAGGGAGCATGTGTCTTGATAAGAAATGTCAAACCAAATGAGAATTTCTGTGAAATGAGTAAGTTAATATCAGCATCTCCTATCCAAACTGAGTTTTTCTCTTTACTACCCTTTAAACATACAGTTTGTCTTGAAGTTTCTGAGGCATTCTTGTGTGCCATGCCAGCTTCTGCAGCTTCTGCTGCTTGGTGCTGCATCTTTAATTGTGCAAGTAAAAGTGCTTATGTAGCTGCTCATTAAACTGGATCAGGGAACTAACTTGGTTAGAAATAATCAAACTTAGTGTAGTGGTTTGAACTAGGTTTTCCCTCAGAGGCTAAGAAAATGGTAAAACCCCGGGGGGGGTGTGGGGTGGTAACCCCTGGAAGTTTTGAAGTTTTGTCCAATGGGCGCTCCTGCAAAATGTAAACATACCACAAGCAAACGGAAGAGACGAGTTGTAGTTTGGGTAATAGAAGTGGTAGCCATGTTCTGAGACCACGAGGAGCAGAGGGCAGAAGCCCCCTGGGGGGGCTTTGGGGACCTGGAATGGCATAAAGCTGGACTAGGTGCCTGCAGCTGAGAGCTAAGAAAGTTTTCTCCACCGTGGGCAGCGGCAGGAGTAGCGGCAGTCGGCACTGACTGGAGAAACGGTGGCACAGAGCCAGAAGAGATAAGATGAAGCAGCAGAGGCATTACAGCCAAGCAGGAGAGAACTCCTGGAAGGAGAGAGAGAGGACGAGAACGAGAGCCAGCAGCTGAGAGACAGAGTTTTGGGAGTAAGAACTGAACCAGACCCCCCAAACTCCTTTGAGACCCCTCTTGGAAAGGAGGGACATGGACTCCTATTAAGGAGAGGAGTTTTGGACATGCAGCACCGGAGAGGGAGAGGGGCTAAGAAGCTCAAAAGCGTCCTGAAGCTGGACCGGGACGGAGAAGGAATGCGGGGGGAGTTGACCTTGGCCCCCCCCCACTGCTGCTGACAAGCCTGGCAGCCTGAGACGGAGCACAGGAGCTCTGGTAGAACTCTTGAGGCAAAGGCTTGCACCTGAATGCTGCCCAAGATGTTCTGACTCAGGGGTGAACCCCTGAGGAAGGGACTTTCACGGAGATACCCCTGCATTTCATGATATGATGTGGTGACGTGAGCTTGTCCCTGCTACGCAGTCCATGGAAGAGAAGACCCTCGTTTTGGAGACGACGGGGGCCGAGGGGGCTTGGATACCCCCCTCGTGAATGCTGGCAGAGATCCAGCTATCAGCTGCTGCATGTGGAGAGAACAGATGACTGCTGCTGTAGAAGATACTTCTGCTTAGAGACTGGAAGGGATCTGTCCTTCTTCCTTCCTGGACTTTTATTTGGAGGGGAGAAGAGATCTGATCCATTGTAAATACTTATGTCATGGTAGAGATAGTTGTGATCGTGTGTATAATGTATTATAATATTTATTTGTACAGTCATTGTAATATATTCCCTTTCCCCCATTTGAAGTCTGGTGTGTTTTGTCTGGAAAAAACCCATCTCACATTGGATTGAGATATGACAGGGGGCTAGGACTAGGGAATTAGATTTTTTGGGGATCTCAAACCATGACACTTAGTTATTTTTTTTTTCTTACTGCTTTTAACCTGGATCATTTGAAAGAACTGTTTTGCTGAATGGTCACATAATTGCAAATGGATGGCTAATATTATGATAGGAATGAAAGATGAAAAAAATGGCAACTGATTAAGGCTTTCTTGTAGCAGCTTAGAAAAGAAAAAAACCCAATAAACAACTACAAACCCACCCTCCATAACTCCTTTATTTAAACAGAGCTCTTCACCTCCCTGCTTAGAAAAGTGTAGGTTAGAAAAAAAGTACTCAAAGTGGTATAGACTTGTATAAACAGAACCTTTCCAAACTGTGCAACAAATGAAACATCTTTGTAATAACTTAGATTTTTCCGTACTCCTGAATTATGCAGATTCAAGGTCGTTTCTGCTTGATAGTAGTGGAGAGTCTTTAGTTATCCTGTGTTAACATCACGAGCAACTGTTGGAGCTCTGTTTGTGTCATCCCAAGCACCATATAATCCATGAAAATGAGAGTATTCAGGGTGCTAGGGCTAAGGGGTGACCTGATTGCTGTATATAACTGTGTGATTGGAGATTACAGACAAGGTGGAACTAGACTCTTTTCAGAGGTGCCCAGTGATACGATGGAAAATGGTGTATACAAACTAGATGGGCTTCACTTGTTATTCTGTGGTTTTGTACCTTCAGGTACACCGATGGCAGCAAGAAAACTACTTTCCCTTGCTTTTCAAGTCGAATATAATGTGCAACTGGAATGTCCTCTTCATGTTGCTTATTTAATTCATCTGCTAACTTGGTTTTACTGAATGTGCAGTAAGATGACAGAATGATGTTTCAATGTACTATATATCTGAAATGATTTTTTTTTTCCCTCAGCAAATTTGACAGGCCATGCAGAGAAAGTTGGCATTGAAAACTTTGAGCTCCTGAAAGTTCTTGGAACAGGGGGTAAGATGCACTATTTTTAAGTTAAATGTTGGAAGCATTACTCTTATGTATGATTTTGTTTTCTAGTTGAGGTTTTGGTAATTGGAACATTCCTTAGGAAGATACCAGTTTTGTATTTTTTTTCTCACAAATATTGCGCAAAATTGGAGATCACATTGCAGCACTTACAGCACTTTTAAAAATGCACTGTTTAAAAAAAAAATGAAAGAATATTTGTGAGAATTTAATATAGTTTGTGAAAAACCTGATCTAAGTTAAGGCATGATCTTGATAATTTTAATAAGTTTTCAAACAGTGTTTGGGAAAAAACCAGTAATGTTAGTAAACTATTGAATCGGATGCTCCACTCTTTAACTAATCTGTTTGAGAGTTCATGTTGGCTCCACAAGTCTCTCTCCGCCCTAGTCAAACCCCAGTATTTTTTAAGATAAAAATGTTCATTGGTGTACTGTAGGTTTCAGCACATTGTAGGATGTTGTAGGATTACTGACTGTAACCAGGAAAAAAACCTCTCTCCTTTGCTAAAGGGACACACACAGAGGCCAGTGTACAGATCAGAAGTAATGGCTTTTATTCTTTTTAGATTGTTTACATTTTTTTTTTCTTTAGTCAGTATTTACATCAGAGGCATTGTTGAGCAGATTGGGATGATCATGTAGGTGGACTATCATCAAGGTCTGTAAAAGTTTTACGTCAGTTATATTAAATTTTTGGGTGTTATCAGCCATTAATGAGTAGCAGTGAGGCCATAATTGCACAAATTGCTACATCACTGAAAAGAGCATAGGGTTTTGATTTTCAGTTTTAGCTGTCATATAGATTCTGTCATAAATTTATTAAGCTGTTAAATCACCCAAGAGTATATTTTTCTGTTTCTGAAGTAAGGGGTTTTTTAAATTTAGATGTAATATGCTTAAAAATGCAACTCTTGCTGTTAAGTTTCAGTAGTTAGAGGTAGAGGCAAGGAAGCTTTAATATTTGTAGATAAATGTTGAACATTCATAGGTAGAAGCAACTATGTTTTTCTGAGTGGAGTTGACAAAAATGAAATTATAAATCATTATGCATTTATGTGAAAATGTCTTTCTCTTCTGCTGATGGAAACATTGGCTGAATTTGTATTTATACGTGTGTGTGTGTGTATATGAAAACTTGTCCCATACCACAATATTGTCCTTTTTTGTTACCTCTACCATTAGTCTGAGATCACCCTAATATTACAACTATTGCATTTGGGATACAAAGTAAGTTTTGGTGGTTTCTAAGTGTCAGTCTTCAACTTCAGACTAGTAGCCTGACCTACTGTCTTTAGGCAAAACCTCTGAAATATCCTTTTGCTGCTGTTGAACTGTTGTCTGTTGTTCATTGCTACTTTCCACGCCCTCTCTTCTTCATGAACAGATTGGTCAAATTTCTCTTAGCCTGGGATGCTCTTAACCATAGCAGGTAATGCATAGGCTCACAGTGCAAAGCTATCCTATTCTCTCAGGTTAACAGTATAATTTTTGGGTGATCCCTTTCAGAAAAGTCTACTTCAATGGCTACATAACGGAATTGACAGTGTGTGTATGTATGAAGTAAAAAAAGAAAAAGCTGACAAAGCATGCCTGTCTGACTTCATCCTGCTCTAGTAGTCTTGTTGCTCCAGAAACATCTTCTGTCTTAGTTCTTGAAACAGTTTGAAGTCTACTAAAAGACTCCTACAAACTTTAGGACTCCTTGGGTATTCTGGAATGGAATTTGTAGGAAGAGTAGTTTTTATGGTATTTGATGGTTTTTTGGTTGTTTTTTTTCCCCACACTTTTTTACAATGCAATTTTAACCATAACCTGAGGTTCTTGCTTCAGAAATCTAGACCATCAGGGCAGTCAAAAAGCTTTGTTCAGTCTCAAGCCTATCACAACTGAGACTTGTGCGCTACATATGTCAGAGGTTGTTGCATGCTAATTATTGGACAGCATTAAATGCCAGTGACCTGATCAGAATGGACCTAGTTCTTTTTGCTTTTGGGGGAGTGACCATCTACCAGTTGTCAGTGTTTGCAGGAACATGGCATAGCTGAAAGCAGGGCCCTTAATTGGTTGGCCCAAGTCACAGTCAGCTGCACCTGCCTCATCCCTGATGGGGATTCATTCTTGAAAGCCTCCAGTAGCAGAGATTCTGCAACCTTCCGAAGATGTTCTTGCTGAGGATGTTTAATTTTCTAACTTGAGAAACATTTTGACTATTACTATAGGCAAAGAGACAAGAGTTATCTTTACTCTGGCAGTGAAAACTTTATCCTTGTCTGAGGTTTTGGGTGTTACTGATAGTACTGTAGTACAACTAATACTAAATAAAACTGTGATGCTGTTTTAAAATGCTTCACTGTGGAGTTTTGCAGCATGCAGTGTTTTCAAACTGATAATCAACCTACAGTAACACAAGGCAGAACATATTGAAACCTCACAGTTACATTAAGTGATGACTGTACATGCTACTTAAACTAATTGCAATATTTTTAAGTATAGTCTGCTATGAAGCAACTGGAATAACCAAAGAAGATATGCAAATCATGTTAAATTCAATGATACTTTGTTTAAGTATATGTAATTGTGGTAGTTTCTTATAGACTTGGTGGTGGTTCTCTTCAGGTAACAGCAGTGAAAGTTTATTTAAAACTTCATTTTTAAGCTTTATGTTTTAAAAATAAAAATATTTAAGATTATTAGAAATAGTTTCCATGTGTGCTGATGTTTCTCCTGTGGAAGCAATTCTTTGTTATGACATTTTTTACATGCCATGTCTTAGCATAATTTCATACTTACTTTTTCTTTAATTTGAATTGATTTCTTATATTTCTTTTTATCTGTTTTCTTCTTATACACTCTCTCAATTGGAGGCATGTTGTTATATTTTGATTTTTGGTATTAAAATAGTATCACAGTATACACTTTCGTCTTTTGACCTGAGTTTTGCAGAAAAGACAAAAAAGCAAGAGTCTGAGTTATATCCTTTTAATTGCATTAAAGGGATATTAATAAATAAACTTGAAGAAATCAGTAACACTTTACATCAGTAAAACAAAATACATGACAGTATGCCACTCTTAATAAAGCTGTTAATAATGTACTTGTTGCTCTGGGAGCTTGTTATCACTTGCTTGACTTCTCTGACTTGCCTGTGTTCTACTCAGTATATACTTTTTGCAATTGCAGTCTGTTTTTGTTTTCATTTAAGTCCTCTTCTCCTTCTGTTACTGTATAGCCTTGCAAATATGGAATTTTCAGATTTCCTGTCCACTGAATTCATGTTTCCATCTTGTCCCTTCTATCTAGTTAAAGCTTGTCTCTGTGGGATGTAGAAAACCAGTGTCTATTCTGTAGAAGAAGGTTGCTTTTCATCAATTTAATTGCTTCCCAAAGCAGGAAGGGAACAACAGGAGAAGGTGGCTGTGTTGATTTATGCACACCCACTTGGCGTATTTGCTTCATTCTTTGTAAATATGTTTTTAAAATAACAAAACACTGTCAGAGTACATTCTGGGCCACGCATTTTTTTGTGGATAGATTATTCCTTTTTTTCTACTCAACTTTAATAAATGGCACTTTCATTCACTCTTTCAACTGTGCTTAAGAGACAATACAAGTGATTCCTGAGCATGTTCACTAATAATCCGGTCTACCTCTTGAACTACAGTCCACTCATGGAGACAAAAAATAATGAGAAACAAGAATCTAACTAGCACATATAAAAGAGAATGTTTTATTCATGATTTTTTTGATTTAAGTGTTTACATGGGAAGAATATTATCCTTACATGTGGAAGTTGCTTAGAATCTGAAGGATTTATTGCTATGAAGGGAACAAAATTAGTGAGATGAATGTCAGGTTTAAGTAGCCATCTCAAAGATCTTGTTATACAAGAACACAGAATGAAGTTTCATCTAAGAGGTTAGAAAGTATTCTGATAAAGTTAGGACTATAAAATGGAAGTTAGTTCTTTCAAATCATATTGAAGAAAATATAAAATATTCTCTCATAAAAGAAGGAGGAATAAAGAAGTGTGGATACTGTGCTTAGGAGTGTAAGCCAAAATTAGTGAGTGATTAAAAATAATTCCAAACTCCAATTAAATATTTTACTTCAATTGCTTCTGAGGACAGCTAGAATGTATCCTGAACGGTAGGTGGGATGGCTAATTGGAGACAGGCCTTGGAAATAGGAAATTATTTTTCTGTATGAAGAACAGACTGAAAAGAGGGAACTGTGTTCAATCAAAGAACCTGGACAGATTTGTCTTATTCACCCATCAGAGAACTCTGAAAGAGTCTGGACATTAATTGGAGATAGTAGCAAAGATTCCTGCTGGAAGTAATGGCAGAAGTGGTTCAGTATAACTGGAGAGAATAGCAATCACAATCCTACATTTAAGAAGGGAAGACGAAAGTAAAAATATGATCCAGGCAGCTCTTGGTTAATTGTTCTGGCTTCATCAAACTTCAGCAGTATGCAGTTACCTTTAAAACAATTTTTGAAGAAAATTATTTACCTTAATTTTTGTAATACTTAAAAATTAATGTCATGCTTATCCAGTGGTAGATTGTCTTGCATATGTGAGCTGCTTTCTAAAAACTTACTTGCTTTAAAAATGAAAAAAAATTTAGGCATGTATTGCCTGCTAGACCTATTTACTGTAATAACACTTTTAAAAAAAGGCAAAAAAGCAAAACAGGAACAAGAGCAAAATGCTGATATAAAGTATATTTTAAGATGCAACTTACACACTCCTGACACTTTTTGCCTTTCTTATTAATCATCACTGGCTTCGTTTTTGACAGTTTCGTCATAGGCAGTAAAATTTGGAAATACTTGTTCAGAATGCCATTATTTGATATTTGTTAAGGTTTTTACTTGGCTTTCTCCCCCATTTTTACGTGCTAGAGCTATATGCCTTTCTAACTTTGCCACCTCCCAAATTTTAATTCATATAGACAGATACCTGCACAGTGAGAGTTCTTCCTCCAAATTCCTTAGGAAGATTAAATCTAAAGTAGAGAGAAAAGAGGTCATTAGGTATATATCATGCAGGAATACAATGAAATTTATTTTGTACCTCTGAGCCTTTTCCTTTATTGTCTCATGGTTCCTTTTACACTGACAGTAAAAAAGTAATTTAAGAATGAGGTGTAGTGTATGCTAACACTTGAAAAGATTGATTTAAAAAACTATCTGTATACAAATGTAAGTTTTGATGGATTTAAAAGTCCACAGAAACCATCCTATGTGCTATAAACAATAGGAATTGCATGCCTTTTTCTCTGCAAGAATTAGCTGGCGTGCTGCAGTGGCTTAATGTGCTTTCATTTATATAGAAAGAACAAAGAACCAGAGAGTATTTTATATTTTTAATTCATTGTCCTTCAGCAAGTGTGTATTTTAGAATATTCTAATGACCTGCTGAACTGTTACTTAGGATGGTGATATGCTTATAATGATGATATGATATATTACTATGTATATGCATACTTATATAAATACTTATATCTAAGTAAACTTTTATCTATACTTACGAATATATATACTTAGGATATATTACTATGAATTTGTATTCATTAAAAAGGCAGTAGTGAAAAGAAAGTTTTAGCACCCAACTGTATTTTTCTGTCTCACAAATTGAGTGGAAATTGGGTATAAATTGCTGTTATGAAATCTCTTAATCATCTTAAAGGCTGATATCCATATAAATCTGCAACTAGTAATTACTCTTTTCTTTAAATTTTTATTTTATTTCTCTTAATAAACTGCAAGGTCAGTGTAACATAGTTTGTGTTTGTCTATGTATTATATAGTCTTTTCTACCATTTAATATATTTTTAATGAATTTGGGGCATGAATATTTGTGACTGTGCAATTCATTATGGGGGATATATTGCTGGCTAAATATTTCTGCCTTGGCAGTAGATGAGATGTGCATTAGATTTTATGAGAATGAACATTAAAATGTCTCTCTATGAGAAATTAAAAAAGCTTTTCAGAAATACAATTACCAGGTAAGGGTATTGCAATTAGCTTATGTGCTCTCTCCTTGCTGCCACTCAAATGAATTGCTTTTGCAGTGTTGTCTTTTAAGTAGAGTTCTTGTGGTGATATCAGAGATTCTGGTGTTGAATATATCATGAGTCATTTGATTAAAATAGTGCTACTTAAGATTTATTCTCATCAAAAATGCTGAGAATCCTCATCACTCTGTCAGTTCTTTTCAGATTTCTGAAGAAACAATTTGTACCATGGTAAAGCTCTATGTTGCAAATTCTTTTATGATAACAATAGTATTGTTTCTAGAGATTTCCTTTCAGCTCTTACACTAACGAGATAATTTTCTCCTATGCTATGTGTAAAGCTGTAGTACATGCTGCATTCTGTCTCTTAAGACGTGATTTTGCATGGTTTTATAAAGTGTGATTAAAGATACTGGTAGCCAAGTGTTAAAATCATGAGGCTTTTTTAAAATTTTAGTTTAGCTTAATGTAATGTTCTCCAACATTTCTGATAAAACTGCTGTTTCCTAGGAATCTAAGAAAACTTGTGTTTAATGCTCTAGATTGGGCTTTTCAGAGAGGCAACAAGGAAGTTCAGTTTCAAGCTTCAGCTGAAAACTGGTGAAAACTAGGGCTGCTTCTTAAGCAGTTGGGAAATGCAAGATAAGGCCATTGTCTGCACTATTTTTGTTGCATTAGGAAATGCAGAAGAGTTATCTACATTTTTTGAGAAGTAACTCCTTATAAAGATGTCAATATTACTTTTGGAAGCAGTTTATTTAAAACAGTCATTTCAGTGGTAGGGATCTGTTTTTCAGGTGCTAAAAATAAGTTAATATCCAATATTGGAAAATAACATTGCGCATATGCATAACAGTATTACTATGGTTACAATATTATGGTCTGTGCAACCTTGATTCAGATCACCTGTGCCTGTACATCATGACAGGATTTATGGCCCGTGCCTATTTTACTAAAACAATCTTTTTACATCTGTTTATCCATTTCTTGATGACCAGTTGGTGACCATTGAATCCAACTTAGAGATCTCATGCCTACAAAGTCGGAGAATGCAATACAATACTGAGAATCTTGAAATTGTCCTGTGTATCTCGCCTTTGTCTCCCAAAATAGAAAGATGTTTACACTCACCTATTCTGAGTCTGTTTGCCATTCTTGAGAGATATGTTGTGAATATGAAAGCTCTTATTGCAGATAATGAGTTCTGCAATAAGAAGCCAAGCATGATTCCTTTGGGTGTGATGAGTCAGGTAAAGAACTTCTTAAAAAGAATTGTTCAGTATATGAGCAGTATCACTTCTGTATACTGAATGAAGTAGAACTTGGTTGTAGAAAAAAGCCCACAAGTCATTGGATAGTTTAAAAGACTCTACCTGTCTGGAAAAAAATCCAGAAAATAATCCGGAGTTACATGTGTTTGCTTGCTGGAAGCATAGTATATGCTACAGCATTTTTAAAGACCAACTAAATTTCAATATCTCACATCAGGACAGTATACTCTAGTCTAGTGTATTTTCAGGTTAGAGATACTTAAGCATTCCTTTTGAGAAGGTAATGTGAAGGTAGTTATAAGGGTTGGACAAAGCAACCAGCTGGTTCAGTGTTCCGTCTCGTAGTGGCTTAAGAGAGGCATGCAATGATGATTTCCTTAGTGAACTTGTAGCAGCCTGCAGTTTGGGATCTGCCTGAGCCAGAGATTCTCTTCGGTGTTTAGCAACACTTGCCATGCTTTCCTTTCCCTCAGGGACTTATATAGTCTTTTTGAATTCATCTACATTTTTGACATCTGTGGTATTATGTAGCAGTAGTTCAACAGCTTAACAACATATTTATTTTATGTACTTAATGTTGATACCTAATGATTTAATTTGTTGCCTTAATTATTTTATTCCTAGAAATAATGAAAATTTGGTCTTTACTTACCTTCATATAATTTTCTTTTTCTCTAAACTCTATATAATCTTCTTAAGTAGTCTACTTTTTCAGACTAAATAAAGAGTGGAAATATGTTTACTTCCGTTTATAATTAGAGGAATTCTCTTACCCTTTCCTTTATTTTTCTAAGTTTTATACTTATTTTTTTCTAATGGGAGGAGGGGAACTGGGGACAGAAGAGACCAAAATAGTGTGCATCATTCAAGATATAAGCCCACAAAGATTTTGTACCACAGCATAAGGGATTTCTGGGTTTGTGTTGAAGGTTTGGGGGATGGTACACTTGTGTCATTTCTTCAGTACTTTCCTTGAAGTTCTAACATTCTGTTTGTTTTTTTTGATTACTACTGGTGTTTTCTCATAGGGTTATCTGTGGTAACTCCAGTTATTTTTTTTCTTCTCAGTTTCAACACTGTATGTTATTATGATATGTGAATTCACATCTACCTGTTTGAAATTTTATCTACCATTTTATTTTTTCAGCTACTATTTTGATACTGTGGTAGTTTTCAGCAGTAAGCTTCAATTTCTGTTGCAGTGGATAGTTTACTAAACCAAGAAAATTGTCTTCATTGCTGTTTATCTATGACTGAATCAGGCAGGATGAATTTTTGTGGTGACCTGCTTTCTCTGAAAAAACTGAATATTTATTTTTAATCTTTTAGCTTTTTGTCTGCTAATATAGCTGTTAATTTATAAGAGGATCCCTGTCTTTGCACCCATGACCGTTTAGTGTTTTTAAGACCTTTTTGCAAGAGAACTTAAGTACCTTGATCTAAATAGGTCAACCACATCATTGTTACTTCCTCCTGATCCCTTTGAGCAATTATAATTATTTACATCTACAAAAGTAACACTCATTCTTTCACACAGTGAAGGATACAAACATTCTGTTTGTGTATCTACTACAGAAACACAGAATGGTTGGGATTGGAAGGAAGCACTGGAGGCCACCTAGTCCAATCCCTGCTAAAGCAGATTAACCTAGGACATGTTGCACAGGATTGTATGCAAGTGGGCTTTGAATATCTCCAGAGATGGAGGCTCCACAACCTCTCTGGGCAGCCTCTTCCAGTGTGTTGTCACCATCAAAGTAAAGAAGATTTGCCTCATATTCATGTGGAATTTCATATTTTTAGTTTGTGCATGTTGCCCCTTATCCTGTTCCTGGGCACTATTGAAAAAAGTCTGGCCCCATCCTCTTGAGACCCATCCTTAATATATTTATTTGTATGCATTGATAAGATCCCCTCTGTCTTCTCTGGGGTAGAACTCTGTGCCACTGATCACAGCCCTCTGATCTTTGCCATTCAGCCAGATCTCAATCCACCTCACTGTTTACTCACCTAACCCACACTTGCTCAGCTTACATATGAGAATTTTATGGGAGCTGGTGTCAAAAGCCATGCTGAAATCAAGGTAGAGAACATGCACTGCTGCCCCTCCATCTTCCCAGCTGGTCCAGGATGAGTTGTTCCATCACCCTTCCATGGATGAAGGTGAGGCTGAATTGCCTATGTTTTTCTGAGTCTTCTTTCTTGCCCTTTTTGAAGATTGGAGTGATACTGGCTTTTCTTCAGTCCTCAGGAATCTTTCCTGTTCTTCGTGGCCTTTCAAAGATTAGTGAGAGTAGCCTAGCAGTAACATCTGCTAACTGCCTCAGCACTTGTGGATACATAGCTTCAGGGCTCATGAATTTGTGGGTGTCAGGTTTGCCTAAATGATTTCTAACCCTATCCTTGACCAAGAAAAAGCCCCCAGGGTCTGGGATTTCTGAGGGCTAGCTTTAGCAGTAAGAAGCAAGTTCTCTGTACCCTTTGTCACCAGGGCACCTACTTCATTCAGCAGTGGGCCCACATTTTCCCAAGTCTTCCTTTTGCTACTGATGTCCTTGAAGAAACCCTTCTGGTTGTCCTTGATATCCCTTGACAGATTTAATTCCAAGTGGACCTTAGCTTCCCTTGACACATCTCTACCATACTCTGACAATAGTCCTCTATTCCTCCTAACTGTCCTTTCCCTTTTTCCTTATGCTGTAACCTTCCTTCTTCTGTTCAGGTTTTGCCAGAAGTGCCTTGCCCATCCATGCAGATCTTCAGCCCCTATTACTTCATTTCTTATTCATAGGGATGCCCTAATCATAAGCTTGGAGGAAGTAATACTCAAATATTAACCAGCTCTCTTGGACCTGCTCTACCACCTAGAGACCTAACCTATGAGAGTACTCTAAGTAGACCCTTGAAGCGGCCAGAGTTAGTTTTCCTGAAGTCCAGGGCTGTAATCCTACTTATTGCCCTACTTCCTTCATGCAGGATTCTGAACTCCACTATCTCATCTTGGTCACTGCAGCCAAGGCTGCCCCCAGTCTTCACATCCCCATCCTGTCCTTCTGTGTTTGTTAGTACAAGGTCCAGCAGCACATCTCTTCTTGTGGGCTTCCCCACCTCATGTGAAAGTTATCATGAGCGCTCTGCAAGAACCTTCTGGGCTCCTGTGTGCCAAGCTGTGCTTTCTTTCCAGCGGCTGCCAGGGTGGTTCTGAGAACCATGGCTCTGTGATCATGTGATCTACTTCCAGCTGTCTGTAGAAGGCCTCATCTACTTCCTCTTCCTGATCAGGTGGCCCACAGTAGACACCCATAAGAGTGTCACCCATGTTAGCTTATCCCTTAATTCTTACCCATAAGCTCTTGGCTCCTCCTTCATCCACCCCTAGACAGAGCTCGATGCATTCCAGTTGCTGTCTCATGTAAAGAGCAACGCCACCACCTTGCCTTGCTGACCTCTTTCCTAAAAAGTGTATAACCATCCGTGACAGTATTCCAGTCATGCAAGCTGTCACACCATATCGCTGTAATTGCAGTGAGATCATGGCTTTGTGACTGCACACTAATTCTAACCTTGACTATTTCTACAGGTTTTTCCAGTAGAGGTATCGTATTGACTCATGTGGAGTTCCCAGAAGTCCTTTTTAATAAAAAAAAAAATAAAAAAGTAAAGGATGTCCGTGTTTGCCACTTATTATTTCAGTGTAGAGCGTATTTAAAACTCTGGGAAGACTACTTTTACTGTGTGTATTCAGAAAACTTTATTTTTGAGAATTCCTCTAGCTTATTCTCATTTAAGTCCAGTATGGGAACCTCAGAAAGTTCCTATGTACTAAATACTGATGGGAAGAATTAATTGGTTTTTCTATGGATTTTTGGAACTTCAGTGCTATAAAACCAATAATGAAAATATGTAAGTTGTGCAAATATGGGCAGGCTATTTTGAGGACAAAAAAATAGCATCTCTTACTCCACACTCTTGCTTAAATCTAGATATAGGAATTTTAGGTTATTACAAAGGAAGAAATCCTCAGCTCTTAAAATTGTTTCTAAATACTGAAACTGATTGTTTTCCTAGTCTTGCAGTGTTCAATTGTGAAGCTCATTTGGTTGAATTTTGCTCAGAAAAGTTCAATCTGAAACAGAAAAGGTGTTTTAGAAGATTTTAGCCTGAATGATTACTGCTTGCCATAACAATGAGTAATTGAAAATAATAATAGTATCAGCCAGATCTGTAGTACAATAGGTAACTTGTGTTTTTTGTGTCTTTGGTTTGTTTTTTGTTTTTCTCCCCACTTTTTAAGCCTATGGAAAAGTGTTCCTAGTGAGGAAAGTAAGCGGCCATGATGCTGGAAAACTGTATGCCATGAAAGTACTGAAGAAAGCAACAATAGTTCAAAAAGCCAAAACAACTGAGCACACAAGGACAGAACGACAAGTCTTGGAGCACATTAGGCAATCACCATTTTTAGTCACGTTACATTATGCCTTCCAGACAGATACAAAGCTTCATCTCATTTTAGGTGAGTAGTCTTGTGGATTTAAGTCTTATGTTAATGAAAAAAAAAAAGCCCTTTTATCTTAATGTTTTGTAGTTTTTTTTCATGTGGCCTTAAGTACAGTATGTTTGGAGGTTGCATGAGAGAGCATAGGAAGGAAAATACTGTTCATCTTCAACAGTGTCTGTATTTGTGGGTTTCCTGTTTGAACTTCAGTGTGCTACTCTGACTGGCGGGGTTAGTGGTATCTGTGACTAATATGCAGCAAAAAATGTATATGTGTATTCATCAATGACCTGGAAGCATTTGATGCCAAAACTTTTGTTATGAAATAATTTGATCTTTTGAGTATTGAGGTACCTTGCATGTATCAATTTTTGGGTATTAAGAGATAATCTAAAATCACACGTTTCTGTGCTGCAAATAGAGCTTGTTCATAAGGTTTGGTACCACTCCAAAATTAAAAATATTTCTACCTTTCAAATCAGCAGCAAATTTAGTGTTTATAATTTAATGCTAATAACTTAGGAAAATTTGAGAGATTAAATGCGACAGAATGTGAATATTTATTATAAATATTTTAGTACCATTCTTTAAGTCAAGATACTTTTGTATAGAATACAGATCCTATTTGAAATATTAAAAAAAGGAGGAAACAAAAAAAATAAAAACCACCCCAACCTCAAACCTGAGATGGATGTATTTACCTAAAAATAAATACATAGTAATGGAGAAATTTAGGTTACAAGGATAATTAGAAGGCCATAAAAACCTCTTATATGAAGGAAAGTTAAAAGCTTGATATTATATTCTTGTAAGAGTCAGAGAGGAGCAAGCTCAGTCGTTCTGAAGAACATTACATAGCAGATAGTGCAAACAGGGCATGTGTCTACCATAATACAATGTTAAGGTGATGTTTGAAGCAAGAAATTTATAGCTAATGTATAATTACAGCCTTCTGTCTAGTTTTTTTCCCTAAGTTCTATATACATTCTCAGAATATCCACTGGGGCCAGAAAGGTCCTTTATTCCTTCTCTTTTAGGAGAAAATGGGAATAATTAGAGTTTAAAACTTTCTTTTAATCACTTTTTCTAACAGTGTAAATTTTTTCTACCTAACATGACGTAAAGCTACTTTGTAATTCAACTGGGCTTCTACCCTCCTGAGGGAAATAAATTGTTTGTTACAAGTTTTTCCATGTCTCATTATGTAAGTCTTTGTAAATCATTTCAGTTTAGTTTTGAAATGTATGTGTTTCAGAGGCTTCTGAATTTTGGGGGAAACCAGTGTCTGTCTTTTTTTTGTACCTGGCTGAACTTGGTGTGTGAGAACATGCCATTTTAGCTTCAAGAGTTTTTAGAATTGGAGCCTCAGTGCAGTCTTTAGTACAGTTCTTCATGCTGTCAGATTACATAGCTGTATGAATAGACTGAATCAAGTACAGACGTGCAGCTACACTTCTGCCAGATTTCCAGAATGCAGGGTTTGGAGTTGATTCCAGTTTTTACATTGGCTTTAAGCTATATTGAAAGAACTAAGTGTTGTGTCCATGTGAATGCCACCAATCCTATACAAAGCTTGTTATGCAAGGTTAACCTACTAATACTTAAAAAAAAGCTAAATAATCTGTATTGTCAAATGAAGTTTATATTGAACTAACTGGTAATTTTTTTTCCACTATGTCAGCCATGCATTTGATCTAGCACCAAGAACATGAAGGCTGATTGTTTCATTGGGCTGTGGTTAATGTTACAACCTGCATAGAATTAAGCTTGTTGTGCCATTCCTGTGGCAGCGTTGGTTTGGATCTGTCACAGTCCTTAGGACAGTGCCTGGGAATTCAATGCTTACCTTATACTAAGTTAGCGGTTCCAGCTAGAAATATTTAAAAAATTTGTTTCTGTTATCTTTTTTTCTGTGCTGAAGTTTTTTAGAAGAAGGAAGCAATTGTAAAATGGAGGTTATTTGTATTTCATGAAATCTTTTTCATATGCTTACTGATACGGATAAATACTTTTCCTTACATTGTTTAATTCAACTAATATTCCTTCTCAAATAGACAACTGGAGAACTAAAAAGTGGAGAGAGATCAGAATGTCTGTGATTTATATATACATACTTTCTCCTTCAAACTATTAACTTGCAATAGGATTGGATCCTTTTAGGGTCCAAAGGATTTAGGTCTTATAAGATGGATAAGATAAATCCCAATGCATTTAGGTCTTATACCAATAAATCTAGAGAAACAATTTTGAAGAAAATATTGTGTAAGATGATGTGGAGTGTGTTCCCTGCTCTGTACATGTAGACCTCAAATACAATAATGGGGGCTGTGAGGTTGCAAATTAATGGCTGTAATGTACACTGCTAGCATAAACAGCTCTTCATCTAAAATGTGTTTGTGTTGCAGTGAAGCTCTGTTGTAATAGTTACTTTTTTCCCCCTCTCCCTTACTGTGGGAAAACCTTGTGTCATAGCCTGCAAAGAATGAAAGTAGTTTCCGTGAGGGAGTGTATGTGGAAATAATCTCCTCCAGTAATTTTTGCCATCTTAATTTCTCTTGTGAGGGGAAAATTTTGTAACTGTCCACAGTTGATTATTTCACCTAATACCTGTTTTCTGAATTGCCTTTATGTCAGTCTGCCTTGTTGCTCACAAGAGTATTTCAAAAGTCTACAAATACTGTGTAGGTATCATTTGTACTCCTTTCTTTTCATATTCCTAAATAACTGAAAGACTGATTTTGCAAAAAATGCCATCTTTATAATTTATGAATATTTGAGGCTTATTTTGTTTTGCTGCTTATTTAAAAGTGGGTCTTGTTCTTCCCTCAGTCCTCTAAGAAGGAAATTGAGTACTGTACAACATGATGAAATATTAGTGAATTACAATAAAGTAAAAGCATCTGATAGCAGAACATGTTACTAAATAGCTTACAAAGTACCTCACACTATTCCAATAAGAAAATTAAATTGTCAGAAAGTGAAATTCTAAGGTTGTTTTTTTCTGCTTTTTAGACTATATAAATGGAGGAGAATTGTTTACTCATCTTTCACACAGAGAGAGATTCTCAGAAAGTGAGGTGCAAATTTACATTGGGGAAATCGTTTTGGCACTTGAACATCTCCACAAGGTAAAGTAACTTTGTCCTAGTGCTGATTTTGAGGACCTACAGCTGTATATTCTTTTTGCATCATATAAAGTTAGTAAGGACAACTATTGTTTTTGATTGTTTTAAGTTCAGAGCAACTTTACTATTGGGATATTAGTTGTATAATTAGAAATAATTCCCCATGAAGTATCTCTTCTTGTGCACCAGATTAAGGCTACAAATTTTTGTCTGCATTGTGAAGAGTAGTCTTATTGACAAATGATTGTTAATTTTTAGTAATCCTGTGTCCGTAAAACTAATTTGTAGTGAACGTGAACAAGTTCTGGGTTGTAGTGTTGTTCAGTTGTCCTTGTTGCAACACAATTGAGTGGTAGAGTTCTAGCACAATTGTAGACATGAAAATTATTACAATTTTCAGAGGTAGATTTGTAGACTATTACAAAGCATGTGTGTATGGTCTATGTCTAAAACATAGCATCCATTTTCATTTTTAGTGAACGCTGAACTGAGTTGTGCACTCAACAGCAAGTTTCAAGGGAGATGTAGTATGCCCCTTAAAATTTAAGACATTAACACAAGTGTAATTTCTGATAATTTTCAAGTAATTTTAAAGTTACTTCTTCAAAGGCATTTAAAAATTGTCCTTTTTGAGGTGCAACTTTCATGTATCAGATTATCTTAATAATGGAAATTTTGGTCACTTCATATTTAAATGCATTCAGTGATGTGTCCTTGATGTGGTTACACTATTTGGAAATACTTCTTCTTATATTCTGTTTGCAGTTGGGGATTATATATCGGGATATAAAACTTGAGAATATTCTCCTCGATTCTGATGGCCATGTGGTGCTGACAGACTTTGGTCTGAGTAAGGAGTTTCTTACTGATGAGGTGAGTATATGACTCTCCAGTAAGTGTGGATAGAATTGAGCAAGATCACAAAGTCAGATTTTTATCTTGTTGAAATCATAACACATTTGAGAAGAGTGGAAGACCTCCATTCTAGGCACATCATAGAACAAGATCTAGTAGTCTGTTCTACTAGGTTTTGAGCTTTCAGTTCATTGGTCTTAGGCCTGTCAAACTTCTTTGGTCTAGTTTTCCCTGAAAAGCCTTCATACTTTCTTCAGCTGGTCTTGACATGAAAAAGGAAAGATCCACATAAATCTGAAAAGCCACTTACATTTTCATTTTCAGATGCTTTCTAAAAAAATGCTTGACTGTGCTAATACTTTGCAATGACTAGGCAAATGGTATGCTATGACTCTTCTTTATGCTAATAATAATTATTGTATTATTATCTTGTCTCTTTCTCATGTCTTTGTGTCACTTCTAATAAGCTTAATTGCAAGCTTTTAGGATAAAAGCTTATCTCTTATTAAATACGTACATAGTACCTAACATAGTGATCTCTGACTATTGATGTTAGTTGTTAATTATTTGTAAGGTACAGTTTCATCTCCAGATATGCTTTTTAGATTTCAGAGAGTCAAAATTGTGCAGGATTTTACTTTTGAGAGAATTTTAAAATGGATGTTTTTTGGTTTTTGCGTTAGCTACCAGTGGTATTGAAATCTGGGACTGCAGATCTAAAAGTCTTTGTTAGAAGCAGCAGAAGGGTTTTCTAAAAATAGATAGCTGGTAGTTCCCTCTAGGATATTTGCATTTCAAATAGAATCTGGTAGGATTTGGGAGGGACTATTTTAAAGAGATACAAAATCTTATTTTCTGAAGCCGGGAAATAGTACAGATAATGTCAGTATATTCCTTTTAAATTATAGCCTGAAACCAAGAGGAAGTTCAACTGGTATGAGAAGGGATTAGCAACAGATTGCCACACCAGTGCAAGAGAGTAAGTACAGAGAGATGCAGTTTTTGTCAGGAAAGAATGATAGTAAAAGGTGTGGCTACGGACAGTGGGACCTGCTTAGAGTTGTGAGAGAAACTGTGGGGCACAAGGGGCAAAGTAAAGAACACAGAATGGTGTTACTGCACTGATGGGAGAGAAAAGGAGCAGTTCCCTAGCCTTGGGACCAGAGTTGAATGAAGCTGAAATCTTCACTGTGTTAAGAATGTCATAATGAATCAGAACCTTTAAGTCTCAAAAGAGTCGATTTTAAGAAATACATCTCATCTGAGTTCACCTTTGGCACATCATTTACAAGCAGTGTGAGGAAGGGGGAGGACTTGGATAAGCATCAGAGATGCCTGTCTGCTTTTTCCACACTCTGAATTGGATTCCTCTTTCTCCAGTCATTAAATGAAGAAATCTTGCTTGGTCATTTAATGTTGGTTCCTCTGAATCTAATCCATTCTGTTTTCAATATAAACCTCTGAAATCTCTTCATTTAACTATATTTTTTTCTCTTATTCTTCGTCACATTTTATATTTGTCTTCCCTGTCAAAAAAAGCTCAACATTTCTAGTGTTTCTTTTAAGGAAAAAAGTAACTGCAATTGTGTTGTTTGCTTTCAAAATCTAAGAAATTGTCTTCACTTGACTGAAGTTTTCATGTGTGCTATTGTAATTTAGCTATTGAACCTAAACATGATTAAAATGACCCATTTTCACACAGAAATTGACATTTCATGTGTTCTCTGTAGATAATTCAGCTACTGCTAGAACACTTACAGTTCATTACAAAAGATACTTAATTGACACTTTTGAACCAATGTATTTACAGCAGGTAGAATTTGGCTGTATAACTGCATAGCTTTCTATCTGTTTTCATGCTTATTGGGTAGCACTTTGAAATAACATTACACAACTGTGTAAGTCAGATAAGAGTGTAGCACTTGCAATTTAATCAGAGCAGTGGTCTCCCCTTCTTCACATGTCTTTCCTGGTCCACCTTGCAAGAACTGTGCCGTTAAAAATACGTGCTTAAGCAAGTGGAATTTATTCTAGTAACCCCCCTCTTTGGACTCTTATTTTCTGAAACAAGATATATTTAGCTTATTAAAAATGATCATAGCATGTACTACATTTAAAATTCTTATCAGAGAGGAATCTTTATCATGTATTTATGAATTTTGGATGGTTTTGTAGTTAGGGGTGCTTGCTAAAAACATTATGGTTCAATGTTTTCATTATCTCTGCTTTAATCTGATGACTGTTTAAAATTTCCAGGTACTTGGGCAAGTACTGAATTTAACAGAAGTTGTTTTATAATAAAAAGAGTGCACCGTTTCTTGACTACAATAATTAGAGCAGATTGACTATTCAAAAGCAAAGAGGTGGGAAGCTGCTTTTCCTAAGCACTGTTTCAGTGAAAGGAAGCACATGCATGTGACTTGTAGGAAAACAGAAACCTGTTGATTTCTGCCATGCAGCTACTGAAACATGAGTGTGAAGAGTGCATTGTCAAGTGTCCTCTCTGTTTTACAGTTATGTGAAAGTGCTTATAACATGCAAGCATTAAATATTCAAACTGAAAGCAGTGCAGTTTTAAGAGCTTTAAAGCATTTTTTGCTACTGTTTCACTAAAAACTGAAACTCGTCTTATAGATTTTAGCTTTGTTTATCTTTAAAATGAAGCTATATGCTTTTATTTACATTCAAAAAGAAGAAATAACCTGACTAGAATAAAGTAGTTGAGTAAAAATGAATTTTCACACGGGGTAGGTCAGTATCACAAGGTATTTAACTATGAAATTACTTCTGGTGTTCGGAAGTTTCTTTACTGTTTATTTACTGTCTCATGAAAACCTACAGTTTTACTAGGCTAACCATAGAATGTAATTATGTAAGGAATTGAGACTGAAAAGAATAGTATCTTTTTAGTATTACTTTTTATGGCATTTGTATTCTTAACCGTGTGATGAATTTAAAGCTAGTCTATGATTTTTAACTCTCAACTGAATTGTAAAGAAATTCAGAGTAAAAAAGGCAATTTTGTCCTTATGCTTTCATGCATCTCAGTTGAGTGCTTGTCTAACTGGGATGTAAAATACATTTTCACATGACATCAATATAAGTTACTATTGGGGACATGGAGAATTGGTAGGACTTGAAAATTCTACAGCACCATTGTGTTCATTACATAAGTGAAATCACTTCAGTGTTGCTATTTTTTTCAAGAGTTTTGTAATACATTTTTCTTTAAAACCCCCCCAGACTCCTAAATTGTTAGTTTGGGGGGGTTTTCCCTCTTATTTCTTGTGTGTTATCTTTATCTTCTGGATTTGTGGTTTAGGCATATTTTTATCTTTTCATCTCGTTAATAGCTCTACTTGTATGCTGGAATTATTTTCATTTGGTCAGTGTCAGTTTACCTAGTTATCAGGTCTTGTCTTAATTTTGATGTTTATTGCTAAAATGCTACCTCATTTTTAAAAAATATTTCTTTCCCCTCACTTTTCTTTTAGTTCTGTATCTACACTAAAATCATACTTCAGTACATGTGGAGATCTTTGTCTTAGAAAGAGTAATATGAACACACTCATTGAATTACTGTAGAAGTAATCTATTTGACCATGCATAATAACTAACATTTTTTCTGTTTATTAAATCCAATACACTTTTTCTTCCAGAGTATAATGAAGTGCTCAGTTCTTCTGCATTGGTACATGTCTTCTGCATTAGCTTAAGTTTGTTTTGAAGTTTTTGTGTTTACTTAATGAAGTTTAAAAAAAATTTATAGTAAATACTGAATGTTGTCAGTATTGCCTTGGCAATAAATTATATAAAAGTGGATATTCTGTATGAGGGATGATTGAATTGAAATCTGAATTGGTTGAATGGATATCTATGTGCTTCTGTCTGATATGTAGAATGAATAGTTCATATGCATTATTGTTTTTTCATCTGAAAATCTCTTGATCAGAGTTGCAGATTTAGTTAGAACACTCAGATGCTTTTCAGTGTTGAATTGTTGTTTGTTTTCATTTATTAGATGATGGAGTGAATATTTTGTTCTGGAAGCAAAATTAGTATGTAATTTTAAAAGATTTTAAAGGACATTTCATTGAAGGAAGAATGATAAAGTGGAGGTTAGTCAACTATGGGTCTTGATAGATGAAGTAGGAAGAGATTTGTACACATTCTTAATGCAGTTTAAAGGTAGTCCAGAACAGAGAGAAGTGACTACAACTTGACTTATTTAGTGCTTGAGGAACTGTCATCTCACGTAAGTGACCTGGTAGATTAGCTATGCATTTAACTTTAAAAGACCCTGTATAGTTGTCCAATTAAACTCATAAGGTTTATGCAATTAAATAGTGCATCCTCTGAACACTGAGCATTCTCTTGCAAAGATGAACTGTACTTCTTGTGTTTTGAAGAATTTTTCAGTGATATAGACATAATAAACACAGTTATAAGGAGTAGATTTACATTTCTGCAAAGAGGAAAAAGTAAGAAAGAGTGAACTGAATAATAAAGTTAGTCCACAGAAGTTAACATGGGTTGTAGATCTGTCTGGATAATTAGTAATTTTTTCCCCGATTTTCGAAAAGGAAATGAAACAATGGCAAAAACTTCTTGCTTTATTTGGTGTACTCCTGTCAGTGTTTTAACTGTCCTGAAATTGAATATTAGGAACATACCAAACACGCTAAAGGCACGTCACTGAGCTGGACTAATTTAATTGCAAAACCAGGTCATCAATGATCAGATGACTGTTTGAGCCTTTGCCCAGAAGGTTTCCCTTTTCAGTGCTTATCACAAAGAAGATTGTGCTTTCCCAGCATGGAGCAATATTGGAGAAGACTAGAACATAAAATACATTCTGTCCATATTTTGATGCCAAAATCTTAAAGTGCCATTAAAAATTTTTGCAAGACAGAACAACCCCATGCAGCACTACAGACTGGGGGCAGAGTGGCTGGAGAGCAGCCAGACAGAGAGGGACCTGGGAGTTTGGATTGACAAGAAGCTGAACATGAGCCAGCAGTGTGCCCAGGTGGCCAAGAAGGCCAGTGGCATCCTGGCCTGTATCAGGAACAGTGTGCCCAACAGGTCCAGGGAAGTGATTCTTCCCCTGTACTCAGTGCTGGTGAGGCCACACCTGGAGTACTGTGTCCAGTTCTGGGCCCCTCAGTTCAGGAAGGATATTGAGGTGCTGGAGCAGGTCCAGAGGAGGGCAACTAAGCTGATGAAGGGACTCAAGCACAAGTCCTGTGAGGAGAGGCTGAGGGAGCTGGGGTTGTTTAGTCTGGAGAAGAGGAGACTCAAGGGAGACCTCATCACTCTCTACAACTCCCTGAAAGGAGGTTGTAGCCAGGTGGGGGTCAGTCTCTTCTCCCAGGCAACTGTCAGCAAGACAAGAGGGCATGGTCTTAAATTGTGCCAGGGGAGGTTTAGGTTAGATATTAGGAATAAATTCTTTACAGAGAGGGTAATCAGGCATTGGAATGGGCTGCCCAGGGAGGTGGTGGGTTCTCTGTCCCTGGAGGTTTTTAAGATGAGAGTGGATGTGGCACTTAGTGCCATGGTCTGGTAACCACGGTGGTAGTGGATTAAGGGTTAGACTTGATGATCTTGGAGGTCCCTTCCAACCCAGCTGATTCTATAATTCTATGATTTCATACACTGACTGCTTTAAGGATACTGGTTTCTTATTTTATTATACCACTTAAAAAAATCCCATTTGGGAGAGAAATACCAATCTGTGTGTTAAATAGTCTGGTATCTTCTACTGGATCTTACAAGAATATGTTACTAGTCAGCTCAGAAAAATTCTGTTTCTGTTTTCCAGGGGTAAACAAGTAACTTTCTGAGGGCAAATGCTGCCATCATCATTAATCCTTTTTTTCTCATGGATGTATTTTTTCTTTTGAATTACTGCAAATACCTAACTTCATTGAAACTTGGGCAACCAGATGGGAAAAACTTACATGACCAGAGATTCATGGCCAAATGTAAATTAAATTAGAACCAAATGGATTGCATTTGAGCAAAATTGTCCACTCCTGCACCTCTACCTTTTACATCTGGTGCTCTCTGAAACTATAAATGTTTATTTGACATCTCCTATATTTTTTCTTTATATTCTCCTTTGAAAAAAAATAAACTTTTGAAGGCTTGCAGTGGCAGCTACTAGAATTCTTCTCAGAATCAGTATTCTTCCATACCTTATAATTTTGCCTTTTTTTAAAGAAAGATGATTTTTTCAGGTTTTGCTTTGTATACTGTTCTTGTCTTTTGGTACTATTACCTCTCTCTTCTCAGAAGACAATGCCTTAGAAAACAAGCCTTCCAAAAATTGGAAATTTTGAGAAGAACCTAGTACAAAATGTTCATCCAAGTTGACAGTGGTACATGCTTGCATTCTTCCCACACAGTAATGTGCTGTTTCTGATTTTTTTTCCTGCAGAATTGAGACTTTTGTTCTCTTTTCTCTTAGTTATTTTGCTTTACAAATCCATTATCAGAACCTGATTTAAATAATTCCTTGCAGAATTGCAATTGCATTGCAGTGTGAAAGCAAACACAGCTGTTGTGTAAGTCTGTGAAAAGGGTTTCTTGAACCTCCACTTGACATTAGATGTGGCCTTGCATTGAGTTATGTTTTGGGGTCACAGTGGTAGAGGTCACATGTTTCTTGGCTAGCACACAGTACGAGGTTTAGCTGCTCTTACTCTCCCTTTTAATTGCCTTTTCTGATGGCATGTGCTGGCAGGCAAATCTCATTCTTGCTTGAAAAATTCAGTAGCCTTGTTCCATGTCTATTTTGGAAGTAGATGTCACTAGTCTAGTTGTGGCAAGAGGTATAGTAACCAACATGATATTTTGACATAACTGGCTTCTTCAAGTAGGAACAGCCACCAGGACAGGATTTTTAATTGATTTCACGTGACCACATACGTTTTTTTAAATTTTTCTTAAGATGACATTTCAAACCTTTGATCTGCTATATTGCAACTGTTCTTACTTTAATCTAAAGCTTTGCTTTTGTAGTACAGTCTTCATTATGATTTTGTTGTGTGGAGCAGGGCAGTCTAACCAGTGTACCACTAAACTTTTTAGCCTTTGTTCTTCCGTGTTTGTCTCCTGCAGAGATCATAGTTTTGGTCCTGAATAGAAGGTACAGCTACAGAAACAACAGTGTTCAGCTGAGAGATTTTTTTGGGGTGAAGCTGTACTTTCTGTATGGACAGCTTAATTGCTCAATGTTATGTCTGAGTATTATGACCAATAAGACTCTGAAAATCATTGAAATCTAAAAAAACCCAGTGAGTAAAAAGAAGAAACCAGTCAGTTTGGCAAGAACTTTGTTGAAACAAGATTTTTTTTTCCATTTTAAACCTATATCACATCTTTGAACAATGAGAGGACTTTTTGTCAATTTTCATATACCTCCCTAAATTGAGACTGTAATTATTGTTATTCTGGGCAATTAAAATGATGGTGAAGAATGTTACTGATATAATTTCTATGGAAACAGTGGTTTTTTCCTTGGTGCATTTTTATTTTTCGGGTAAACATCTCTGACAGAATGACCTCTAAGGTTCACTGAAGGTACAGCTCCTGTTTCTGCATAGAATTTAGGCTTTTCAATCTTTACTTGTGATTCTTCTGAAATGCAAAATGCATTCGGCAGGTCAGGTTGTTAGTAGCACCTCTGCTACGTGACCTTCACATATTGCAAGTAAATTTTCATTTTTGACAGTATTCTCTTGATTTGTCCTGTGGTCCTGGTTTTCTCATTAAACTTACCAAGGGAACTCTAATGGCTCACTTGATCAGTAGCTTGCAGCCATTTTGCTGATAGCTGATGTGAGATAATCTGTGTGATACTGCTGAACTCTTCAACTGCTTAAACTCTTCAGTCTTGTAAGCTGTTTCTGGAAGAACTGTGGTTCTTGACTAGTTTGTCAGGAAGCAGCAGGATGGGGAGACTGCTCCATGCATTAGTGTGAGCTGGGAGCCAAGGGTTGCAGCAAGGCAGGTACAGGTCAGTACCTCACTGACCAGTGGTGCAATTCCACAGTTGCCAAACGGGAAGATCAGAGCAAGTCTAGTGGAAGAAAAACAGGCTTGGGCAACAGTCCTGTGGTTATCAGAAAAGCTTGTTGTGAGGAGAGAGGCTTGAGGACAAGCCAGGATTTGAAATTGGTGGATCAGGATCAGTGAGGTACACAGCCAAGTAAAGACATACCTACAGCACAGCTGACACAAGGATCAAGAATGGGAGCCTGAACTTCTGCTCCCAGCTGAAGGTGGAGGAGGCCCCTGACAAGGTTCCACACAGGTTAGCTCCATTTTGTCAGCATCGGTCTTAAACAGAGATGCCTTAACCCCTAGAATTGGGGAAAAAGATTGCGGAGCCTGTTGATAAGCTCAGGGCTCTGATATAATTATCCTAGGAAAGTTTTCACTATTTATGCTTGTAGCCAAGCCCTAAGTTATGACTTTCAGGACTCTGATTGCATACACTCACAAATGTACAAAATAGGAACAATAATGATACTGATTCTTGTATTCTAGAAATTGTTGTTGGGTTTTTTTTTTCTAATTCCTCACTGTTGCTATTTGAAACACTACTGATAGAACCCAGAGAGGGTCTAATGCAGCCTGGAACTGTGACTTTGAAGTACCTTTAACAAAGGAAGAAAGACAACTTGGGACTTGAAGCATTTTTTCAGAGGTGTAGGCAATTAAGGAAGATAGTTTCACTTCAGCATATTTCCCTGGATTAGTCAAATGAAGAGCAACAGCAAGAATTCTGTGGCACAGTACGAACACTGGCATCTATTCATACCTATAAATGATGTACCACTTTAGTCATTTGAGGAGACTAAGAAATGGATTTTGTGTTGCTTTTGAAAGGATGAGAATATGATTTAGTTTGATAACCTGTGAAATTCTTTAGGTGGCCTCACATCTATTTAAGTCTTATTCCTGAATGCAGTAGCATAATATATCCTTCATGGCCTCCGCTGTCTGAATTTGCATATTTCTAAATAGTTACTTTTTTCTTCAGTGGTCTCACAGTCAATCTCCAAATATGCGTTGAATAAAATAAACTATTAGAGAGGACATTTTAGTGTATATTGTTTAAAATGGTTTTGCTTGTTAACTAAGAAAAAAGTAAAATAGAAGGGTCAATTGCCATACTGTTGTGGCTGAAGCTATTTGTATTACATTGATATTGATAAATATGCACACAATGACATTTCAGGACCTTCATGAAAACACATTAGTGTTACTCTTCAAAAGGATTCACTGCCTAGTTAGTGTGTTTCCAGTACTATTATCTCTTGCTGCCATTTCTAGTTCCGAATTGGAGTCTGTGTTTCTTTGTTACCCTCCTTGAGCGAGACCGTCTGTGGAAGTGTATCATGCAGGTGGCGTTTGGGATGGCCTCCTCCTCACTGAGTGAAGTGTTCCAGTCCAAGTCAGGTAGCAATTACAAGTATTTATGCAGAGTGTTGGGACCTCTGTACATTCAATTTAAATTAGTTCCAGTAGCTGTTAAATACTCTAATACAAAGGTAGATACTTAATATCTTTTGCAGCAGCATTACTCTCCTGCACGTATTTTTTTTTTTTTTGGTAATGCCTTCAGGAGAGTGTATTAGGGATGTTAGTTGCCATGCTGAACCTTCATGAGAGAATGATACCATGTGTGTTTTTTGAGCACGACTGACTTTTCGTCTGCTAGGCTCTTGTAGCTGATGCAATGGAGAGGGCACGCTTCATCATACAAAGTTAAGACCATATGGGAAGTAATAGAAATTGATCTGTGGGTTTTCTGCTCAGAAGCATTACTTAGGAAATAGAATTCTTAGGTATGGTTAGCGTATTAATAATCATACCACAAAATAGTCATTTGAGGAACTTTACAAGCAGTTTTGCATTTATCCAATATATGAAGCCTGTTAGGTTGCTAAAAGAGAAGCCTCACTATACACAGAGTTTTAGGTAAGTTGTGATTTTCCTAAGTTTGATTTTTCATCTATATACTTGATCTGAAAATTGGTATGGATAATTTTACTACTCATACAATAAAGGGGGAATTGTCCTTCACTGAGTGGAAAGACCATAGCTGTGTTAGATTTAATACCTTGTTTAAACTTGTTATGTGTTTTCAGAGTACCTCCAACAGTGAAGCATTCCTCTTGTCTTGTTAGGTCGTAACATTTTGAAACCTTCATAATGATGAGGTCAGATTAAGTGAATGAAGAAATTTAATTTGTCAGCTAACAAGTATGGACAAGCATAGGACTACCATAAGAATGTTGCTGAAAACCATAGAAGAACCCAGTCAAAAATGCATAGTAATTCGATTATTTCTCCATAACAAAAGTGTGACAAGAACCCATAAGTAATTCTTGTCTGGATTGAAGAGTTTTTTAGTGGACTTCTGGAGAATCAGTCCTGAGAGCAGCCCTAAATGCCTTCAGTGAGCTTCCGTCTGGCTACCTGGTTCTCTTATGTGCTATTGCACTCTCTTGCTCTCTGGCACTAGGTGCTGCACAGTCCCAGAGTTGTTGCTGACAGATGAAATAAATGCTATCAGAGACTACCTCTGACTTTCCAGCTCTAGAGGCCGTCTTTGTGTTCTTTGGCCCAACAATACTTAGTGTTTCTAGATTTTGGTTTTGTTGTCATTTTTTTTAATACTAACTATGCTAAAGGAGTAATTCTTTAGCTATGTGACAATGTTCCTAGAATATTTTATATGAATATGGAATGCAAGGAAGTTAGTCCAAGCCAATTTAATAGCTGAGGAGTCTCTTTCCCTTATATCATGTAGTTTTTATTTCTTGAAATTCTTACATTAGAACTTATTTACTCTAGGCTTTAGCCAAGCCTGTTAACTATATCCTATTATCTCTTCTATTAGCAAGGAACTCCCATTGGAAAATACATACACTATTGAAGAACATTTGGGGAAGAGTAACTTTGGTTTGATTTATTTTTTACAAGTTAAAAAAAATTATTTAAGGAGTCAAGTTTCGTGTTTTGAAGGAATGTCATAGTATTACAGTTTCAGAATGTGTCATATCTAATATTCAGGGTAGTAGGGACAGTTAAGAACAAAGTATTTGTACTGTAAGTAGTTGGAGAACACAAGCAGTCTTTCTGTTTCAAAGGTGACCTTTCATGTAGTTGGAGAAGTGGGTCCTAATTTTCAATGCAGAAAAGGATGGATTCAGTGAATACTTGGCTAACCCTCTGGCTAAATTATGTTTGTACAAACACTTGTGAATAAAATAAGCTGTAGGACTGTTGGACCCAAGTGTCTGTTGGAGCAGTGGCACGTATTGTTTGGATGGAGTTCATAAAGTTGAAGAAGTACTTCAAAGGCCATATAATTAAATGTTAAATAATACATCTTCAAATGGTAGAATAACTGTGCTAAGACACTTGAGTGCTTTCCACATCTGCAGTCACACTTTGGAATTAAAATTACGAATGCTCAAACGCTGAAGCATTTTCCCAAAGCAGTATTTGTATGGCAAATAGATGCTCCCGTTAGGCTTGTGCACACGTGTAGAACAGTGTACTTGGAATATGCCTCGGTATTCTAAGCCAGATACTCTAGATAGGCATCTGATTGTTCTTTGCAGGTGTGGGGTTTTTTTGTTTTGTTTTACCTATGTCAGTAACTCTGTTAGTATTCTGGTAGATAGCTTTGTCTCAACTCACCCTTTCCAGCATTCACACCTCCGTAGTCTTCCTTCATGATTTTTTTTGGGATGCTTTGCTTTGATGTGTGTTTGGTTTGTTCCCTAGGCCTCTGAAACAAAATCTTCTGGGTTCTTAAGACTTCATTTGATCTTTTTCTTTGTTTTTATTTTTGTTTCTATTTTTCCAGTGGTCAAATGGCATGCTCCTGTTTGCTCAGTCTGTCTTTTATGCAAACAGCTAATTTGGCAACAGATGGGTGCATTTTGTGCTTAATGTTTGTATGGATGGTATGTTTCTCTTTATGTAACTTAGCTACCTGCGGAAGTTTAACAGAAACCTTACTTTGTTTAGTGCTCAGTAGCAGCGTATTGATGACGTCATTGACTCAGAAGGTAATCAACACATCAGCCCTTAGAATCATAAAATTGTCAAGGTTGGAAAAGCCCTTGAAGACCGTTGAGTCCAACTGTCAAGCTAGCATCAGCACCATGTTCACCACTAAACCATGTCCTCAAATGCCATATCCACACATTTCTTTGAACACTTCAAGGGGTGGTGACTCCACCAATTCCCTAAGCAGTCTATTCCAATGCTTGAAAATCTCTTCCATTAAGAATTTTTTCTAATGTCTAATCTAAACCTCCTCTTGCCTCCTTTAGTCTTGAATCTTTCACTGTACATAATCTTTGGTGTTCTAAAAGCTGTTCTTTGTACGTTCATTCAATCTTACTTGGATTCCCTGTCTGCCATGCTATGAGTAGGCATGACAATCACAAGATGCACTTTCCAACTATGCAGATCTTGCAAGATCAGTTTTCCTTTCAAGAGGAAAATTAATTTGATTTTTTTTTTGAGGCCCTGAACTAATGACGTTCTCTGCTTATTGAAGGAGTACTATGTAACAATCCCTTGGGATCGTGTCCTTTACTCTAAGAATTTTTTTTTTTATTTTTTTTTTTTACAAATACTAGTTTAGGCCTGGCACTCAGCCAGTTGTCTGCCTATGTCCTCCTAGCTGAAGATGTCTTCAGCCAGGTATTAAAAAACAGTTTGTTTCTCAGCTGCAGACCTTTGGGTGCACGTGATAAAATAATGCAGACCTTCACCTCATAGGTGTTGGGAAACACCTGTTCAGAATCTGTTATCGCTATTCCTTTGCCCAGATTCCATGCCATTTTTTGATTTGTTGGAACATTGAATCACACATTTTCAGTGCCTTTGGGCTGTGAGTTTTATGGCACTAGAAACTAACACCATCCTTCCAGCACAGTATCTTCTTAAATAAGACATAATGGAATAGCCCTTTTTCTAAAGAGCTGGCTGCAAAAAGGCAGTTTGGCACAGTAGAGATGAGCCTTTTAGGAGCATGTTGAGCATGAGTGGTATGTTGGCTGTCTTGAAGTCTCATCTAATTCCTGTGATTCACTTTGGAATTGCAGTTCTTGTCCCACATACTCTGTTAGAACCTGTTGAACAGTTACTAGGCTTAATAACTGTTTGACCTACCACTGCATATGTTGCTAAAATGAATTTGCATTGCTGTAGACTAGGATGTGTGTTCTAAAGGACACATCCTTACATGACAGTGCTGACTGTTTCTCCATCAGTCAGGCTTTCCTGTAGATGTGGCAAATTTGATTAGTCTCTGCAACAAAAAGGAGTTTCATCCTTTTGCTTTTTTTTGTTGCTATTAATGTGCTTTTTTTACTTGATGTTGCTTTCTATAACTTCATGTAGTTTCAAATGCCTGCCTACCATTCCTTGGTTATAAAGCAGAGCCAAGTGATGATACCACAGGATCATCAAGAACATGATGGTGCAAGACTGCCATCCCTCTGTCAGCACTTTTGATTGAATTTTGGAGCTAGGTAATTGGTGTCAAGCTGTGAAGGTCAGGGTACATAGTCTTAGCGAAGTCTGAGGTAGGTTTTTTTTTTTTTTGTGAAGTGACTGTCTTCCTAATCTGCATTACACATCTCCATCTTGGACAGCCACAGTGATCTAATTCTCTGTATTAAAGCTGTTCAGTGCCCTTTCTTTTTTGATGAAGGGGAAGGAAAATGGGATGCTAAAATAAATAATCTGGAGAAAAGACTTCAGCGTTCACACAGATGTGGTACTGAAAGTGCCCTAGCAAGTTAAAGCAGTTACATTTCACTAGGCAGCTCGGATCAGTCAGAATGATTGCAAGGAACTCATAAAGAGGGCAGTGTGCTATTTTTTTTTTTTTATATTGCCATAGCTAGTCTGGAGAAATTTTGAAGTTTGCTCTCTGTGTAGTACTACTGTGTTTATTAGAAACAGTCTGGTAACATACATTGGGACATCCACCATGACAGTGTGTAGCTCATCTCGAAGAAAAAGTAGTAAGGGAATATTACTATGTTTTTCTAATTTAACAGAGAGATGGTTTAACAAAGTGAACTGCCTTACTGTCCATGTGTCCATACTTTCTATGGTCACTGATTAAGAATCTTAATAAAATTCTCTTTCTATTGGTGGCTTCATGAAAAGTTAGTGCTCTCTTAAGCGGATAACTGGTTTGAAGTAGCCACTTCATTTACCTTTATTAAAAGATATGTTATTGCATAAACATTGAGGAATGATGCTGAACTTGGTAAAGAAAAAGAAATAATAACCATCTGTTGTGTGCTAGAAGACTAAGACTTATCTCTAGATTATCTGTAAACATCAAAGAACTGAATTGCTGATTTGGAACAAACATAATGACAGCCTTTCAAAGACAGGGTCAATATTGGCATACTGAGTTATAAGCGATGGGTTAGCCACACTTCTGTTTCCATCCATTAGTGTCTGATTGCTAGCTGTTCTGTAACTCAGAAGAGGAAACTACAGTGTTTAAGGCAGGCATGCTTGAGTGAAGGAAGAAAATGAGCGTTCTGTGTTAGGCAAAAAGTTTCTTAAGCTTAAGTATTTGCAAGACATGCATGATCAGTGAGAATTCACCTGTAAGTAATCCAAGTTCAGTTGTTTTTTAATAACATCCTTTGTTGTCTTATATCTCATAATGTGAAAGTATTAATAATGTAGATTCTGGAATTTGGATTCATATTATAAAGTTTACTGAAATGTAAATTTGGAGGAGGTTGTAGTTTTTTAAATTGGGATGAGGGGAGCCTGAATGTTTGATTTGTGAGTGAAATGTGCTTTCACAAATGAATGTTGAAATACAACTTATGTTTTGTGACGTAATCACAGAGTGATTGAAGTTGGAAGGAGTCTCTGGAGGTCATCTGGTCCAACCCCCTGGTCAAGCACAGTCATTTAGAGCTGGTTGCCCACAACCAATCCAGAAGCTTTTTGAATATCTCCAAGGAGAGAGACTCCACAACATTTGTGGCCAGCCTGTGCCAGTACTCAGTCACCCTCACAGTAAATGTGTTTCCTCCTCTGGTCCTGTCACTGGGCACTACTGGGAAGAGCCTGGCTCCCTCTTCTTTGCATGCTTCCTTTAGGCATTTATGTACATAAATGAGATCTCCCTAAGGCTTCCCTCTTGCAGGTGGAACAGTCCCAGCTTTCTCAACCTTTCCTCATATGTTCCAGTCCCTGAATCATATTTGTGGCTTTTGCTGGACTCTCTCCAGTATGTCCATGTCTCATGTATGTGGGAGATCAGAACAGGACAAAAAATGAAACTGGTATTGGAGATAACGTCCTTTGAAAAGTTTTAAGCCCACATGTAGTGCGTAAAAGCAAAAACTATTAGTGAGTCCCTGTAAGAGGCATATTTACCAATGATAAATTTACATAAATGTTCCTAGTGAAAATTAATACTGTAAAAACTGTGTTTTGTAAGTAACAGCTAAATGTAGTTGATGAGGCCTGTAACTTAATAAAACAGAACATAAACAGAGGTTTCTAACAAAGACGTATCCAGATATTATGACTTCAAGTGTTTTGAAGTCCCAACTTTGACACAGATTTGCCTTCATAAGATGCTGTACAATCTGTAGTTGAGTCAGAATGCTTTTTCAGGCAGTTGTTTTGGTAATCTCGGTTTGGCTGCATTATCTTTACTCTTTGGAGAGGTAGCAAGTGAAGAACAGTTTCTTCCTGCATTTTTCACTCCCTTTCCTTTTCCTTTTTCCGCTTCTTTCCCGCTCCCTCCCTCGCAGCTGAAGGAAAAAAAAAGAACAGAGACATTGAATAGCTTTAGATTGGCTGATGGAGGGCTAGGAATTTCTGACATTTTTCTTTGTTTACACTTTTTATTACACTATATTTCTTTAAGATAACAGATACTGGAAAAGATAAATCAAAGAGCAACAATAGTTGTGTCAAAAGAAAGTGTCGTGAAAAGTTCATTATTATATGGTTTTGTCTCAAGTTAATATTTCAAGTTATTATTGAACAAAATGAGGCCTTATAACTATTTTGAATTTAGACTTTTACCCCAAAAAACCAGTCACAGTATATGTATTTTAAGAAATACAGTTTAATAATATGCTGTTGGACTGTTTAATTTTTATGCCTCAGGGTAGCACAGAGCACTGTTTCTACTTTTAGAAGCTTCCTCTCATTAGGGTAGTCTCTTATATAGCACCTGTTTTTAAACTCCAGATCTGAATCTACAAATGTAAAACCTGACTTTTGAAATATTTGCTTTTTTGAACACTCTTCTTTAAAGGACCTATCAGGATCTCTCCCCAAAATGCTAGAAGCTTGAAGGATAAGGGAGGAACAATGTTGCATGGCCCAAACACATGTCCTTTCGTCATTAGCAAGGTACAGCATGACCTCATGTTGACCTCAAAGGTAAATCGCTAACAGGGAACAATTATACATGCCTGTGAAAGCAGCTTAGTTTTGAACATAATCAAGAAAATAGTTCATAGAATAAAATTAAATTTACAACTCTGTCTGCCTTTCTCTTTCTCTCTCTTGTCTCTCTCCCAATCTCTTCTTGAGAGAATGTTCTGTTTTATATACGTGTGTGTTGTGAAAAAAAATGTCTTTATTCTAGAGGTCAAAAGAATTCCTAAATATGGGGAACCCACAGGATCTTGTATCCAGTTTAGTCAAATTGTACATCTTAAAATGAAATTCTCTTTTTAATGGAAAGCTTTCATTTGTTATCTAGAGTATTGATATTGCAGCCTTCAGAATGTGTATGTATATCACTTTGGGGAATTTTATGTAGTTCTGAAATGTATAGATGATTTAGACTTATGGGAAAGGTTTTTTAATATTGATACATTAATTTTTATGTACTTATCTTAAACTGCAACACAAACCTATGACATTTTATTTTTTTGTAGAAGACTAAGTATTCTGTAGCATTATGTGATACATCTCTACATATGATGGAATATTATTTAGCTAGCAGTTCTGAGCTATTTGGAGAAGAATTGCTGCCAGCATCTTGGAACTGTTAGCCGTATCTGTCCCATATGATTTGTATAATATAATTGTTTGTAAATTTTTTTTCTTTTTTTTTTGCTAGAATGAAAGAGCGTATTCCTTCTGTGGAACAATAGAATACATGGCTCCGGATATTGTAAGAGGAGGAGACACAGGACATGATAAGGTATGTTCTAATTTTATTACTGAAAATAAACTAATTCTTTAGGCAACATTGTTGTTCAGCTTGAGGATTTTTTTGTAAAATGTGACTGTCTTATTTAAGCATACATTTTCAGGTTGTCCTAAAATAGATTGTTGCCTGTATCTTCAATTGTCTGTTGGTGTATTTTCTTCTTTTAATCTTAAGTAAAAGACATATTTATAAAGGTATTGAGGCTTATTTGTGTTCTGTTCAAAATTTGTTCTAAATGTGCAGTGGAACAATAAACTTAGCTGACACTTCCTTTACATAAATACTAGTTCAGAGTGGAAAAATGACTGGTTTGTGGTTAATTCTGATATATGTTTTAAATTGGACATCAGAGAAATCTGTTATCTACATTGAAGTATGGAATGGATTATTAATGTTATAAATGTTCTCATATTGTAAAAATTAATTATTTGGCTTGTGGCTCAGGTTTTATTATTTTATTAAAGTGTCAGTAATTGATAGGAAAGATCAAGACAACAATAATTTACAGATGGTATTTGAAACAAATAAAAAACCCTACCCCCCAAAATAATTCTACAATATTCATAGATAAATTATTTGGATTGCTCACTATACTGGGAAGTTTTGAAGATTATTTAATCTCTGTGGTTCTTCTGCTGTAAACTGAGTTAACTTGTCTTTCTGTTGAGGACCATGGAATGTAGTTGATCACAGTTCCTCTTATCGCAGCCTGTTTAAGAACTGGAAAAGTCTGACTTTTGCCTGAAAAGGTTCTTTCTTTTCCTTCTCTATGAATTCTACAGTTCTTTTGGTCTGAGTTTGCATTCAGGTAGGGAGTACTGTAGTGGGCACAGTGTTTGAGCTGGGAGTTGGCAATTTGAAGTACAGCAGGATGATTACCTCCCTGATTCTTCTACTAAACATAAAATAGAATGTGCTTTGTCTTTTCATTTAGTCATTGTCTCACACCTACTTTGGATTCCACTATAACCTCTGCATCTTTTTCTACTGTTCTGCTTGCCCAGTTGTTATTAAAAATGGAATTTTAAAAACATATGAATTGAAGCTCTTTCCTGTACTCTCTTTCCTAGTTTAGTCTTGCCACTTTCAGAGCACCTCTCCAATGTGTCAGTCACCTTGAATTATGATTGGCTTTTCAAGTGCTTATAAATTCAATCTTGTTACTGATTGAAAGAAGAATCTCTGTTCTGTTATCTTTGTTTCTATCTGATACTTTCATTAGATGTAGTGCAGAATCATACAGTATATATGGAATATAAGGCATAGCTTCACAGTTTAATACCGAATGTTAGCTGATATATAAGGGTGATTTTGCAGTTAGATATGTGATGTTAGTTCTTTGCACCACACACTCATTACTTTACCACTGGCAATGTCATGTGTTGTCGTGTTAAGTGGTTTTTCGTGTATTTTATGCTTACTGCATATCTAGCAACTCAAAAACCTTACAAAAAGAGAAAATTAAATTGATTAATAAGAGCATAGCATACTAAAGCAATGTTTATGATTTGTAATCTCTTCTAGATTATTGCATTGTTTGTCTAAAAGACTTGTCTAACATTTCAGTATTTTTTTTAAAGTTCGATTTCTGATTCCACAGATCCTCCTTTTCTTTTGGAAAAACACATGCCAAGAAAAAAATTGTTGGGATTTTCTCTGAGAATCATGTATTTGCAAAGATAATTAGTAACAGTACAGAGACTTCTTCAGCTAGTTCTTTTGGATACTCTTGGCTGAATATATGAAGCATCGGATTTTGTGTATATTGAGGCAAAAAAACTAAAATAAGAGGCCTAATTGTCATCATTTCTCTAGTTGTCTTGCTGTATTGTATTAATGTTGCCAACATAAGTAAAGCAGAACTTCAGTTTCATTGATTTGCAAATTTCATGGCCGTAAAAATGAAAAGTTCAAACACCTGTAGTTAAATTAATTTTATTGAAAGGACTAAACTACTTCCTGTATTATTCGTAGTCGTATCTTTTCTTTTGAAAGAGAGAAATACTTTGTAAGTTACAAGGTATCAGAATATGAATAATATGATTAATATATGGGAAGCCAAATATCCCATGTGTTATCAAGGTCCATCTCTCTAAGGCCCCTGAGGTGCAGTGCTGGCACTGGATGACCATAACTAAACAGTGTCTGTACCCATGAGGAGCTGCCCATGCAGAATGGAGAGTAGGGAAAGTAATAGGAACCAAAATGAAGAAAACTGTCAAAGTTTTGTGCTGGATCCTTACTTACTGGCCTGAGTGAAGGAGCAAACAGGTGAAATGTGAACTGGTGTGAGGTTCTGCACCTGGGTTGGGGCACCCCTGGTATCAGTCCAGGCTGGGGGTGAACAGATCAAGAGCAGCCCTGCTGAGAAGGACTTGGGGGTGCTGGTGGATGAGAGGCTGAACATGAGCTGGCCATGTGTACTCACAACCCAGAAAGCCAAGCGTGTCCTGGGCTGCATCAAAAGCAGTGTGGCCAGAAGGTCAAGGGAGAGGATTCTTCCGTCTGTCTGGTCCCCACCTGGAGTTCCCTCAGACCCCACATGCAGTGCTGCATCCAGGTCTGGGGTCCCCAGCACAGAAGGACATGGACATGTTGGAGCGAGTCCAGAGGAGGGACACCAAGGTGCTTAGAGGGATGGAGCACCTCTCCTGGGAGGAAAGGCACAGAGAGTTGGGATTGTTTAGCCTGGAGAAGGCTCCAGGGTTACCTGATTGTGAATCTACAATACCTGAAGGGAGCCTACAGGAAAGATGGAGAGAGACTTTTTATAAAAGCATGTAGTGACAACACAAGGGGGAATGGCTTTAAACTAAAAGAGGAGAGATTTAAATTCGATATTAGGAAGAAATCCTTTACTGTGAGGGTGATCAGGCACTGGAATAGGTTGCCCAGAGAAGTTATGGATGCCTCATGTCTGGAAGTGTTCAAAGACCAGGCTGGATGGGGCTCTGAGCAACCTGGTCTAGTGACAGATGTTCCTGTCCACGGCAGATGGGTTGAAATGAGATGATCTTTAAGATCCCTTCCAACCCAAACCCTTCTATGATTTTATGAATGAGATAAAATTGAATAGCATTTTCAGGTGCCTGGATTAACTGTGGCCTGTGATCTTAAATTGTGCTTTTGGAACGTTCCTTAATTTCATTCTCAAGCTCGTAAAAGCTCAAGTTCAGCTACTTCTTAGCAAGGCTTAGCTTCCTCTGTACGTTTAATACTTCTTATCGCTTCATAATGGCAAAAATAAAAATTAAATTTGGGGGGTGGAGCAAAAGGAACTTTAGTAGTCAGTGGAAAGAGTTCAGCTTGAGAAATTAGTTGAAGAAGCTAAGTGGAGAGATTTTAACATAAAATTAATTTATTGTAGAAAATACCTCCAATCGGTACTGCAGTTATTTATGCTTTACTGTATCCAGGTTTGCCTTTGATAGGTAGGTTTTTCCTATGCTAGTTCTTTTCCAAGTCTATTGTTTTGTTCCTTCTATTGTTAAAAATTTTTCTTCAGTGTATCATAACGTACATAATTACTGTTGTTCTATAGGCTGTTGATTGGTGGAGTGTTGGTGTTCTTATGTATGAATTATTAACTGGAGCATCACCATTTACAGTCGATGGAGAGAAGAATTCCCAAGCAGAGATTTCTAGGTAAGATTCAAAGCAGTAAAGTATATGTGCTTGCTCACAGATGATCCTTATGCCATAATAAGTGTTTTTTGAGGGTTTAAATCTGAAATTTAGGAAGCAAGTGCTGCCAGGATAACATTCTTTGTGCTTCAGTTCTGTTTAACAGAATGACATTGGAAGTAGATAGTTTTTATTAACTAAGAGAACTGACCTTTACAAAAGACCTATTTTGTTTAAACTGCGAGGTAACCACAGCTTTGTAGATACTTAATCTTGCTGTGTGTTTACCTTTGAAAAGGAAGTCATATGAAATATCAAATTATATGTAAATAGAATTATCACTTTCAAAATCTTAGTACATGAAGTATATCTTTAGCTAGAGATATTTTTCATCAGCTCTTACTAGATCACTCTGGCAGACTGCTGGTTTAAAGTGTCAGAATGTGCCCTACTCCCAACTTTTTGTTACAGGTAATGTTTATTTTATTAGTTTATAACATGAAACAAAGAACGTGATCTTTTCTAGCCCTACTTGTATATCTGAGAAGAAATGAATATGATACTTACAGAAATGAAATAACCTATACTGTTCTTATCTGTTACATGGAAAACTTTTTGTTACGATCACTAATCTCTACACTTTAAAGGTTTGTTTTCAGTACCCATGTAAAAGCACTGGAGCATTTTCAAAAGACAAAGCAATAACCTTTCCCAAAAAACAATACTGAAATCTCTCCCAAAGCAAGCATTTCCTCTTACTGGATTTCTTTTGGAGCAGGGAGTTGAAGGCTTAGATTGTTCAAATTAGTAACTGCTGTCAAGGTGAGCTTGTAAGTCCTGTCCCCAAACTAAGAACAGTTTTGCCTCTACTGGAAGATATTACCATGGTTCTTATCCTCACCTAAAGTTACTTGATGTTTAAGGTTGTAATAGAACAAACCTCAATTACGTAGAGAATTTATTTTACTTACGTTATAAATTCAGGCAATTTCTTGAAAGTTTGAGACCTGTTTATTGGTTTTTAGTTCTCTACCAGAGCAGGAAACTTAGAGGGTCACTAGAAAAAACTGAGGGAAGAGGGGAGTCTATTAATAAAACAAAATTCAGTACTTCACCCTCTTGATCATTATATTACAGTTATAACTTAAATTATGTCTTTCTGGCCTATTTAAGGTTAGAAATTTTGTTGATTGCTTACTTACTATGTTTGAATTTGATAATTTTGTTTCCCAAGATTTATTAAATGGAACTCTGAAGGTGTTACAATTTTTTTTAGAGAGAACCTTGACCTGAATTTTATAGATATAGTTTCCCAAAAACTGGGAAACTTTTTAGTTATGTGTTCTAGAGGATTTGACTTTCTTTTGGTAGGTCCTTATGTGCTCTTTAAGATATTAACATTTCTGATAATTTCAGATTAAATTCAATGGTGAGAAACCACAAGGTTGCTAACATCTGTCCTCTGATGGTTAATAACCTAATTTCTGATATTAATTTAGTTGTGGCACACTTACTGTATTGTTGCTCAGTCTGTTTTTGTTCTGGTGGGTGTTTATGCTACACATTTATAGATAGCAGTCCTGTAGTATTTCAGCTTTTATTCTGATAAATTTAGAAGTTAAATTCTTACAGTTTCCTTTAATAAAGATGTTCCCTAGTCTTCCTGTTTCTTGAAAAGGCTTTTCTTAACTCAGCTTATGTTTTTCTTACATATGGACAATTTATTCTTGTTGATGTTTCAAGAGGATCTTGTTTAAGGGAAAGAATAATACACCATCTGAACAAAAAAATATTACTTCCTTTGTTCTTCAACTCCTCCTGTTGATGCCAACTGTGGTCTGATAGATCTAATTCCTTCTCCTTTTCTATCACTTTCAACTGATGAACTACTAGTTTATAGCTGAAATCTTATTAGTCCCAGCTATGTGACTGCATTTCAGACTTGATTTCATCTGTCTTGTGTTACTTAAGTACTCATAAGACCCATTGCTTTCTGAATCCTTTCCACGGATAGCAATTTGTGTGTCAGATGACAGCAGTTTTGTGTGTTTGCAGTTTATTATGTCATGAATGTTATGTTCCTTTTAAGAACATATGAGAATGTTGCTGCTGTCCTGGCTGCTGCACTGAGTCGTGTGGAAACTTCTGGGGAATAGTGGCTGCCATTCAGACGCAGTGGGAGTGTGGCAGGGGCTTTCCCCAAGGGTACAGTAGAGCAGGCAGAACAGAAATCAAGTACTTACAGTTGCCAGTGGTAAGGAAATTACTGGCACAGAGATATGAGTTGGTACAAACTTCTTTCTTGGTAGCAAAGTTGTTCTAACCAGAATTTATATTGTTAAATATGCTTAAACTTGTCAGTTGCAGCAGACTCAAGAATTCAATTTTTTACTTGGTTACAAACTCTGAGAGCATAGTTTCCATGGCCTTTGATTTTTCTGAGTTTAAGGAAAAAAGTCTTCTAAATGAATCCAGGTCCTTCTTTTATTTTACCTAGGTGGTATCATGGGTTAACCCCAGCCAGCAGCCAAGCCCCACACAGCTGCTTGCTCACTCCCCCACCAGCAGAAGTGGGGAGAGAATCAGAAGGGTAAAAGCCAGAAAACTCATGGATTGAGATCAAGACAGTTTAACAGGGAAAGCAAGAGCCATTCATATAAGCAAAGAAAAACAAGGAATTAATTTAACACTTCCCATGGGCAGGCAGGTATTCAGGCATCTCCAGGAGAGCAGGACCCATCACATGTAACAGTTATTTGGGAAGACAAATGTCATCACTCCAAATGTCCTCCCTTCTTCCTTCTTCCTCCCATTTTATATACTGAGCGTGATGTCATATGGTCTGGAATAACCTCTTGGTCAGTTTGGATCACCTCCCAACTGGTTGTCTCCTCCCAACTTCCCATGTGCCCCCAACTCCTTGCCAGCGTGGCAGTACAAAAAGCATAAAAGGCCTTGGCTCTGTTTAAGCCCTGCTCAGCAAGAACAAAAACATCTCTATGTTACCAACTCTGTGTTCAGCACAAACCCAAAACACAGTCCTGTATTAGCCACTGTGAAGAAAATTAACTCTACCCCAGCTGAAATCAGCACAGGTGGGAAGTTATCTCAAATATTTTTAGATAATTTTATTTCCTTGTGTGGCACAATGGCTGTCTGGTGTTAAATTTGACCAAATTTTGTTCTAAAATCTCTCTCTAATGGACTTGCAGTTCTCGTGTCAGATATAATTAGTATATGGTTTCTATTTTTTTTTTTTACTCTTTCTGATGAGAGATTATGTTGTTCTTTTGTCATAATCTTTTTGGCAATACTGTGGACTTGTCTTCTGTGGAAAATGCAACTTAAGAAAGTGCCTACTATCCCTATGTCTGTGTCTCTGAAGACTCTTTTTGTTCATATTCTTGGTGTTATGGGTTATTAAACTTCATTAAAAAAATAAATCCAAGTATCTCTCCTTTTCTAGTATACCATCTCCCCTTTCTTTTCCCTTCTTCCCAAATCTTCCTTTCATTTTTGAGAATTCTGATTGTCCATTGCTGCAGAGCCAGGGATAGGACTCATCCTGCAAAATCACAGGCAAGTGCTGGGTTTGATTTTCCATTTCACTGTGAGTGATTCATAGTGCTGAATTCGAAGACAGACAAATACATGAACACTGTATGAGCCATTGTTAGAGCCTTGAGTGACTTACCATTCAGTACAGCACTTCAGTAATGTTGTACTAGTGAAACCAGACTCTCTTCCCTTGATCAAGCTACTTCACCAGTTTCTGCTCTTTCACATGTTGATCCAGTCTGGTCTTTCTTTTCTGGCAGCTTGCTTTCCATCCTTCATTCCCATGGTAATTGTAAATAGTTCTTGGAACTTTTAAAGAATGTAGCTTCAGTGTTCACTACATCTCTGATGTCATTCCCTGAACCGGTCCAGAGCATCATCAGTATTTTCTAGTATCAGTCAATCTCAAAAGTATTTCTGAATGAAAGCTACTGGCATGTATTAATGCAGCTTACATGGAGTCTGCTTGTACAGCATAGCAAAATGCTGCTTTCTCTGCAGTGGGCTCTAAGAGAATCAACAGATGGACAATATCCCTCAATATAAAACTTACCAGATGTCTGCTGGAAATACAATACAGCAAAGAGGAAGCAGTTTAGAAGGTTCCTGGAATGTGTGGAATATAACTTCCTGACACAGCTGGTGAGCAAACCAACTAGGGAAGGTGCCTCACTGGGCCTGTTGATTGTGAAGAGAGAAGCGCTGGGGGTGATGTGATGGCTGTAGGCTCTCTTGGGCAAAGTGATCACAAAATAAGAGTTTTTTATTCTTGGAGAAGTAAAGGGGGGGATCAGAAATATCTCTAAATTGTAATTCTGAAGGGCAGGCTTTGGCTGATTTAGGACACTGTTTGAGAGAGTCCCTTGGAAGGCAGTCCTGAAGAGCAAAGGAGTCCAGGAAGGCTGGACATTCTTCAACAAAGAAATCTTAAAGGTGCAGGAGTAGGTCATCCCCATGGGCCAACAGACCAGTTGGTGGGAAAGAAGTTTGGCCTGGTTGAACAGAGCTTTGGCTGGAACTCAGGAAAAAAAAGAGGAGTTTATGACCTGTGGAAGAAGGGGCAAGGCAACTCAGGAAGGCTACAGGGATGTTGTGAGGTTATGCAGGGAGAACATTAGAAGGACCAAAGCCCAACTAGAATTTAAGCTGGCTACTGCTATAAAAGATAATAAAAAAATGTTTCTATAATTACATTAGCAGCAAAAGGCTAAGGAGACAAGGAAAAGGCGAGGTACTTCGTAAGTTCTTTGTCTCTGTTTTTAACAGTAAGACCTGTTGTTCTCCAGAGGTACCCAGCCTCCTGAGCTGGAAAACAGGGACAGGTAGCCTAATCAAACCCCCATAATCCAAGGGGAAATGATCAGTGACCTGATACACCACTGAGGCGTTCAAAACTCTATGGTCCTACATGAAATCTATCCAAGGATACTGAGTGCTCACTGAGCCACTTTCCATCATTTATCAGCAGTCCTGGCTAACAGGGAGGTGCCAATTGACCGGAGGTTGGCGAAATGTTCCATCTACAGGAAGTGGCAGAAGGAGGATCTGGGGAACTACAGGCATGTCAGCCTGACCTTGGTGCCAGGGAAGGTCACGGAGCAGATCATTTAAGGTACCATCACATGGCACATTCAGGACAACAAGGGCATTAGGCCCAGCCAGCATGGATGTATGAAAGGCAGATCCTGCTTGACTGACCTGATTTTCTTCTATGACAAGGTGACCCACATAGTGGATGGCAGAAAGGCTGTGGGTGTTTTCTACCTGGACTTTAGAAAAGCCTTTGACACTGTCTCCCACAGCATTCTCCTGGAGAAACTGACTGCTCCTGGCTTAGATGGGTGCACTCATCTCTGGGTAAAAATGGCTGCATGGTGGAGCCCAGAGTGTGGTGGTGAATGGACTTACATTGAGTTGGCAGCTGGTCACAGTATTGGGGCCAGTTCTGTTAATATATTTATTGATGACCCAAACAAGGGGATTGAGTGCACCCTCAGTCACTTTGCAGATGACACCGAACTGGGTGGGAGTATTGATCAGCTGGAGAGTAGGAAGACTCTGTGTTGGGATCTGGACAGGCTGGATTGATGGACCAAGGCCAATGGTACAAGGCTCAACAAGGCCAAGTCCAGGTCTCACACTTGAGTCATAACAACCCCATGCAGTGCTACGGGCTTGGAGCAGAGTGGCTGGAAAGCAGCCTAATGGAAAAAGGACCTGGAGGTGCTGATCGACAGCAGCTGAACATGAACCAGCAGTGTGCCCAGGTGGCCAGAAGGCCAGTGGCATCCTGGCCTGGATCAGAAATAGTGTGGCCACAGAATCAGGGCAGTGATTGTCTTCTTGTACTTGACACTGGTGAGGGCGTACCTTGAATCCTGTGCTCAGATTTGGGCCCCTCACTACAAGATAGACATTGAGGTGCTGGAGTGTGTCCAGAGAAGAGGAACGGAGCTGGCGAAGAGTCTGGCACACAAGTCTTGTGTGGAGCAGCTGAGGGAGCTAGGGGTGTTTTGTCAGGAGAAGAGGAGGCTCTTGGGGGGACCTTATCGCTCTCTACAACTATCTGAAAGGAGGTTGTACTGAGGTGCATGTTGGTCTCTTCTCCCGGGTAACAGGTGACAGGATGAGAGGGAATGACCTCAGATTTCACCCAGGGATGTTTAGATTGGCTATTAAGGAAACTTTCTTCACTGGAAGGGTGGTCAGACATTGGAACAGACTGCCTAGGGAAGAGGTAAAGGCACCATCCCAAGAGGTATTTAAAAGAGGTGCAGATGTGATACTTAAGGACGTGGTTTAGTGGTGGGTTTGGCAGTGCTGGGTAAATGGCTGCACTCGATTGTCTTTTCCAACCTAAACAGTTCTGTGATTCTATAATCATAGCTTGCTTTTCACATAGCTAAATACCACTTCATTGTTAATTCTGCCTATAAAAAGAAATTATTTAAAGCAATAATCTTGGTAAAAGGCAGGAGTTACTGATTCTGTTGCCAAAGAATTTTCCATTAGGTAAAATGAGGCATGTCTGGGTCTGGAGCATTTCTCTTATGAGGAGAGACTGCGGGAGCTGGGCCTGTTTAGTCTAAAGAGAAGACTGAGAGGAGATCTCATTAATGCATATAAATATCTCAAAGGTGGGTGCCAGGAGGGTGGTGCCAGACTCTTTGCAGTGGTGCCCAGCGACAGGTTGAGGAGTAATGTGCGTAAACTGAAACACAAGAAGTTTCACCTCAACATGAGGAAGAACTTCTGTATGTTGAAGATGGCAGAGCACTGTAACAGGCTGCCCAGGAAGTTGTGGAGTCTCCCTCTCTGGAGACATTCAAAACCCACCTGGACATGTTCCTGTGTCACCTGCTCTAGGTAACCCTGCAATGGTTGGACTAGATGATTTCCAGAGATCCCTTCCAACCCTAACAATTCTGTGATTCTGTGAAAATACAGTGTTATACGAAATTATTATTGGCAAAATATGTGTGCTAAATTGTTCTAGTAGATATAATCTTTATAAGGGATTCCTTCCCCCAAGAATTTAAGGAGTGGTTTCTACACAAAGAGCAGAATGTTAAATAATATGAAAAGTTATTTTATGAATCTGTCTTAGCTTCAGCTTGGACTTTCTGTGCAATTACCACCTCCATGGTATGACCAATTACAGTTCTCAGGCTGACCAAAGACGTGCAATATGTCTCTAGAAATTTGCAATTAGAAGGATGAGACTAACTTGTGTTGCTGCAGAAGTACTTCTTTTGGCTAAGAATTTTCTGGTAACTTTGCAGTGCAGGATTCTTTCCACTGCTTATGTTTGTTTCACGCTCCTTTTCTTAGGTGAAAATTTATATTTGCATTAGCAGCCTGGGACACTGGCAAGAATCTTACTGCTAACACTTTTCAGCATCACTACTGTAGAGATTGATCTCCTAAGGCTGCACAGAGAAATTGTACTCATTTATTCTCTTTGTTACTGATTTTACCAATCATCCCAATTCAGCATCTTTTTTCTGTGAAATTTAATTTTTTTTATCTGACTTGTCCATCTTTAATCTCTGACATGTTTTAGATGGAAAATGCTCTAAAATGTCTCTTTTGATTTCTGAGGACATCACAGAATCTCAATCTCATTGCTTTAGAAATCAGTTTTAAAAAATATTGACTGGAGTTGTTTTTCCTCCTTCTGAGAGCCCAAAGGGAACTTACCGCTTTCCAAAATCTTTGTTGCATACCTTTCTGATTCTTTCATCAGACAGATTGATAAATAGATTTCCTCATACTTCTCTAACTGAAGTGATTTTCAAGCTACAAAGACACTGTAGATTTAATTGGCCCTCCTGTAAATAAAGTAATTTTTTATTATCAAGGTGTCCTGTCTTCTGTCTCACAACAGGAAGGTTTTCTTACTTCCTTACCTGCTCCCCCTTTCTGAAACTGGGTGATTTCTGAAGACACTGAATCTTTACTTCTCCACCACTCCTGCAGTGTAAGAATCCTCTTGTTTAGTGATGTTTAAATTTGGTATTAACATCCCTAATTAAGAAATCATTTGACAATATTGTGTTTTCTTCTCCTTTTCTGTAAAGTGAAATGTGTCCAGAAGTTGAAGAGAAGGCTTATGGTTGCAGTTACTTCTGCTAGCAGAATGGCTGTGATTTAGACTCTTAGTGGCAGATAATCCATACATCATTGAAAGAAACAATCCTGGACCTCTACGACAGCTTAAAACTCACACTGTATTTTCTTAACTCATCTCAGTGTTACTTAAACCAAGAGATTAGCTTGCTTTGTCTTTGTGTTTGCTTGAAATTGGATACTAAGTGAGTAGAGGCTACCCCTGGGATATGTGCATTTTGAACACTGCCAGGACAGGATTATTTAGGAAACAATCTGCTTGCATCTATTTTTGGACTAATCCAAGAAGCTACATGTTTCAAGACAAAAATTTTCCCATGGGATAACTGACTCTAAGGATATGTCATGTAGTAACTTTAAACAAAAGTTAGAAATGTCCTGCAGTGATCAACTTCAGCTCTGTAAAAAGCTGAAGCTCTTTTTAAAGAGCTCTTTTGAAGCTCTTTTGAAGCTCTCTCTCTCATAGCTTCAAAAATCTTTCAGTCTGTGTTTAGTGGAGGTGCTCTAAGTTCTTCTCTGTATTGTGCTTCCTGAAGTTACTACAGTGAGAGTATACATAGAGCTATATCAACACCAAGCTGAACATGAGCCAGCAATGTGCCCTTGTGGCAAAGGCAGCAAATGGTATCCTGGGATGCATTAGACAGAGTATCATGAGGTTGAGGGACATGATCCTTCCTCTCAGCACTGATGAGGCCACACCTGGGTTTCTGGTCTCCCTAGTACACAAGAGTGATGAACATATTGACAAGAGTCCAGCAAAGGGCCACTGAGAAGATTGAAGGTACTGAAGCATAGGAGGGAATGCTGAGAAAGCTGAGACTCTTCCACCTGGAGAGGGCTAGAGAGATCTCATAACTGTACATAAATGCCTGAAGGGAGTGTGCAGAGAAGAGGGATCCAGGCTGCTTTCAGTGGTGCTCAGTGACAGGATCTGAGGTAGAGGTCACAAATTGAAACACGGGAGGTTCCCTCTGAGCATCAGGAAACACCTTTTTACTGTGAGTATGACTGAGCACTGACACAGGCTGCCCAAGGGAGGTGGTGAAGTCTCTCTCCTTGGAGATACTCAAAAGGTTTCTGGACATGGCTGTGAACTACTGGCTCTAGATGACTCTGTTGGAGCATGGGGGGTTTGACCAGGTGACCTCCAGAGGTCCCTTCTAACCACTCCTCTCTGATTCTGTAGATAAAGGGTTTTGTGTGTCTTTGTTTTAACCCTTTTGATGTATCTTTGGATGTGTTATCTGTGCGTGCATTCTCAATTTTCCTTTAGAGTCCTTAGCTTCAGTATTTCCACTTGGAGTAACTAAAAGAAAACTTGCCTTTGTCTTCATATAAAACTGTGGGAACTACCCATATAAAAGAGGTGCTGAAATGTGATTCTGCTTAGGCTTCCAAGATTTTGAACTTTCGAACTAGCATTATTTGATGGCTTCTAGTTCTTATATTGGAAAAGACAGTGAGGTCCTTGTCCCAGGCCCCTTGAGTCATCTTTTCACTAAGCTGGGTAGTCCTAGCCTTTTATAAAACTTCCTATAAAACACATTCTATATTTCTGACTAGTCTTATTACTGTTCTCTAAAACTTTTCCAGTTATAGTGCCTCCTTTTGAGACTAGGACATGAGCACTGTATGCAAGATAGAGGGTGCGGGCAAGCTTCCAATGGCCCAAATGTGAGGGTTTTTTCTTTATTTTCTAATAATTTTTAATATTGGAATTATTTTTGTTTTGACTGCTGTTAGGCATCAGGTTGAATTCTTTGTTAAACTATCTGTTGTAGTTATGAGATTTCTTTTAAATAGTAATAGTAAGCCCAGTATGTGAAATGAGAAAGGTTTTTCTTTTGTGGATTGAGTTACACAATTTATCTTCTACGGATGTTGTGTTTCATGTCCACAATTCCTTGAACCTTTCTTTATTTAAATAATGGTTTGTTTCACATTTGTGATCCTCCTACCTTTGGGTGGAGTGCCTTTAAGTGAACTTTTAAATGCTACTATTAGTATGGTAACTCTTTGATTTAACACTTAAGATATTAAGTAATTACCAAATTGTTATTTTGTTTGTTTTACAGGAGAATATTAAAAAGTGAGCCTCCTTATCCACAAGAAATGAGCGCTCTATCTAAGGATATAATTCAGCGGCTTCTGATGAAAGACCCCAAGAAGAGGCTAGGTTGTGGTCCCACTGATGCTGATGAAATCAAGCAGCATCCCTTTTTCCAGGTAAAGCAAACAACAGAACTCACCAGATAGCACTTACTCTATATTAGTGACTGTGAAACCCAACTCTAAGGAAATTCTGCTGTTTTGTTAACAGAATAGCTTAGAGACATGTTAATTGCATGAATAATTGTATTGAAGTTAGAAAGAATATCCATGTGTATGTGGATGGATTTTGTGTGTATTAGAAGGACATGATAGATGTTCTCTCTGTATCTAAGTTACTTACAGCAAAGCACTGAAATTATGTGTTGAGTTGTCTCATGTTTTGTTTTTTTTGTGTTTTTTTTTTTGTTTGGTTGGTTTTTTTAAGGAAGTTTACCACTAGCATTATTTGTAAAATCTGAATATTGATAAAATTCACTAAACTCTTCTATTTTCCTTGGCCTAATTAAATCTTTAGTCTTGTTTAGTAAATTTTAATTCTGTTCAGCTTTCACTGTATTAATATTTGCTTTCAGACAATGACAAAGATTGGATTTGCATACAGGATCTGTACTGTTCCATCCATTGTGGTTTAAATTATGTGCTTTCTTTGAAAAAACTAAGTACATTTTTATGGTGCTGCTGAAGTTAAGGAAAGTTACACAGAGTTAAACTTCCCTTATTCACTGTTTGCTTTGGAAGATACATACAACACTTTCTAATCTTGACTTAATTTCAGTTCCACTCCTTTACAGTATCAGAGCAATTTTCTCATAACTGCTATACCAAAGCTTCCTCTTTCTAGCCATGCATTTAAGGAAGAATTCAGAGGCTTATGCTCTCAGGGCTCTGGAAGCTGACATTAGTAATTAAGCACAGAAATTGGCAGTGAAAAGTTGAAGATACTGAATGCATGCACTGTGGCTTACAAAAATATAAATGTTGTTTATTTTGAAATAGAGGAAGAACTTCAAGGGCCATCACACTAATTGTTTGGCTCATCTCCACTGTTAAATTTAATTATATTGATTTTCTTTTTAATTGAATTCTGTCTACATACAAATAAGTATGATACTTCTTGGCTCTACCTAAGCAAATTAGTAGGGCATAATTTGAATGCTTTTCATCTGCCTGTGGAAAATAGCAAATGGAGTTAGGATTGTGTTTCTGGGCAAGTCTGTCTTTCCAATATCTCTTTTTGTTAAATTTTCATTTGATTCAAACTTATTTTCCTGTTTTTTGTTTAGAATATGAATTGGGATGATTTAGCTGCCAAAAAAATACCAGCTCCTTTTAAACCAGTAATCAGAGATGAATTGGATGTCAGTAATTTTGCAGAAGAGTTTACAGAAATGGATCCAACATACTCTCCTGCAGCAACCCCTCAGACTTCAGAAAGAATATTTCAGGTATTCTAAGAACTCACATTAATTTTAAAAAAAATTATTGAACAATTCCATATAGCTAGCTTTTTTTTCCTCCTGCCTTTTAAGTTCTTGAAATTAACTGTGTAATTTCCAGTCTCAGTTCCCAGATCTTTTTGTTCAACAATTGCAAAACGAGAAAGGTGGGAACAGTCCTACTGCAAATATAAAATTCCTTGTTTCTCCATTCCCAGCTGAATGTCCAGCATGCTGGACTAAAGTCTGTCTGTTCTTTATTGATTCTTCATACCTTATGAGTCTTGTCATCTTGACTCCATCAGCCTGGGCTACCAGCTTGAACAACAGTCATGTAGTTCACCCATTTCCACATTATGCACCAGTTGAAGTATTCCTTTGGAAAGTGGGAGCTACCTGCAGAGTTGAAAGTAGGTCTTCCACGTTTTGTAGGAGTGCTCTAATTACTAGACTGCTATATACAGATGAGTAACAAAGCTTTCCTTATCATCTCCTCCGTGCTGTTAAAGAATGATCCCTTCTTAGATTGTACAGTCTAGATGTAAAATAGGTAGGTAGAAACAGCTCATGTGCAGTCAACTTGGTACCAGAGCTGCAGAGGTGAAGAACAGTTTGGATTGCTTTCTCTTCTCCCCCTCCTTGTGCTTTGTTGTTTTTTATTGTCTGTGTTTGAGCAGCTTAATTCTTAGTGTACAGGAATGTAGCATCATATACTGGAAATTGTTAGATCTGTGGTGACTGTAGTAAGCAATTTATGCATGTCACCACTCTATGGTGGTAGTCACAGCTGTTCTTATTATACTCAAACTAGGCACATCATTAATATGAAGCTTATATTGTTTAGCCATTTGAAATGATTTGATGCTTACATCACAACATAAAAACTATTTCATGCCTTAACTTTCAGGTGTCCTGGGAAGCTGGCTAATTTGAAGTATGAGCCTTTATCACTATTGTAAAACAATTGAAGCTGAATCAGATTAGCATTAATTATGAGAGTTCTTGTAGTATTATTGTTTTATCTTTAACTATGGAGAAGCATATAACTGATTCCAGGAACATACCTGTTCATGTTGAACAAGTAATATCTAACCATCAATGAGCCAGTTATAGTTTCTGTACTATGGTATGAAAATTCTGATTTCTTTGAAAAATTCTTCTGAAACTTCTGATGTTTCATATGTATTATGATAGTTAATGTGCAGCAATATCAAGCCATGCCCTTTTCTGATGTTTTAATTTCATAGGGATATTCTTTCGTTGCACCTTCTATTTTGTTTAAACGCAATGCAGCTACAGTAGATCCTCTCCAGTTTTATATGGGGGATGAACGACCTGGAACTACAACTATTGCCAGAAGTGCTATGATGAAGGTAATAATAATATCAAGAACTAAATTAATTAGGTGTACCTTGGAACTATGTATAACTTCCCAAGCAGCAATCACAATCTAGGCTACAAAAGGTTACAAAACAGTCATCGTTCGTTTATCAGTTCTCTGTAATGGCTCCTCCAATGATCCAAGCATCTAACTTGCATGTGATACTATTAAGTGGTTGACATTTAATCTGAAAAATGAGATGATTGTCTAGTTTCCCAGAAGAATGAAGTATAGAATTAATATTAGTATGATTCCTGATAGCTGTTATTCAGCCAACCATTGTAGATATTTTTGAAACTGTTAATTATATCAGAATTCCTTCTTTGATATGTTTACCCAAAATAGTGTATAGTTGTGTGAAGCCTTTTAAGAACACATGCTATCGTGATGTCTTCAAACGAGTGCATAGTTTTGTGGATAAATGTATGTATGGCCATCTTTGATCCTGTTTGTCTGAATATTTTGTATCTTCAGCTATTGTAGTAGTAATGATTTATTTAGTGATTATGTTTGTTTAATGTAACATGAGCCTTTGATTGTTAGAATAATGTTTATGCATTTTATTAAATAGAAGTTAAGATTATATATTTTATTAAAAAGAGAGCTCTTTTACAATTTTAAATACAGATGAAAAATTCTCACGAAATTTTACTCTTTGTCTTTGACTGTGTATACTACAAGTATTCTGCAAAACTAAATACAGACAGTTTCCTAACAGGACTCTCCATTTTATCATCATTATGAACTGGATCTGAAAGAGAAACCATTGGGAGAAGGAAGTTTTTCCATTTGTCGAAAGTGCTTACACAAGAAAACTAGCCAAGAGTATGCAGTAAAAATAATTAGCAAAAGGTATAAATATTCTATAAGACAATAAAAATATTTTCTTTGCTTACTGTCACCCATGGATTAGAATAATGTTCACTACATTTTTGGAAGTAGAAAAATAACTTGAAAATTATTTTCTGTTCTATGAATCTACAGAAACTTACTGTATCCTTATGACCTTTAAAAAAATTCTGAGAGTCTTTTGAAACAAAATGTTATTCTTGTTGGGGAGGACACAGGAAGAAACCTAAAAAGTACCTTTCTGGTTCCTAGTTGTATTCTACCCTTCCCCTAATTGTACTCCTAACAAAGTAAGGTATAAGGTTTTTCTATCTTTAGACTTAAGTGAACTGAACGTAGGCTTACGCTAGCTCCCTCTCCTAAGCAGCCCATTTGATTGCCTAGGATTCTGCTTTTAAGAGGGATCTGTAGTGTGGGTTGCCTCAGATCTATCTAATTGTGTGTGTGTGTATATACAATGGAACTAGACTTTGGAGTTGTAAGTTGCATTTTGTTTCCTGGGTGTTCTGAAGAGAACATCCAAATGAAGGCAGCTGACTTGCTTTGTACACGGGTATCAACTGGTCTTCTTCCAGAACGGATACCTCAGTTTCTGCCTAGAGAAAAATAAAGATGAAGGATTCTTTGAGAAGCAGATGGAATTTTGCCTTCATTTTGCAGCGTTCATTAGTAAATATGTCCCTAGTGTGTTGTAGAATGCTGGCAGGAAGGGGAAAGTATAAATGTTCTGCTATCGGAATGATAGTTCACAGTGATCTCTTCTCCAAAGCATTTGGTTGTACCTCTGTTTTTCCAGACCCTAGAAGAAGCTGTCCACCAGATTTAAGTGTTTCATCACATGCTGTTTGAATAGGATAAGTTCAAGAATAAGAAACCTAAGTGTAGGTGTCTGAGTCACTTTTCTGAAGTCTGCTAATTTAATAGAGGCCCGCCTAAAACTGTTAGTGGAGTCTACAGAGAGACTTGAATGACCTGGCACTAGAAGTGGGATTCAGTAACTTAAACATAGACATCTACGTAGTGCCATTTTAGCATCTGTTGGTGTCTTCTCTGTTCTCCAGTTTCCATCAGTCTTGTGACTACTACCTTTTTGTAGATGTCTTCATGGCTGATGTCATCTCCCAGGCTCTCCTATGCTTAGGCCACTGAATCCTACTCTAGGTATGTATGTTATGGTGATTTAGTTCACCCTGTAAGATTGGTTAACTAGAATTTCAGTCATTATAATGAGACCTTGAACAGTAGTATGCAGTAGACACCTACATTGGACATTTTAATGTGAAAATCTCTGCCTTGTGTCTACACTCAAAATTTTTGTTCTGCGGTACCTGCGGAGCTGTAGGTTAGTAACTCGCATCTCTTAATGTGATGGATATTTTGTCTTGGGATAACAGTGGGCACAGTGGTATTGACTTTTCCCCTAGAAGTAAACTTTGAGGAATTATGTCCCTAGATGATATTACTTATGGGTTCTTTTGCTCTTTCTCCTTCATCTTGGTACATCAGGCTAAATGAAGGTAAGAAGTGGTCTGTACACAGAGGTATTTTTTTTTTTTTTAGGAATGTAGGCTGTGAGCAGAGTCAGAGCATGTTTGTGCAGTATTTAGGGGTAGCAGTAAACTCACACTTTCAATAGTTGGACAAAAAACAGCTTGAATAAGAAACTGTAAAGAATATTGCTCTGAGGATCACACCGGTAAATCTTGCTAAAAGGAAAAGTGTAATGAGTTTCTAGCATTTTCTTTGCCTCAAAGTCAATCTTTCACTCCTACCAACCAAATGTGCCCAAAAAGGGAATCTTACACCTAGGGAAACCCTTTCATGATACTTGAGGTGAAAGCTCAGAAGAAGAGTTCCTCTGTGGTGTTGCTTTGTTTTGTTAGTAGTGCTGGACCTGCTTCCAGCCAGCAATTTGAGATTTATCTGTGTGTCTGAAGACCACTCAAACAGTGGGCTCCTGTAAACTTGCTTGAGTTATTGTTTTAGAACTTCCCATTTGTTTTTCATGAGATGGTAACTATTTATGGAGGGGAAATACTCAGAAAAGTCCATGTACAAATTTTGAAGGTTTATGTTCATGATACTGAACCTTTTTCATCTGTTTTCAAGGTTCACTTCCTTCTGATAGTTTAGGGGGAAAGACTGTATGAGTCAGGTTTTTTAATTTCTTAAGGACCTGAAGCCACTTTCAATTTAAACAACTTCAGCAGCAGGTGAAACAGCTTAGTTTATTCGTTGATTATATGAAACCTGCAGAAAAACGGAATTCTCTTGCACAGAATTCTCATTGTAGTTCTCATCCTAATTAGGGGGGAAAAAAGGCAACCAAAAGCTAAGAACATGTAGTGAGAGAGATTCTGTGTTATCCATAAGGCCATTCTCTTAAGTCAGCACAGGGTTAGACTTCCTTGGAGAGAGTTTTGGCAAAAATTTTCAGATATTATTTACCAAAAATAAATCAACATATTTGACTAGTGGGAAAAAGTGTTCTGATCTGTCACCATTCACATAGTTTTTATAATGATCACCATGTTCATTTTTTTTGGCTATAGATTTCAGTACTTGAAAGAGAATTTATGCCATGAGTTTTGCTCTGGAGATAGTCTCTTCTTATCTCTTCCATTTCAGATTTTTGCAATGGCCTGTTTAGGGGTTCATTTGTGTAACACAATTCATATATAGATGATGTTACTCTTTTTTCCTAGTAGAGCTCATAGTTTCCATACCACTTTGGAAATACTTGTCTCCTTTAAGAATGGAAAATGATTTGGCCAAGATAAAGGTGAACTAACTAACTTTGTAGCAACATAAGTGAAGTCAGATTTCCCTGGACTAAGGGAAAGGTTAGTTTTAGGTAGAAAATATTCTATAACATCACATCAGCTTTTGCTGTAGCAAGTTCCAATTGCATTAAAAACATTGTTTGATTTCGCTGTGGTTTTTTAATAATCTAAATTGCAGAGTTATGTGGCAAGTTTTCTCAGCTTACTTTGAATATACCTTTAATTGTACTAAAGCAATTAAAAAATAGGTCTAACGCTTTGAACATGCAATTTGCTTAATAAAATGGGTACAAAATGACTGCTCAATTTTTCTAGAATGGAAGCCAACACCCAGAGAGAAATAACAGCCCTGAAACTCTGCGAAGGACATCCGAATGTAGTGAAGTTACATGAAGTTTTTCATGACCAGGTATTTTGAAGAAACTGTAATCAGCACCTACCAAACACATTGCCATGTGTTTTCCCAAGAACTTTTAGGAGTTAAGCATAACTGTAACTGTGAAGGCAACATTTTTCGTAGGGCTTTTGTCTAGTCAGTATAGAAGATGAAGCAGAAGTTCTACATTCAAGCAAACTTGCAGTTACTCTAGCAAATCAAAAGTATGTGTAAAAATTAGTCTTGGATTGTGTTTGTGGTTCTGGCCTTGGCTGTCTTTGTGAATCATCATGCAGTATATTCATTGCACAGTTTCACATCTATGATACTGAGGTGTCTAATCACTTTTCCCCTAGGGTTGTCATAAATTTTAAAACAGTATTGGTGAATTGGTTTGGAAATCATGCATAGGAAGATTATACAGCTAGCATTTTTTTTTTTACATATTAGTAACTCAATGGAGATAACTAAATAGCTTGCCAAATTACCAAATGTGAAAGTAGAACCTCTATTTGAAAATATATTAAGATCAGTTTATTTACATACCATAATTGTCTTTTTCCTTTATGTGATGCAGACTCCACAGCATGTAATAAACCATAATTTGATCTGACTTGGAAGTTGGCCCTGGTCTGAGCTGGGGTTTTGGACCAGATGTCCTGTAGAGCTCTCTTCTAACATAAACTACTTTGTGATTCTAGTCTATGATTCTGTAATGGAACGTGAGGTCTCTTGCCTCTCCACCTATCCCAGTCTGTCCTCCTCATGCAGTTTATACAAGGACCAGCAGAGAGGTCATGTGGAGCACTTCTAAAATGAGCTGAGAGGATTTCCTAGTGAAGTTTCAGGGTGCTTTTAAAGGATTTAATTAAGTGGTTAGCTCCTTATGCATATTAATAGATATGTATCCCTGCATCAGAACAGTCTGAAGGGCAAAAGTCTAGCTTTCTCCAGCTTTATTTGTTAGCCTAAGTAAAGACATTTCGTCTCTCTACAAATGTAGCTAATGGTATTGTGTTTTTTTAAATAAATGGGTGGACATGGCGAAGACATTATCATTCTTCAATCTAAATGAGATTGATGGGGAAAGTGCATCTGAGATGCAAGTTGGTTCTTGTTTTTGGCCTTCCAAATTGCTACAAGCAGTAGTGTTATTTCTTCAAACGTGGAGAACCTGTCAGATTAGCACCTACATCTTGAATGAACGTTGGTTTGTAATGTTAAATTTCTAACATGCTGTGTTTTTCTTTATTGTTTCAGCTTCACACATTTCTAGTAATGGAATTGCTGAAGGGAGGAGAATTGCTTGAGCGTATTCAGAAAAAGAAACATTTCAGTGAGACTGAAGCCAGTCACATTATGCGCAGACTTGTTTCAGCAGTGAGCCACATGCACGATGTAGGAGTAGTCCACAGAGATCTGAAACCTGAGGTATAGTGACTTGCATATATATGTTAAGACAATAAATTATTAAATATCTGGAATGTGATGTGTCTCTGTTTCTCCAGCTTTTATTACAGAGTTTTCTACTTCTGTATTTTTAATAAAATGTTACCGCTTTTTCTTGGTAAATTCTGTAGATATTTTTCTGTTCATAGGTAAAAGTAACTGTTAGAAAACATGTTTAGTTCTGTAAGCAATCTGTACTCTTAACTTGTTCAAAAACATTCTTTACCTATTTGGGGACAATTTTTACTAGTGTGTATTTATTGTATGAAACAGTTTATAAGCAGAGAGCTACGTTGCTTGGATACTTTCCTTGTACATTTTCACCCTTGGTTTGACCTTAATTCCCTCAGCAGGGCTTCTTTTGGATGTAACTGTGACACCCTTGTACTGTCTTCTGTTCCAGTTAAGCACAAAATGAACCACAAACTTATGCAGTCAGCTAATAAAGATGTGTGATTTGAGTTCAGTGAGTTCAGTAGTTCCCCAAAAGAAACACTTTTTAATATCTGTTTTTCAATAATTACTTGTTCTGATATTTTTATTGTGCAGCAACATCTTGCCTTCCAGACAATTCTGTTTACTATGGTGATGTTGACCACTGCCTTTGTTCTGCTTCCTGGACCCAATTTTTTCTTGGGTTTTTTTGCCAGCAATGGCCTTGGATATGTGTTAGTTTTCTCAAGCCTGAGAATAGTGTAAATTGATGTTAGTTCATCCAGTAAGGATGTTATATTGTATAGGAAATAGCTACTCCTTTTGTAGCTGAAGTTAAAAAATAATCCACCATACCTACTGATGTTATCATTTTGTAATGTACCTTCTGCTGTATGACTTAGTATTTTGTAGTAATTCTAATTCAACAGATAAAGAAGTCTGCTAGGTGTTGATATTTAAACTATTTTTGAAAATCAATCCAAAATATATGAGTTTGAAAGAAGCTCCTGTTTTAAGTAAACAGTTAAACAAAGAGGAGCTATTGTGAAATTCTAATATGTGAGTTGAAAAAGTCATCAGAGAATCTTTTTTCGAGAGCCACATCATCAGGGAAAGAAACTAGCTTTTGAAACGAGTAATTATTAAAAAGTCAAAACCCAAAAACCCTTTCTCTCTTCTATTCTCATCATTTTAGTCTTACTACCATCTTGAATATAAAGACAGAATAAAGCAGAGCTTCAGTTGCATGGTAAATTAGGCAGTCTTCAGTTCTACATTACGTTCAAGAACAGAAGTCCAGGAAGTCCAAGTAATGAAGGGTTAGCAAACAACTTGCAGAATCCATGGCCTCCACAAAATTGGACTTAACCTGCTGCCTCCTTCCTGCTTGTTGTTTTGAAAGTTACTATTTTAGTTTCCAACATGAACTTAGTAGGAGATAGGCAGGCTTCCCAATATAGATGTAGTTAGTGCTCCTTTCTGTAAAAAGCTATACAGGAATTTCTGCTGCTTTTCTAAGAATTCCAGTCAGTTTTGTCTGATGTTCAACTTTGACATCTAATGTGCTACTGATAAATCTGTTTTTAAAAATATGACTGGTTAAATGTCTAAGGATGAGACTTTTTTAATTGCATGAACTGGGAAAGTCTTCTGTTTAGCAGTAGTAATTTGATTATATATATGGTTCTGCAAAACAGAGGAAAAGTACTGGATAGAAAGTAGGAATAAAGAATTTGTGTAGCACATATGACCATTTTAAGCCTCTCAGTAGAGGATTAGAGAACTGTTTTTGTGAAGTGACCATTAATATGTAAAGTGAGTTCTAGAGGTATTAGAACAAAACCTAACAAGACAGAGACAGTGTTGTTTATATATCCTTAAACTATATGTGGAATATGGCTGTAAATACAGAAGCAGGGAGGTTGTGAAACATACTTTATTTACCCAATCAACAGCAAAATCTGAACCCAACTTAAGACACTTGGACTGTACCTTTCTCTCTGTGCATAGCCAATTTAATTTTTATCTTAAGAAGGTCTTTTTAACCCAATTTACTCATTCTTCATTTACGTGTTGACTATATAACAGCACCATAGAAAAAAGACAATTATATTAATCACTCATCCTTGTTGTATTAATATTTTTGCTGAAACTAGGCTTCCTTCAGATCCATTCTGCACATTTTAAAATTAAAAACTGACTTTTCTGAATGTACTATGACAGCAGTACAGAATGGAAAAATACTAAAATGTTCTGTAGAAGCTATTTTCTTTTATCCATAATGAATGCTCTCTGGTTCTCTTTATTGATCTGCTGGCAGTCTAGCAATCATTTTTTAACCCTTGTTAATGAGTTTGAAATTAAATTACTTTGTGTAAGTCATTCACCTCTTGTATTACAAAATTAGATAGCGCTATAGGATTTATAATACTAAGACTTTTTCTAGCATTCATAGATTAAACAGTAAAGGCAATAGCAAAATTATGCTCTTCTCTCAAGAAGTTGATGGGAGCAGTAGAATTAGTTTTTAATTTGTCTTGGCCTCTTCTAAGACTTAGCTTCTTTCTCGTATCTTTCTTGACAAATATAAATACTCAGGGGGAAAAAAAGAAGCAGATTGTCTTAAATCTTCCGAACGGATAACAACCTGTCTGTCTTCAAGTCCAAGGTGCCACATTGCAGTCAGTAAAGCTGGAATTCTGAGGGACTGCTATACCAGTGTCTCTTTACCTTGGTGTAGGGAGGAGGTTTGAGGTTGGACTGTTGTGTGACTTTCAGTGCTCGAATGCCGTTGGTCCCACGTCACTTCCACTACACATGTTGACTTTGCCATCCGTGCCAAAGGCTCCTCTCGGTACAATTGCTGAGCTGTTGGGGCCCTTTATACCACCACTTTATGCCAAGGGGCACCTTGTTACCACCATCCTTCACTTTCAGTTTGCTCTTTTGCATTATTGTGCTCATGGCAATGTGGCTTCAGTGTGTTACCACTTGAGGACCAAAGACTATTCAGTCACAAAACAAGACATGCAACAGGAGTCCCCCACACAAGAAAGCTATCATTCACAACATGCCAGAATAATGGGGAAGCTTAAGAAAATTTGCTTTTGTTTGAGGAAGAAGGCAATTCTCCATCTCCAGACATTTTGATGTCTTCGCTTTTTTTTCTTGTCAGTGTTCCCTGAATTCTTTTCCCCACTGTTCTCTGCTACATATTGATTTTCATTAATAATCTCTGACAGAACTGCCCTGACTTGCAGGTATGCAGGATGCAGATAAACACATCACATTTTCTTACAACCCAGAGTACCATTATTTCTACTTTTCTGTTTTTTTCCCCCAGTGTCTCCCAGTTCCCCTTTCCTGTAGATAATGTCAAGTTTTCTGTAGTAATAAATGTAGGAAAATAATTATAATCAATTTTCTACCCGGTGCTGGCATTGATTTTGTCTTTGCTTTTCAGAATTTACTATTTACAGATGAAACTGATAATTCAGAAATAAAAATAATTGATTTTGGCTTTGCTCGTTTGAAACCACCTGATAATCAGCCTCTGAAGACTCCATGTTTTACTCTTCATTATGCTGCCCCAGAGCTCTTGAATCACAATGGTTATGATGAGTCTTGTGATCTGTGGAGTTTGGGAGTCATTTTGGTAAGTGATTGAGGTTTTTAACTATAACTTTATTGCTTGTATCTACTTTTTATTAAAATGCAAAGGATTTGACATGATTTCAGACATAAACTGGGTACATGCTGAATTCAAGTCTGGTGAAAATATTACTGCAAAAATAATAGGTTCCAAAGACAGATCTTTTCCAGGGGTGGAGATTTTTTTTCCTAAGTAGCAAATTAAATTTAACACTTCTGGGAATGGAAAAGTTACTTGATGCAGTCAGGTTCTTAAAAAGAGGTATTCTTGTTAGGAGATTTTACAGGCATCCATATAATCTTTTTACAGTTTCAGTTCAGGGAAGGAATCAACCTGCATCCTGATTTACAGAAAATTAATTACAGTAGATATAAGTGAGGTGGAAATATGTGTTGTTCATAGCTTCTTGAAAGATACAAGTGTTTTTTCTAACAACGACTCCAGAGAAAGTCTTGCAAACTTAAAGTTTTCTATAGCCTCGAAGTTATGCCAGTCCAGATTTTATTGCATAGCTCTGATGATGCAAACAACAGCCCTCCATATTTCGTAATAGAGTTGGCCATAAATATACTGTGTTTGTTAATGCTGCTTTTGTTGTCATGACAGTACACAATGCTATCAGGACAGGTACCATTTCAGTCTCAAGACAGAAGTTTAACATGTACCAGTGCATTGGAAATTATGAAGAAAATTAAAAAGGGAGAATTTTCCTTTGAAGGAGAAGCTTGGAAAAATGTTTCTGAAGAGGCTAAAGAGCTAATTCGAGGTACGTATTCACAAGTATTTCATGAACCTTATATTTCTGTCTCAAAATGTAAAATTAGAGAACCATACAATATTTGGATGCTGGAATCAGCAGCAGACTGTCAACCTGTCAGAGCAGTATCCACAGCTTGAGCTGTGTACTGACCCCTAATACAAACTATGGGTTGAGGTGGACACATCAGACTGTGTTACAAATTGCTTGTACACACAGCAGAGCTTTCTAATGTGGCGAGATGCTGATAGGAAGGTTGGTGGGGTTAGAAGGAACTGAAGAGCATCAGAAAAAGTGAACTCACTGTTTTAAAACATTTAAAAACAAAAGCACAGTTTTTCTTTTATGTTATTTTTGCTTTTCTGAAAAACCAAAACAGCTTATGAGATAATTGTCTTAAAAGCTAAGCTTTTGCAGAAAATTAATTTATTACTATATTTTTCCCTTTGCCTATTTTTTAATCTATGTGCCAAGAGTACTTACTGTATTTCTGAGCTGCTTCATTCACATTTGCCATGCTTTTGGTTTCCCTTAAGCTTTTGAGCATCTAATTATGTTTTCAGCATGAGCTAGACACCAATCTTAATTCTACTTAGATGGAGTTCTGAATTTCTGTAGAAGTAGGCTTGTAAGGAATTTTTCTGCCAAAAATGTAGGGATTTCCAGATTCAGACTTAAGTGGAGTGTTCAGGGAATCTGAGGCTTACTCCCTTGAATTTCATCCCAGACGAGTTTTAAGTGAAGAAATCATTTGGTAGTTCTGAGTTGATGTGAAAAGAGATGCGACTTATCAAACAGTTAAATATCAATTTCTTGTGTTTAATGATTCTTCTGGAGCGGATGATAGTCTAACATTGTGTGAGCCTTATCTAGGATAAATATTGGCATACCTAGGACAAATATTGACATTGGTTACTTATCAACGCAATGTATGAGATTTTCGTAATAAATATTTGCTTTTTCTATTAAATGAAGATAAATAGATCACAGTTCAAAAGAGTATAATATGTTTCTATTAGGACTTCTAACAGTGGATCCAAACAAAAGAATTAAAATGTCCAGCCTGAGATACAATGAATGGCTTCAGGACGGCAGCCAGCTGTCATCCAACCCTCTGATGACGCCTGATAACTTGGGCTCTTCAGGAGCTGCAGTGCACACATATGTCAAAGCCACTTTTCATGTAAGTTCTAAGAAATTTTATGTCATATGCTATATTTTGTAATGTGTAATCTGGATTCATGTTTGTTTTCTCTTAATAACAAGACATATCTGTCCTTAAAATTCAGTGTTTGCTTATACCTGGATTTTTTTTCCTTGATATGTAACATCTCTGGAGTATATGAAAATATAAATGATGAAGCAAAATTAAATTTCATGAACATAAAGATATTTATGTTCATGAGCACTTGAGGACTGAGGGACAGCTGTTCATGAAAGAGCTATTAAAAATATTTTGTTTCTTAGAGGAATCTATTAAAAGGTCTTCAAACTTTTATGAAAAAAGAGAAAAAACTTTATACTTAACTTAAAAAACTGTTTGACTTTTTGTTCTTAAGGTTAAAAATTTGAAGTAAAATTTCTGGAACCTGTGTAGTTCATGTTTTTTATATCATAGATGCTTTTTAATGGACTTGCTTATCTACTATTTTATGTTTACTAAAACCATTTGAACTGCAGCTGTATTATACAAACATATTCTTGATTCTCATGATACTTTCTACAGAGAATAAGCCAAAATTGAGCAGATTTATGCAGAAATGCTTGCGGACACTTAGAAGGAAGGAGACAAAAAGAAAATAATTGTTACTTGGAGAGGTCCTGATAATGCAACATAATTTGGGCTGAAAGAAAAACTGTGATTTAACAGTATTGTTTCTGAAAATGTAGTCTTAAATAGGTTAAGGCTTCATAAAAAATACTTCTAAATTAAAAAGAACAAGGAGGGGAAGATGCCAATTAATAATGTGATGTATTGGCTCTTTCATACCCGTAAAAGCTACTAAAGTTATTAATACAGCTACAATAGGAACTAGTAGCGCTCTGTCAAGAAACTGTGGTTTATCTTGTGACTTGCCATAGAACATTCATAATAAGTGACAAGGCATAAAATGTCTTAAACCTCTTGAAAAGCTTAGAGTTACCTTTTATTTTTAAACAGGCCTTTAACAAGTACAAAAGGGAAGGATTTTGTCTCCAGAATGTTGACAAGGCACCTCTTGCAAAAAGAAGGAAAATGAAAAAAACAAGTACAAGCACAGAGACACGTAGCAGCTCCAGTGAAAGTTCACATTCTTCTTCCTCTCATTCTCATGGTAAAACTACACCTACAAAGACATTGCAGCCCACAAACCCTGCAGACAGCAATAACCCGGAAACCATCTTCCAGTTCTCTGACTGAAAAGTGGAGAATATTCTCTCTTGAAGATTAAAGTGGTTATAAACTTGGTAGTACCTACGTTTTCTTCTCCCACACTTCCTCCCTGTGGCTTACAGGCTGCTACAGGAATGTCTGTTGCTTTAGAAATGTATTTCAGTCATACCTTTTTAGCTTTGTATTTCAATACATTTCTTTTTAGCATTAAGTTTGGTATCACTGGATATGATATAATACTATTATAAAAACAACATTCTATTCTCTTAGGGCTAAATTACTAGTGTGCAGTCAAGCTCAAGGTAAGGAGCTATGCTGCTTGTGGTACAGCTTGGAAGAAGACTGTTTCTCAGTGTCAGAATCTTCCTCCCAGTTTTTTCCCCACTGTTCAAAGAAAGGAAAGCTCTGTAACATATATAGAACTTTTGGATCTTCTGCTTTTACCCAGCTCTGTGAAGAATGTTATAGAATTTGATTCTTCGTGCATGTAAAGAATCATTGGTACAATGCACCAAAGGAGTATAGTACTTTTAAATTTGTGGTTACATTCTGTCCTATTTCTTTGAATTTTAAGATCAAAATGGAGCGTTCTGGAACTCTTATTTTGTTTTAAAAAGTAATTCCACATATCTTATTCTAAACAACTGAGAATACAAGTCTTAGTTTTTTTTAAATTAATTTATTTTTTAAATAAATCTAGGGTAAGAGATGTCTAATATGAGATGTCTAGTACTGTGATACAAATTTTTTTTGAAGTTATTAACTTCTGAAAGATTTTACAGATTCTAAAACATAATGCTATAAAAGAAAATTAAATTTCATATTCAATGCTTTGGAAAATGGTCACATGTTAAAATACCTATTTCAAGAATTAATTATAATTTATATTTTCTTTTTATATTTACACAATAACTTTAAAATACTAAGATTTTTTTAAAGATGCAAAAGCACCAGTTTCAACATCTGTTATTATAGGGGCCATACAAAATGTATACCAAGTTATTTGAATTTTGCATTGTGCAAATATGGCAGTTTAATAGTAACTGTAAAATATTAGAATATATGTTTTATTTTTTGCACTTTATAACATCTAAAGGAGATGTTTCAGAATAAAGTGCACTCAGATCTCTCTTCCTACAAGGGTGCTGAGCACTGTTTTACTGGGTTGAATGACCTGAAATCCACCATACCTGGTGGTTATGGTCGTTGTGAAGGAGAATTCTGTACTTTGCAGGAGTGAATCCCTGTATATTACCTACTGTTTTCATTCCTTACTTTAAAATGCAAAGCTACTTCTATCTTGCTTTTACATTGTATATAACAAATACTAGACCTGGGCACCTTGTGTAGTGTAGATGTTAACAACTTATGCACTGGGAATACTAAAGGGAAATTATATTGAACACTGTGCTTCACAACTTGTTCACTGTGGTGTACTACAGTGAAGTATTTCCTACTGTGATAGTATAGTATGTACATAACTGTTTGGAATCATAAATGTGACTTACAGAAACATCAGCATAAACTTTTAAATCAGTATATTTTATAAATTTATGGAGAGCTCTTTTATAGCTTGTATTCTCAATGACTAGAGGTAACTTAAGTGCTAAAGATGACTTCAGTTTTGCAAATGCTTACATGTGTAAGTCTCCACTGAAGTCAGAGGGGCTCCTTGTCATATGCCTAAATTTCTGTGATGGAAGACTAATTGAGTAGAGGATTTTGTTAACAGCTGGCTCTATCTTAAAGTAACCTTAATCCAAACCCTATGCAAAAAAATAAGGTTATAGGAATTGTTTATATCAGTGGTTTTATTTATAGAATTGTATCAGATATCAGTATTGACAAATACAATACATCCATGTTTACAGGGATTGTGTGTATCAAAACAAGGCTTTGAAGCCCAACATGTTTGTTCTGTGTTTCTTTAATATTAATAATGGCATTCTGAGGTTTTGGAATTGCTCATGTGAAATAGTTTACTACTTTCTTGATGTGAATGTCAACAGTAATTGCAGCATTAATTTCAGGTTGATGTGAATATTGAGATTTGCACTGTTTATGTAGAAGTAGTATATTTAAAGATCAGTATATGTGCTAATAACACAACCAGTTTTAAATGGCCGATGTTAAAGTATTGAAAAATAATTGTCAATGTAATATATTCAGGTTTGCTTTCTGAATGCTCTCTTTGGAAATAATCTCAATAGTGAACATGGCTCATTTGTAAAAGAATACTTCCCCTCTCCCCAATAAACTTGCTGTAAATACAACGAACAACCCACCATTAATGCTTGTTATGCAAACAGCAGGAGTGAATCGAGAGATTGGCAAACAAGTTGCTTGTGAAGTTTGCACTTGGAGGAGTTCTTGGAATTTGTTTTCTTCAGAGTGAGGACGACAAAAAGCTATCTTGGTTTTATTTCATTTAAATATAAGAAACTTTTGGATACCAGGTGGATTTGTAATATTGTGACACAGAAGTCCAGTATTGCATCAGAATGCACTGAGCCTTCAGACTGGCTCAGCCCTTTTCCATGGCTACTTTTCTGAACAAGATAATGATCCCTGCACAGCTGTGATTCTCTGTCATCTGAGAACAGAATAATTCCTGGCAGAAAATATTCATAGAATGATGATACATGTTTATTGGTTGTAATGAAGTGTTGCACAAGCTACTTATATTTTTAATATAAGCATGTATTATGTGCATGCATGTACACACATGCTGTATTGCATGTCTAAGTCTCAATTTAAAGTAATATGCTTTGTTTGAGAGAACTTGTATTTAAAAATGAGTTCTGGACTCACAGTGTGAGCCCCAGACAGTGGGGCTACCACAGAAGAGGAAGAATGTTATGGGAAATCAGAGGTGAGAGGCTTCTGGAAAGATTTTTCAGGGGTAAATTTCTCCCCTGGCTATCTCCATGTGCACGTAATAATCACTGACACTGAATTGCAAGCTTTATTGCCAGTTGTCCAGCATAAACACATTCTCTAACTCTGCAGTCACTGAGTATGTGTGTGTGTCCACACATGTGTATATCTTTATAACATTAGGTCATCATACTGAATTCTTTTGTTATTTCTCAAGTATCAGTCCAGGTATTTTTACTAAGTTGGTGGTCTTCATTCTTTCCCCCATAAATGACAGTCTTTCTGAGCATCCAGTTTTTTACATTGCAAAACATGACATTGCCTTCCTTCAGTTGAGATAGTTGATTGAATATTCTGGATTAAAAGAACAAAAAATAATGTCTATTTCTGCTGTAAAGAGATTCTGCTTTGGTCTTTGTCTGCACTTCTCAGTTTGCTCTTTGACCCACAGGGCACTGGATTCTATAAAAATATAAGAAATGCAGAGCTGTTGACTAGCTCTCGCCTGCCATCCTGCATTTTTATATATCACTCATTCAATAGATTCTGAATGTTCAGAACACCTATGTAGAAAAGAAAACTTAGACTGATTCCTGTGGTCTGCACTAGTAAATGAAGCAATGCTTTCAGTTCCATGGGCCAGCTGGAGCAGTCTTGTTTGTGGTGCCCAGAAGCTGCAAAATGGGGAAATGCAGGAGACCTGCAATAATGTAAATTTGAAGAAAACCCATATATTTTGACAGCCTTCAGGTTCTCTGTCATAGAAATGGAATCTGCAACTGCCTGGGAAACAATTATAAATATTTAGGTAGAGGAGATGTTATGGGCTGGTCTGACTAATACTTTATTCAGTAGTAGAAAGCAATTCATAATATGCACACATAAAATTGCTTTTAAATATTGGCAACCAATCTCCTTGTATTCAAAAAATGTATGCAGAAGTCTGGAAAGAAAAAACAGAACTATTCTTTAATTGCTCAGGAACTGCTAAAAACCCCAACCAGATGAAACTGCAAACCGATAGCAAATTTGTTGCCATTTTCTTAATAATACAAAGATATTTGTTGACAAATCCAGCATCAAGTCTTAAAATTGGGATCTCATTTATGTTCATCTGACTTTCCTTGGGGCTTTTTTTGGAAATATCTTGTTGCCTTAGAATGAATGTGACCAAAGGTTTATTTTCATAAGTAGGAGAAAATCTAAGGATTTAGGATTGGGCCTTGTGAATAACCAAAAGAAGTCTACTTGGAAAGGTAACCAGTTCAAAATATAAATACATATTACTGGTATTTGGTGTTACATCTACATCTAATCAAGTACATTTCACGTAAATTATGGGTATGATTTTGTGTGATACATTCAGCTATGCTGAAAAAGTTTCCAGTATAGAGTCTTTGGAGTTTATGAAAGTGAGAAGAGAGGAGGGAAGTTGTATTTAAAGACAATGGTGCAAAGAAGGAACACACCCAAGATTTGTCTCTAACTCATGCTGCCAGAGGTGACTTGGTAATAGTGTCGTTGTCTGTAGTAGCTGACTCGTTAGTAACAGTACACTTGCTTTTTTTCCTTTAAAATCAATATACAGTAGAGACGAGAAACTAAATTATTTTACAAAAGCAGCAAATACCTCAAAGCTTTTCTCAGGTGTCTCCTTAATGAGTTTTCATCTTTTAAATAAATAACTCAGAGTAACATAATAGTTACTCTGTGGAAGCTATGCCTGCTTGAGGGAACAGGATCCCACTGTATCTGGTGATGTGTTTATTGCAGAGGAATTGTAGAAATTAGAGCTCAAGGTGCTATATCCCTGCTGCTTCTAAGTTCAGGTGTTAATACTATTCTACTTAATATGTATTGCTGTGCCAGTTCCATTCGTGTGCAGCCATGGCAGGTCACTTAGTTCAGTGTTAAAGCTGTCAGATTAAAAGGAAAACTTGAGATCTACTTCAATACCAAAGTGAGAACAGGCCTTTAATTTTAATCTACATCTGGATGGCAGAAATTAGTAAAAACTTGGCATTGGCTTTCAACCTTGACAGTCTTATTAAGATGCTCCTGCAGCAAATTTTGATGCTTACAGATATCTTTACTGACCTCTTTCACAACAGAGGAAGAAACCTGCAAAATTATTTCTTGTCAGATAAAAACTTTTGCTAAAGTCCCAGTAGTATAGATCATCTCTAATTTCTACCTTTACCTTTGCAGTTGTGAAGGCAAAAATGAATTGGTGACAGATTATGACAGCTGGTTATAAAGGAGCAGGCTGTGTTAATTTGCAGTAAGTGGAACAGGGTGTGCTATTACTTGTGTCAGTGTGGGCAGGGAGTGAAGAGAGAGAAAGAAATGCAAAGAAGGGAATGCTGAGTGCTTTGCCTCGCTGTAATTTACAGGACATTCTGGTTGCACACCATTGCTTTTAAAGAAGCAATGGCCTCCACATTTAAAGTCTTTTAGAATAAAAACCCTAGAGATTACCCTGACAACTTTTTTTCTTGGAAACTATGTCATTTTTACATGTGAAGGTGGCAACATGGACATTGATTTCCTTAACTCAATGTATTCCAGTTATCAACAAATCACGGTGAAATTTGGTTTCTGACAAATACGCACATCTCTGAAATTCTTTGTCACATCAACACAGTGCAAAACCTTGTGGCAGAAGTTTACCAAAAACCAAGAGAAGTAATTGCAATGCTTTATTTTGTTCAGAAAATGAATGAGGACAGGGTTCTTTTGGAGCAAGTCTAGAGGAGAGCTGTGAAGTTGATAAGAGCCCTGGAGCACCTCCCCTATGAAGACAGGCTGAGACAGTTGGGGCTGTTCAGCATGGAAAAGAAAAGGTTATGTGGATACACATAGCAACCTTCCAGTATCTGAAGGGTGCCTACGGGAAGCCAGAGAGAGATTTTTTCAGGAACTGTATTGATAGGACAGGGAGTAAGGGGTTCAAACTGAAAGAGATGAAATTTAAGTTAGATATTAGGAAGAAATTCTTTACTCTGAAGGTGGTGAGGCACTGAAACGGGTTGCCCAGGGAGGTTATGGATGCCCCAAGCCTGGCAGTGTTCAAGGCCAGGTTGGATAAGGCCTTGAGCAACATGGTCTAGTGAGAGGTGTCCCAGCCCATGGCAAGGCAGGTTGGGACTAGATGATCATTAAGGTCCCTTCCAACCCTTAACATTCTGTGATTCTGAAAGACATCCAGTCTCGTTTTATATACATCAAGACTTGAAGAATGCACTGCCTCTTTGGTATTTAACCAAATACTTAATTATTGTGGTAGCTGTTAAAAAGTCTGATTTTTTATATAAATTTATCTGGCACAGGTCTCAACTTTGGGTTTTTTTTTTCTAATTTTCTCTGTTACTATATTTGTAAATGGTGTTTTCTTTTCATGATGTTTAATTTCCAAAACATAAGGCAAATATTTTGTTCATTCTGCCAATTATTATGGTAGAGAGAGACTGGTGACTGGGCAGGTCTCTGAACTCATATTTGCTGTGCAGAAATAGCAGCTTGCACTCCTCTTACTGGGTCCACTTCTTAGTGTTTCTGACTGAGGGAGTACAGGGGTCTTGTAATTTTCCTCAGCTGATCCTAGGAAGTCTCCTTCTGCCCTCTCTGCTATGGACCTTGCTTTTGGAACATCATAATGTAGCTTTGCATGCAAATTTCCTGGTTTTTCTATTAGGGTCACATCAGGCTGGGCACACTGTATTTTACCACTGTCCTCCTCCACCTTCCTTTGGCACACGGGCACGAGGCCAGTGTCCTCAGGAAGGCCCTGGTGTTCCATGACCTGTTCCAAGGCATGTGATGAGACTGAAGGGGGCCACCCTTTGTTTAGGACGTTTTATGTGCTAATTCTGGATCTGTTGATTTTTTTAAAGAGTTCTCTCCAGTTATTACTTCATCGAAAAATCTATTTTAAATGTGTGATTTTCATTCTTTTCAAACGCAGAACAAAAGTAGTTGCCGAACGCTTCTTTGTCTCTGTCACCAACGTTTTTCTTGCCTCTGGATAGTAATGAACTGATGATATTGCTGGAATTTTTTCATTACCCTCAGCAACTTTCTTACCCATTTGCCATAGTACTCACAACATACAGTATTTTCTATTGATGTTTTAAGCTACCTACAGTTTTAGAAACTTTCAGAAGTTATGTGTAGTTTTCGACTCCCTCTGGTGGTCTGGCAGTGGAGCTGGCGAGTAGTTTAACTGCTCACGTTGACAGCAACAAGCAACATGTTTGAATGCAGTATGACACTGTACATGCTTTGGATTTAACTAATTTGTTTGTCCCAGATGCATTTAAATAGCAATGGGGAAAATACTGGTGTTTATTAATAAATACAAATATTTTTATTACTAATGAGCAGCAAGGAACATTGAGGGAAGAAGTGAAAATTCAAAATTTTCATTCTATGTAACAATTGAATTTATTTAAAGGGGTTGAACTTCGGAACTGAGGAAGAGATGTAACTGCTCTCAGTAAATTCAATGTGAGAAACACTTCATCTTCTTTTAAGTGGTCACAGAAATGTAGTTTGAAACAGAATTATGTGATTTCTGTGTAGACAGAAACTGCTCTAAGTATGATTTTAGCCAATAATGTAATGAAATCAAACAGTTGTTCTACAGAGAGTAGAGCTGCCACAATTGCTTTGCTAGATAAAGAGACTATTCAGATTTACAAAGGTACATATTTACTATGATCTGGTTTTCTAATTTCCTAACATGTAATAGGTAGCTTATTTTTACCCTTAAGAAATATTTAAAAATGGTACCTGGTTTACTTTCTGTGTTGAGAAGTAGAGGCCTAATTAAATTCCCCGAACTTAAAAGTAGCCAAAACATTTATCAGAAATCCTTAGATTTTGAACAAGACTGAAAAGTTTTATGCTGGCACAGTAAATGTGAGAAACAGAAAAGTATATAATTTTTCTTCCCATTTTGCTTCCTATTCATTACAGTTAATATAGGATAGCAAATTTACTGGCATCTCACCTTTGTAAAAGTACAGTTGTGGAACATGTAGGAATTAAGATAGGAGTATGTTTATTCAGCCTCTAAAACTGCCATTTGAGTGATACTCTGTTGCCCTTTCACTGGCAATGCTGGTTCCTGTTTCACATGAATGGGCTTGGAAAGGACCTCTTTTTGAGTCTGACTTTTTATCTTTTGCAATTAGTAATTAAACTTCGGATTCCACCAATCAATGACTGTTAGCCCCTGTCATTTATTAAAGACTAAGAATTAACATAAAGGGATTTCATACAACAGTGAAAAAATAAGTATTTGCCTGATGGTGTGGCATACATTCTATTTTATATATCAATTGCCTGTTATCTCACAAGAGCAGTATAAACTGAATCACTTTAAAGGCAACAAAGTACAAAATCAAAAGTCCATTGTGAAGAAAGCTTCCCAGGTTCCTAGGTTTTCTTGAACTGTTTTGTGTGTGATTTTAACTTTCAAACAGCCGTAAGGGCGTAATGGTTTACACAATAATGTACATTTGCAGATGTAACAATTTTATCTCTAAGAAAATACACTCCTCTAAGTACAAAACCTTGAAACGTTGAAATATTTTGATAAAGCTTATTTCACTTCTTACACTCACTGTATTCCTTGCTATAAGGCAGGGGTAGCAGGTTTTATAACGTGCATGTCATCAGACTGTTGATTTCACAGATGCTGTTCAGTCTCACTTTACTTCCCTTTAAATTGCATTTTGATACTCGCAAAAAGGAGACAAGTGCCACTGTGAAATTATTTTCTCTAAAAATTTCTATATGGTTTGTTGTAGATTTCACAGAGATTACTGACTTCAGTAGGAATGGAGAACTCTGCAGTTACCTCCTGTCACTAACAATGTTGTAATAACTGGGAAAAACAAAAAACAACGAAGACTTAGATTCCAGTAAAATGTTTGCTTCTATAATTGATTATGAGTTGTGCTCTTCACTACAGAGAAATTAATTCTCACATTAGTATGTTTTGACCTGAAAATTTTTGCACTTCACATTTGAGAAAATGGCAGGCAGTAGTAGGGATTACGATTGCTTTAAAATACATGTAGTATTTGAACTGCATCCTTCATCACTTGCAATAGAATACATTTAGATCTTAATAGACATTAAAATGTTGATTTGTATTGAAAGACAAAAAAATTGGTAAAATACGGATTTATGCTGAGGAAAAGCTTTTAAATATTTACTTTTTTATTCTATTTTACACTGTGAATATAAAATAAGGACTTCTGTGCTGTCTTCCGTAACATTATATTTCCCTCAGAATTGTTGTCTTTCTCACAGAAATGTATGCTATAAGAAGGAACACAGACAAACTACTTGGAAAAAAACAACAAACCACTGGTCAGGGTGCCAAACTAAAACCAGAGTAGTCTAAACTTGCATATTAAATGCTTTTTATATAAATAGGGAAACAACACTGACCTTTAAGGATTGCTAGTCTTTGACACAAGTTGGATTTTAAGCTTTGCCTGGCCCATTTACCTCAAGGGCCTCCATACCAGAGAGCAAGGCTGTTATGAAAATACCGCATTAAACTTTTTTAATAATTGTTTTAAACTTTTTTTTTTTTTAGAATGAAGGAAAGCTAGAATAAAGGTGAGCTTGGGTTCCTTCCCTGCCACTTCAGCAGTGAATAGTGTTTGTCTAAGAAGCCAAACTCAATCTAGAATAAAACCCAGAGACCTTGTAAATTTTCTTGCAGGTTTGTTTTCTTTTTTCTTGTCTGAGTTTCGAGCATCGTATATTTGAATACGTTACCTTTAAAAATGCAAGTACTCTTTGAGTTGAGTTTTCTGATTCCCTGTTATGGAATATTTAATATCTTAGTAGAGATTAAAATGCTACTTTATTTAAGTCAGTTTATATTCTCTATAACATTTTCATCAGTATAAACCCCCATCACGTCTGTTCCTCATAGTTCTGTGTGGAGTTACTAGTGCAGAAAGCCGCTTTATCAGGTTTAGTTTCAGGTTACGAGAAGTATGAGAGTATGAATAACATCTTGAGTTTGTGTGGCCAGGTTTTGGTAGTGTGTGTGTGGGTGCTACAGGGGTTGCTGCTGTGAGAAGCTACCAGAAGCTTTCTCCATGTCCAACAGAGCCAATGCCAGTCAGCTCCAGGATGGAGCTGCTGCTGGCCAAGGCCGAGCCCTTCAGAGATGGTAGTAACAGCTCTGTGATAAAATGTTTCAGAAAGAAAAAAAAAAGTTACTGCACAGATGTAGTTGTGCTCAGGGAAGAGAGGAGTAAGAATATGTGAAAGGAACAGCTCTGCAGACACCAAGGTCAGTGAAGAAGGAGGGGGAGAAGGTGCTACAGGTGCTGGAGCAAAGATTTCCCTGCAGCCCCAGGTGGAGACCGTGGTGAGGCAGCTGTGCCCCTGCAGCCCATGGAGGTCAATGGGGTTGCAGAGATCCACCTGCAGCCAATAGAGGAGCCACGTGCCGGAGCAGGTGGATTCCCGAAAGAGGGCTGTGAACCTGTGGGAACAGGCTCCTGGCAGGGACCTGTGGACGCATGGAGAGATGAGCCCACGTTAGAGCAGGCTTGTTGGCAGGATCTGTGACCCTGTGGGGGACCCACGCTGGAGCAGGCTGTGCCTTAAGGACTTCATCCCGTGGAAAGGACCCACTCTGGAGCAGTTGGTGAAGAACTGCAGCCCACGAGAAGGACTTGTGCTGGAGAAGTTCATGGAGAACTGTCTCTGGTGGGAGGGACCCCCTGCTGGAGGAGGGGAAGAACTCTCTCTGAGCAGTGACAGAAACGACCTGGGATGAACTGACTGCAATTCCCATTCCCTGTCTCCCTGCATCTCTGGTGGGGAGGAAGTAGAACCTGGGAAGGAGGAAGAGGTGGAAGAAAGGTGAAGTTTTTTTAAGATTTGTTTTATTTCTCATTATCGTGCTCTGATTTCGATTGGTTGGTAATAAATTCAATATCCCCAAGTCGAGTCTATTTTGCCCATCACACTAAGAGTGAGTGATCTCTCCCTGTACTCATGAACCTCTTATTGTGTTTTCTCTCTCCTGTCCACTTGCAGAGGGGAGTGATAGAGTGGCTTTGCTGAGTATCTGGCATCTGGCAAAGGTCAAACCACCACAGTGTGGAGCCATGTACTTTAAGTTCCTCATAGCAAGCTCATGAAATTGCACTGAACAATCCATTATTTCTCTTACTGCCCTGTGTTTGGGGGAATTGGAGTGGGAGTGATGGCAAAAGGCAAAATGGTTGACCAATACATGTTAGTTACTTTTCCTGCATTTTAATTTTCCATCCTTTTCAGAAACCAAGTATCTCTCTATATTTGTCAGCCAGCTGCCTCACCTTACAAGCAGACTATTTCTAGCAAAGTAAATGTATGTCTCAGTCTGCCCCAACAATTTGATGAACAGGCCACTTCCAGAAAACAACACTTTGTTTAAAGTTGAAAAAATAAGGGACAATTGACAAAATATGTGGGATCCTACTTCTTTTCTCTATGACTTTTATGCTATTCGTTCCAGATCCATTATTGTATTCCAATATGGGTCATCTATAATGGAATCCTCTCAGAGCAGTCTTAGGTATATGGAAGTTTCATTAATGTTAAAGCAGATTTTCTAATGAATTTCAAAATGTACTAATTCCTTTTGCATAGACATTTCACTTCATAAATAGTAGCTGTGGAGATAATAAGCCTGATGAACTGTTATGTAAATATTTTAATACTATTCTTTTACTGGTAGCTCTTATTGAAATGATGTGATCAGTGCTAACAAAATGTGTTAAAATTGTTGTGAATAAACATGAATAATCTTCATAAGCAAATGAGCTCTTTTCAGAAGTTGAAATTTTCATTTTCATAGTTTTATGTGTAAAAGAACTAGTAGTTACAATATCAAACATTTTGAATTACCATTCTTTTCCTGTGTCATTTTTAACTTAATTGTCTTATCTCTCCAGTATAGTAATCCATGTTGTAATCAGTTTAATGTTCTCTAGATCTTCTGAAACCTCAGGTAAGCAAAAAATGCTTTTACATTTCTCCTTTTGCTTTTGTTATATTACTAAATCCTCTTTCCAATCCTGCAGCACTCCATTGCAATTTTAAACACTGTAATGTTCTGCTACCATTTCTATTTCACTTTTAAAATCTGAAGAATATTTTGTTTGAAATGGGACTGTAACCTGAAAGTGCTATAATAGCGACTTGACAAAAGGCAAATTACAATATCTGAATTTTGTGCTATTATGCTTTCAATAGAACTGGGAATGAAAAGTTAATTAGTTGAAGCACTGAAAAAGACACCTGATAACTGTCATAGAGTTGCAATAGCTGTGATGGTCTAAGGATGATAGAAGCAGAACAAGATTTGTAGGAAGTGGATATTCATTACATTGAGAATACAAGCTTTCAGTTATATAAGCCTGGGTCCATTCCTGATCAGTTAGTGATTTGATGGAAATTGTTGATCTTTAAAAAGATGCATCCCGTTCCTGATGTTTCAGTGGATGATCAAAACCAAAGCAAAACTTCAGAAAGCACCTAGTGCATGTGACACACAGACATACCCAAACTAGAAAATTGTTTAGAAGTTCTGTTACGTGCACAACAACTCTACCAATGCCCATAGGCAATGTCATGTTTACATTTAACTGATCTATTTATAGAACAGCACATAAAAGTGACTCCTGATAGCATTGATCCACAGGAGTTTGAAGATTCACAGGGTTGGGGGAATAAAAATATGTTGTTCTTAACAGTTATGAAACAATGATTGACGTGTCTCAGGCTGGTAATGTTGCATTTGCCCAAATTTCACTTCTGAGTTTGTGAACTTCACATGTCTGAAGACTAACGTGTTAGATCCAGAGGAGTGCAATGCATGTAAGAGCAAAAATAGCATCCAGCCTGTTTTTTGAATCTTCAAAACTCCAAAGTGTCATCATCTGTGACAGATAGTTATTGTCACAAATTCAACCAAATTCCTGTTGGCTTCACTGTTTTCTCATTTCTGCAGACAGAAAGAATTAATAGTACAAGTCTGTGCTGTGACCCAAGGGTGTGGAGCAAGACATTTGAATTATTTGAATTTATGTTTTGTTTCATTACACAGTATCTCTGCAAAACCTGTTCTTTCTGTCAATGGGCTGTATCCTTATTTTGTGAAAAATAAATAATATGTGAGTTGGGTTTTTTTAGTGCAGTCTCAGTCTTTTTGCTACTTTTTCAGTGAAAATCAGTCTTGGCAGCAGTTTTCCAAGGTGTATGTGAGTTTGTGGAACTGGTGTGTCATGTATGTGTGATGTAGCACTTGATAAAGATACACAGTACCACTGGAATTGTTTCAGATAGTATTTTTATTTCTCCCAAATGCTGGAAATGCATTTATTTTCTCAAAACGTAGGGCACGATCTCTGTGCAGCGCGGACCTTTGTTACACAGGCCCTGCTCTCCCCTTGACTGAGGCGCAGGTGAGTTTTGGGCTGTGCCGTGGTGTGGGACACGGTGTGCGAGGGTCTGTCGGCTACTGGGAGTGCAGAGAGAATGTGCTGTGAGGTACGAACGTGGAGAGGGCAGAGGGAGAACGCCGTGAAATGGATTAAAAGCACCAAGCGAAGGGTGGTGAGCGGTGCCAAGGCAGGTGAAGAGGCGACCAGTGACGGGCAGGAACCAGTTCTCCGCTACATTTTGTGGAAGGGGAAAGTAAATCAGATGGGGGGGAAAGGGGGCCTGTGGTCATCGTTCGCCGGTGTAAGGATGAAATCAGCTGAACGTGCCATTCCCACCCGTGTGTAAGTGGGTTCTGAAGGAGCAGCTCCCGCCGGTGCCCGCGGCAGCCTGGCGGTACCGGCCCCGCTACGAACGGCGGTGGCGTTGGGCAGACTCGTCCCCTCCCTCCCTCCCTGTCTCTCTGTCTGTCTGTCCCTCCCGCAGCCCCGGGAGCGGTGGTGGGACCTTCGGTAGCGGCCGCTCCCGCCAGACCAGACCCGGCCCAGCCCGGCCGCCCCCGCCGCTGGCCCCGCCCCGCCCGCGTGGCCGCCAGGGGGCGCCGCTGGGGCGGTCGCGGTGCCGCCAGCGCGGCGCGGCCGCAGCGCTCGAGTTCCGCCGCTCCGGGGCCGCCGCCGCCGCCCGTCCCCGCCTCCCCCCGCCCGCCACGGCCCCTGCCCCCCCGGGGCCCCGCGGCCCGGCCATGGCCACCAGGAAGGCGGGCTCGCGCCTGGAGACGGAGATCGAGCGGTGCCGCTCGGAGTGCCAGTGGGAGCGGATTCCCGAGCTCGTCAAGCAGCTCTCGGCCAAGCTCATCGCGAACGGTGCGGCGCGGGCGGGGGGCGGCGGGGGCCCGGCAGGTGCAGCCGGGCTGGCGGCCACAGGGGCCCGCGGTGCCCGGGGGGGCGGCCCGGCCCGGCCAGGCGGGGGGCGGCGGGAGGCGGGAGCCGCCCAGGGCCGGCCCGGCCCGGGCCGAGGGCAGAGCGCTGAGCGCCGCGGGCGCGGGGCCGGGGTCCCGCATCGCCGGGGTGCGGGGGGGGGGCCGCACTCCGCGTCGGCGGCAGCGCGGCCCTGCGGAGTGACAGAGGCCCGAAGTGCTGAGCAGCGCGATACTGGTCACGAGCGCTGCAGTTCTGCAGGCACACATGCTGACAGTGTGCATAAAGCCCTAAATGTCCTTCTGTGCGCTGCCGGGGGATCTGTGCACCGCCTGTCGTAGGGAGGCTTCTGTCCTTTCTCTTAAAAGCATACCTCAGCAATGTAGTGCAGCTCCATTTATTTTGTTATAAATAATATGAATAGCTTGTTTGGTCTCTTATTTATTGTATCACAAAATTCAAAATGTTTATCTAAAGAATTGTGCCTAATGAACAAGAGAAGTTTTCTTTGCCATGGATGCCTTCATTCTGTGTTTGAGGATAGTGTCAGCCAATATGGGCTCACTCATGGGCTTGAGGTGGACCTGGAGGTATTTTCAGAGAGCAGTCAAGTCTGCAAAGACAGAACTTGGGGTGAATTCAGAGATGCTAAAGTTAGCAGAGAGAGGACGAGCATAAGGTTGACATCAGTGGGAGTTTGTTGTGAAGGCTGTGATAGCTTTGCACGTTTAGACGGGGAAGAAAACTGCATCATTCAGGTGTGTAGAAATAAAAATAAAAGGAAAAACCTGACTCAAAGAAGAGAGAGAGAGAATTTAGGAATGAATGGATGGATAGTAGATAACCTTTTATGCGTTGGCCTTAAGAACAACTGGGTGGTGATCGTGACACTGGTGTTACTAAAAATAAACATGAGTGAAAAGGTGGAAGGTTTTATATTTAGTTTCAGGACATGCATCATTGAGTGATAGACTATGAACTAGTTAGAGATCACTTCAAGCAAAGGCAAATGTGATTTGGCTGTCCAGTTGGGAAGTATGATCTTCATAGTTTTAAGATGTACTAAGGTATTTCAGACAGGTAGGGAGAGCTAGACAGGAGATGTTATTGACAATTTGACTTAAATTTCTCCAACCTACATACTTTTTACCTAAGTGAAGCATATCAGAGAGGATTATGCAATCTACATAACTTTACACTTCAGTGGTTTTCCTATTAAGGCATTTTCTAGATTCTATACCAGTCAAAATACAAATTATTGAAGCATTCCTTGATATTTAAAACATGGGAAAGTATCATATGTAGATTTTATCTCTTTGACAGCACATGAATGATTAAATCAATGTCATGGCTTCCAAGTCTAGGTAACTGAGAAAATCAACAGTCAGTAAGTGAAGTGATTTGCACTGGACTGTTCTTTCATAGTGGAGTAACACAGGAAGAGAGTAATTTATTTAATGAAATATCTTCACCCGCTGTTGATTGTCTAAAACTGGAAGTTTGTGTTCTAAATCCTGGTGTACCTAACAGGTTACAGGTCAAGGTTATCAGCTAGTAAGATTAAAAAGGAGAGACAATGCCTCTGTTCCATCCATGGAGAGAGATATGAACTGAAAGGTGCTCTGATGCATATCCCTGTTGTTAGTACATCTGAAGCAATCAACTGAAAAAAAAGCACTCCAAACTTTACTCCATCCTTCTCTAGTAATGTTCAGTTTTACAAATTGACTTGGGAATGGATGATGAAAGATCTGTGTTTTGGCTGAATGTGTAACAATATGTCATAGGAATTATTTAAAAGCTTGGGGGAGTGCAGAAGGGGAAGGGGATCTTCATTCTATCCATATATTGGTGTGTAGGGAATTGGCTCCAACTCTTGAATGCTGGAGCATTTTAACTGAGGATATCAACCTTGCTAGGAACAGCATTTATTGCTCTTTGACCACACATGGGAAGGAATCCTTTGGGGAAGCCTTCTTGTATTTTCTTCAGTCTTGCACTATTGCAAAAGAATAGATTGTTACTTTACCTTCTGTTTGTAATTGGGGATTAGAGAACTTGACAGAAATTTTAATGGTGTGGATTATTATTTGGACTGTCTTGCATTGATATAGAATCTCCTATTAGCAAGTTCCCATTCCTTGAAGCTCACAACCCAAATTAGATGAAGGATGATATAGCAGTGAAGCTCCCAGGATGAAGGTCTTTGTGGATGCATGTGGCAATAGTATGTACTTCTGAAGAAATGCAGCACTTGAGAGGCGCAGTATTTTGAGTGGACTTGATTTTAGTATTGTTTGTTCTGATTAGTTCTGCTGATGGATCCTATGTACTCCTTCATAGAAGTAGGAGCTCTAAGATCAAGAGAGAAGAGAAATATTAATGGATTGCTCACTACCTTTGCTATTCTGTAGTAGTAACAATTTGGATCATAGGAAATGTGTGTCCTCTGTGAAGCCTGTGACTTGCATTGCTTTTCACAAAGGATAGGTAGATAGACAGACAGATAGATAGATAGGTGAAAAAAGGGTCTTTAACCCAACTCAGATTGGTTAGGCACTTAGCCAATTTGGATTATATTTGTCTACTTCAGAACCAGGACTCAGCAGCAGTAATGAGATTCATGCCATGTAACACAAATCTCGGTTTGAGCTCTTGCTTCATCAGCATTCCTGTTAAAGATTGGGTCAAAACTGTTACGTGCTGGGTGGTGAGTTAGCCTTGGCTAACAGCACGTGCTCACCCAGCTGCTTAGTCTCTCCCCTTCCTTAGTGGGGCAGGGACAGAAAATAGGATAAGATTTGTAGCTTTAAATAAAAACAGGAAGACCACTTAATAATTACTGTTCTGGGCAAAACAGGCTTGATTTGGGGTAAATGACTTTAATTTGCTGCCATTTAAAATAGAGACAGAAAGAGGAAGACAGAGATGAAAGTAACATTTTTCCTCCCCCCTTTCCCAGGCTGAACTTCACTCCTATGCTCCAGACTCCTGTGCCTCGTGATGCAGGGGACAAAGGGGTTACAGTTGGCATGAGGTGGCTTCTTTCTCCTGCTCCTGCTTTCTCACGTTTTTCCTCTGCTCTGGCATGGGCTCCTCACTGACAGCAGTCCTTCAGCAAGAAGAATCTGCTCTGGCACAGGCTGTCCATGTGCCACAGTTCCTTCAGGGCATATCCACCTGCTCTGGCTTGTGTCTTCCCTGGCACCTCCCTTGGGTTCCTCCTCTGGCACCATAGAGCACCTCCTCCTCCTCCTCTGACCTTGGTGGTGTTCCCTTTGTTGTTTCTCACTCCTTTTGTTCTGTTTTGTGGCGTTTTCTGCCTTTTCTTAAATACAGTTTCCCAGAGGTGCTGTCAGCTTTGCTGAGGGGCTCAGCTGTGTCTTGCTGTGGTTCTGTTGGAGCCAGCTGGGCCTGGGACAGAACAACCCCTGGCCTTTTCCTGCAGGAGCCATTCCCGCAGCTTCTCTACTCCCAGCACCTTGCCGTTTATACCCTGCACAACAGGATTTTCAAAAACTGGCAGCTGGCAGAGAAATAAATCATCATGCTGCCCTGAGGGTCCCAAAGACGCCAAGGTCCTTGGCTGGGCTATAGGCTGTTTGGTTGCAAGAAAGGTGCCATCCTCAAGTGTTCACATCCTGAGTATCAATTTTCAAATGGAACTGAGACAAACCCCAAGTTGGTAGGAGTGAAATCTTAGATCAGTTTACACTAATGAAACTTGGTGAGTGTTCCCAGCTGGTTTAACTAACTAACCTTCTTAGGTTCTGTCCTGGTTTCAGCTAGGGTAGAGTTAATTTCTTCTCAGTAGCTGTTGCGGTGCTGTGTTTTGAATTCAGAATGAGAATAGTGTTGGTAACACACCGATATTTTGGTTTTTTGCTAAGCTGTGTTTATCCTAAGTCAGGGACTCTTTTCTTGTCTCATGCTCTGCCAGCGAGGAGGTACGCAAAAGAAGCTGGGAGGGGCAAGGCTGGGACAGGTGACCCAACCTGACCAAAGGGATATTCCACACCATAGAATGTCATGCACAGTGTATGAATTGGGGGGAGTTGCCTGGAAGGCAACCTCTGGGTTTGGGAAGGGGGATCTGGTATGGGTCAGCAGGTGGTGAGCAGTTGCATTGTGCATCGCTTGTTTTTCCCTTTTCATTATCATTACCATTTACCATTATTACTGTATTTTACTGTATTAGCAATTATTAAACTGTTCTTAACATACAAGTTTTTGATTCTCCTCCCCATTCCACTGGGGTGGGGGGCAGAAAGGGGCTGTTGAGCGAGCGAGCGGCTGTGTGGTGTTTAATTCCAGCTGGGCTTAAACCACAACAGTCCTCTTCTAAGCAAATGATCTGAAGAAATTTTGCTTGTTTGTTGAAGTTTGTGTCACATTGCGCATGAACACCAGGGGGATGAAGCATGGTTATGAGAGTTAGTGAAAGCTTTGAGTACAAAATTACTTGTTCACAGAATATTGGAAGAGGCAAAATAGTAAATGTTGAATATCTGAAATTAATGAGAATGTATTTTAAAATGTGCCCACAATTGAGAAACATTCGTTATAGGATTCTTTTATATTTTAAGCCAGTCTGAATGGGCTGCTTTTATAAAGGCCTTAATCTGTAGGAGAACCATGTACAGCTTTGTCTTGGAAAACTTGGTTGGCGTCAAAACCAGTTACGTATGAAACGCAACATTTCGTAAGAGAGAGATTTTCTTGAAGATCACAGTTTAGTGTAGCAGTCCCCAAAATAGCTAGTGATGACTGCAGCACTTTGATTCTAATGATCACATATAATTGAAATCCCCTTTTTATTTTCATTTAAAAATTTTATATTTTTAGAGTTCTGTAAAGTTGCTCTTCTCGAATACTGAAAATAAGACTTATGGGTTTTTTTCAGTGAGTTTGTCATGACTTTGGTTATACAGATGATTCATGTATTATATTGAAGTGTTTGGGATTTTGAGGATTGTGTTTTGAAGCCTCTCTGCAACAGCTTTAATGTAAGTTTTGTATCACTCATAGCTTTAGGAATTGGGATTCTCACGGTGTCTGGAATTTTATGGTACTTGAATGATAATTTTGGAAGCTTTGCAAAGCTGATCGCAAGTCAGGTATTTTTGATGAAACAGTAGTGTCTCAAAGGAAGCACTTAACAATGGACCTCAGTGTGAAGGTTGTGTCTGCGCAAGGCGTTTTCAGGACATCAGCGCTCTCATGTTTTCTTTCCTTCCTTTGGGAACACAGTGAGGAAATCAGAGGTTGGTTCAGTAGCGAGCTAAATGGATAAAATAAAGGATCCATGAATTTCCATGGGTGTTTCCGGCCATTCATTGCTGCTGCAGTCAGAATGTGACCTTGTTCAAGTTCGGTGAGATGCATGGCTCTGTTGGGAAAAGCACTGAGGAGGCGAATTTTTATAGTTCAAATGAGGTAGAATGATGTAGTTCTGTAGAAACCTTAGCTAGTGTGAAATATTGCATTACTGTGGGGAGAGAATGTATGCCAAGGAAGTTCATGGATCTGTATGCTACCAAGAGCATTGTGACATTGCCATGAAAATAGAATATTACCTACAGGTATCAAGTTTACTGATGGAAATACAATAACATTATAACACACTGCTTTCTTGCCAAGTGAGTTTTTGTTATCCCATTTTTGTTTGGTTTGTTTTATGCGTGATCTCTTCTCTGACTGCCTTTCCTATCAACACCTTGTTTCTATGATTTCCTGTTATACTGTTCCTCACAATTAGCCTGGCAGAATAAGGGAACAGAGAGAAGTAGCAAACCCAAAGGATTATGAATTATTTTATGTATCTAATTTTGTCACCTTCTCTGCTGCTTCCTTATCTTGATATAAGTAGAACATAAAAATAGAAACATCAGTTTTCATCCGTTTCACTGCCTTGTGAAATACAAGACCTCAGATGTATGGTTAAAGCTTATCCTCAGAGTAAACAAGGGATTTCTAAACCTCTTAGGACTCATGCCCTACTTAGAAGGTGCTTACCAAATTTATTTTGGTTTTTTTTATACATACAGTTTGTAGTGCAATTTATATATGCAAAGCTTTCCTAAGAGATCTTTGCAGACCATGTGACATGCCTTTTTGCATGTCCACTAAAGTGGAAATGAAGCACCCTCTTAATTTGTTATCTTTTTTGTTTGCCTCCTATTGCATTCACTATCATATTTACAGAACAGGTTTACTAAGGACAGACATTTTTCTGAATGAAGACCAAAGATTGTGACAGTACTAAGATGTGTTGTTTTATTTTTGACTGACAGCTTTGTTTCTTCAGATAGCCAGGGGTGTTATAACAGTATAAGTGATGATGTAGATCTGCTACTTGTAGTCCAACTGACTTGTCATCTGGAATAGAAAATGGAAGCATAGTCAGTATGATTTCACAAGTAACCAAGCTGGTCTAACACCTTACTCTTGTTATGTGGAGGAGGTTCTTTCTGCCTGCCTTTGCTCAAGCTGCTGCTTCTCTATGCAGTTTCTCCTGGTTACGTGTTCCTGGCCTCTCCCTTGGGTTGATGAACACCAGAGGTGGGAATTACTGTGCTGGGACAGCCAGCAGAAAACTCTATGCTTCTTGTTCTGGGGTTAGTGTTTGCTGGCTTGCCGAGCTGATTTGCCTCCTACAGGGGTCTGAATAGTTTAACAGCTGGTGGAAAATGAACAGTGGCAGCAGCCAGTGCAGGGCAAAAGCAAGGGGAACTTTATTCTCCCGTTGTGAGGAAGCATGTAGTTGATCTGAGTAGAGTGAACTAATTACTTTTCATATTTGGAGCTTATAACTGCTTACATTTATAAGAATACTTTCATATATTATGAATGGAATTATATTAGAAATCAGACATCTCATATATTAGTGTTGTGTTGGTTGAACTTTTGCTGTGTTTAAAGTTACAAGAAGAAATGGTAGCCAGATTTATCAGTGAATATATACTGGTATATGTCTATATTTTAGCTCTTCTAGGTTCCTTTAACCTATCTTAAAGGGTTAAAGGTTAGTTAGTATTAACTGTTCTATAGGGAAATAATTTCATTGGCATAAACTCAGGATCATTGATACCACTTTTGTTTGAGTTTGATTTGCATGGCAGTAAAGAAGAGGGCAGAAGGTCCTTAATCATACCAAATGTAAGCCATTCCTCCTTCCCTCAAATCTGTTTTATAAATAATAAAATTTTAGAATTTGAGGTTAAATTCTCCTCAGTTTACCTTGCACTGAACACTCTTTAATTTGTGATCTGATAAATAGTAACTGAAGACAGTAGCTTTGTAAAAAGTGATGAGATGCTGAGATAAATTGGAGGGAGTGAGGATATCTGGCTAATAGTGTGATGTTGTGGGTAGCAAGACCTTGAATAATTGGAGAGCGTTTGATCTCTGCTCCAGGCTGTGGAGAGAGAGAGAGTGCTGAATTTGGATATTTCTCTGGTGTCAGCAAATGTGTGGCAGAATGCATAGAGGCAGTTTTTAGTCGCTGCTCTGATCAGTGATGTTATCAGTTGCTCTGTTGCTTCAGGAAGTGTTGCATGAGTTTCTGCAAGTTCCCACCCCACTCATCACCCCACTGGTGATAAAGGATTTCTGTTCATGCTTACACATTTTGATTCCACTCAAATGTGTATGCATGAACAGAAATCCTGTACTGTAATCTCATATTATCTGTGCTTCTTTAACAAAAAAGGGTGGGAAATCCCTTTTGTCTCTAGATGAATCTTGAATGCAGCTCACCTGAGCCCAATAACTTGGTTTATCTCCATAAAACTTTTGCAAAGGCAACCAAGATATGAAAACACCAGCAGCTTCCAGGCCCTCCCATATTTTTCTGCATTTAATTATGTGAACAAGTTGTTCCTTATCTTTTAAGTGTGCCTTATCTCAATTTCAGATTTTACTGGGCTCAGCTTCCAGCCACACTGCTGTTTTTCTTTTTACCATTTAATTACAGTTGCTTTACCTTAATGGAAAGAAAATGCTCTGTGTTAGTCAAGGCTCTAATGGGATTGCTTTAGAGCTGGGTTTAAGGAAAGGCAGAAGTCAGGGACTTTTTGCTGTTAGAACACCTGGTAGAATTAAAGAAAAACAAAACCAAAACCAACCCATCCCCCCAAAAAAACCAACCAAAACCTCCCCAAAGCACCAACCAACAAATTTGCCAAAAGGTGCTTCGTCTCTGAGACTGACAGATGTAGGATACTGCCTTTCAAGAATTTACTTGAGTTTTCTCAGGTTGAACCTGGAGACGGAAGAGGAGGAGATTGGAAATGGTAGAGAACTGCAGGATCTTGTCCTCTGGGGAACAGAGGCTCATTTGTGGGTTTTCATCTGAGCTTTGGGTCATCCCATAGATGAAAAATGTCCCTCTTCTGACTTGACAATTAATCAATAATTCTCTTTTTTGTCAATAATTTTCTTTACCTTTTCAGGAGAACCAAAGTTGGATTCCATTGTCATCATCTTTTAAATGGCTCCCCAGGGAAGTGGTCACAGCACCAGTCCTGAGAATTCAGGAAGCATTTGGATGATACTCTCAGGCACATGGTGTGACTCTTGGGGATGGTCCTGTGCAGGACTAACAGTTGGACTCTGATCCTTGTGGGTCCCTTCCAACTCAGCATATTCTGTGATTCTCTTATTCTATGAAATTTGCACTGTGCTGTAATGTAGCTGTTTGGTACAGAATGGACAAGAGGCACTGTCCCCTTGGCATGGCTTGGTTTTTGCCTTCCATCTAAATAGTCTCTAGTATTTTGTTGTTGTTAGAAGGAACAGGAAAACTGGTTTGTCCTTTGAGAGATAAATCATAGCAACAAGCAAGATTGGAAAGAATTTCTAGCTCTCACAGCATGTGTTTTTCCTGTTCTCCAAGGCACTCTTTGATCTTTATATCCTAAACAAACATAAATGGGAAGAACCTAAATTTTGATCATTCTTCCTCAGTGTGGTTACTAGAATCCTTTCCAGTTAACACCCGAAGATGATGATGATGATGATCCTTTTTCCCACACTTTATGCTCTTAGTGTTGGGTATGACATACATTCTTATTTCTTGGTTTTGCGTTGTGTTAGACTGAAGGTGCCAATTTTGATTCAATATTCTAGATGATACATTGTGACTGTCCTAGCCCAGTTATTTACTGTTCTGATGGTCTTAACATTTCACAAAATTTGGGAGCTTGAATATTAAAAACCCACCAACATTAAAGTAGCATAATTCAAAAGTTGCTGCAGTTTTCTGTTCTTCTTAATATGTGCTGTCATAAAATACATTTCAGTAGTAGAGGTACTTTGAAAGTAAATTTGTCTATGCATGAACAGTTTGGAAAACCTATAATATTTTTCTTTAAAGCAAGTTTTGGCTGTCAAGCAGGAAAGTTGTGCAGATGGTGCATAACTGCACAGTAAAAAGGTGCCATGCCCTCTGTGTACTTAAGAGGCAGAGGAGCAAATGATTGTGTATAATTAAAGGTGTTGGGAAGTAGAGTTCAATTTCTTTGGACAGCTGACTCTGTATTTTGTGCTTCTGGTTCTACCTGTGTATCCTCTGCATCAGTCTGCAGCCTTTCTGCCAGTAGTGCCTGTTGGTCTGCACATGTTCTTTAGATACTCTTCTACTGTCCCCAGAGACCTGGCTGGATGAGATCCTGGGCATCCTGCTCTAGTCAATCTTGCTTGGAGCAGGGACGTTGGACTAGATGATCTCCAGAGGTCCCTTCCAACTTCAGTCATCCTGTGATGCTGTGAAATCTTGCTACTTAGTGATAGAATCATAAGTGACACCTGTCTATCCATATATTGTTTTTCTTGTCTTTAATGTAAACCTTGTAGAAATCTAAGATTAGTTTTAGCATTTATTTTAGTTTGAGTACCTTCTGGTCAGTTACTGAGTGCTGAGCACAGAGTTGAATGAGTACTTGGAGATTTCTGCTAATATTTCTCTTTAAGCCAATGCTCTTACTACTGTTACATGCATTGTGATCAAACCAAATGTGTTTGCTTGCAGTGTATGGTCCACTTGTTCCTGGGTTAAAAATGTGTGTTTCATGCTTCTTCTGCCAGTTGAATATTAAATCAGTTCTGGATCCAAGATTTCCAGATCCTCCTCTGGAAGAAAACTCTATTTCAAAATGGCTTTCTTAATAAATGTTCTGTGTGATGCTATAAGGTTTTTCTTGTTTTCAGCTGTTTTTACAAAAAGTTCACTTTGAAATTTTTGTCTGGGTACTATATGTGGCAGTTGACCCCTTTGGGATCCTTCTTACTGCATCTCATTCCTGGATAAAATTCCTTAGTTTGACTTTTTATATTTAGGCATAATGATATTCCATTATGTTATAGGAAATCTGAGAGAAAAATCATCTCCAGTTACTGGAACATTCAGCCCTTCAGTACTCTGAGTGTTTAGTTTTACCTTAAGAGAGAGTAAGAGTTTTAGGGATTGAGAAGAAATAGTTTCCTTTCTCATTCCCAAGCTAGTTTCCCTCTGGGAAGTTTTGAAGCATCAAAAGATGGATTACAAGGCAAGTCTCAACTTGCTGGAGTTCTGCACATCAACATATGGTCCCACTGGGATAGTGGAAATCTCATACTTGTCTTTTTTACCCCTTGGCTCTTTCCTACCCTTATTCTTTGATTTTTTTTTTTAAATTATTTTTAGTCTTGAGTTTCTTATTCCTTTTTCTTTCTGGAATCCAGTACCGAGCAGGTGAAGCAGCAGTCTCTTCTGTTCTTCCAACTCCATGCTTCATCTAATCCATCTCACCTCGTGCAGTATCTTCATTTGAAACTAATGATAACCATAATCTTTAGACTTCAATGCATTTGGACAATTGTGCTTTTTAAGAGTCTGAAATATGTTACCTGAGATACTGAAGATTTTGGTGGAGAGTGGGTGAAGCAATACAACATGTGATATAACATGCTTCTAGATGTAAAGTTTGTTTGTTTACAGATTCTGTAGCTAGTTTGTTCTGTATTTCCTATTCCTAAATACGTCCTACTCAAATTCAGATCCTCAGGGCTTGAGTGTGAGGTTTTGAGCCTCCTCGCTTAAATCATTGTAATCGGAGATTTTATCCTAATTCTGTACTTTTTTCTTGCAGCTGCGCAATTCAGAAGAAAGTGAAATGAAATACTAAAAGTATTTCTTTTACTCAATGCCATTTGGCATATAAGGAAGAAACAGTGGTTTTCTATACACACTTTCTTGCTCTAGATGTTGAGCTGTGGAGGAAGGCTCCATTGTAACTGTTGTTGTTAGCACAGAATTGGGTGTATTCTTGCCAGTGCACCACAGCAGTGTCATGGATATTTCATTGCAGAGAAACCTCTGGTGCATAGAGACTTGATACCAGAGCAGGGTTGTTGATAGTTGTTGCTGTAGCAGTGGTAGCAACTATATTGTCCAAGAGGCGTGTTTGTGTTGTACCTTTCAAGTATTTCCTTGTGATGGAAAAATACACTGAAAATAATAGTCAGACCCTTAAAAAAATTACTTTTTCTGCATTAATATTAGGAACACTTCAGAAACCACATCGATGGCAGACATGATCTAGACAAACTTCAGTATTTTGCCTTGTTTTTATCTGAGACTGTTGGGCCACCACAGGAAAAGTAATACTTCAGCAGAGCAGTTATTTGGTGCCCTACAGAAGAACAGGTAGTAAGCAGGTTAATTACTTCTATTGAGACCACATCATCATTCACTATGAACGTGTCCTGGTGTACTCTGGAATTGAATGAACTTTTAAAGCCATCTCTTGGGGAGAGACTCTGAAGGCAAGAGGCAGAGCTTCTAACCTGTATTGAGCTAGGCTTTTTTTTTCTTACTTTTAGAAAGGAATTTAGAGCTAGATATTCCTCTCACCTAGCCTGCCAACAACCCCTGGGTTCTTCAACAAGTGCCTGGAGGTTGTGGTACCATTCATCAGAAAGGTGATTATTTTGCATTTTAGCATGTGATTCAGTGGATGTTTCAAGATGGACTATGGTTTTAAGCTCATAGTAATAAGTATTCTTCATCATTCTTGACAAAGGATAAATGAAGATTAATCTTCTATTTCAGTTTTGTTTTTCTGTGAGCAGCTGCTTCAGATTCCAATGGTATGGTAAAGAATTTACTTCAAAAAGCAGATGTTACAAATAATGTAGCAAAGCAGCTTTCATTATATTTTTAAAGTCTATATTACAAAGACATGTCATCATGTGTGGTTTTTTTTTCTACCCTGTGTTTATGCCAGCCTGTATTCTCATTTTGAAGATGTTTATTATTGATTGATATCGCAAAGAGAGATAGTCATATCTGCACAAGGTTGTTCTCAAGACATTTTGTATGAGTGTGTCTAAGCTTTCTCTAAGCTGAAAGAAAGCAGTTTGCTTGTGTAGAAATATCTGGGTTTTTTGCTTTCTCTTTCAGTGCTAAGAGAGATGGGCATTTCACCTAAAGCATCCTTCAGTTTGTCTTGCAAGTTCCAAGCTGCTCAGAGTTGCCTTTGATTATAGGCAGAGGGCATCCTATTAGTGAGGTGGATTATTTCAGTGATACTGTGATGTTGCAGAAACAGGTGGGCAAGCGAGGCTGTTTCCAGTTAGGAAATGATTCTGCAATGCAATTGTGATAAAAGTCACCAGCCCCCTAATTCTACCAAGTAGTTGCTGTTGATGAACTCTTCAGCAGAGAATATATGAATAAGAAGGAGTCTTTCCTTTAATCAAGAGTTTTATAGTGATCCATAACTGTCTTCATTTTCTATAAGTGGGCTTCTGGTTTTCATGGTACCTAAACTGTTTTCAAACAGGTTTGCTGTTCTTCTGAAGCATCTATTTAGACTGGCTGAAAGAACACTAGACTTCAAGGTATCAACTTTACGCAGTTTAATTCTGTCTCTATAAAGTGTCTCATAGAAGAATGTAATCTAGTTCGCTCATACTGTACTGGAAGAAAAACAATTTCTTCTCAAACAATAGTTACATTATTTCAGGATGATGAAAACCTCTGCCAGAGCTATAGTTTCATAAATGGTTTCCTTCAGAAATGTCCATGTAATTGGTGTTTTGTTATAAGCACAATTGAGTCTCGTTCCTACCGGCACAGAATGGTTGACACACCTCGAGCCAATGCTTTGTTAATAAAGTACTTGCTCAGTAATAATTGATTTAAAAGTTTGTTGCCGATGTCTGGCCCTGACTGACTGACTTAGCAGATGAGTGACTCAGTAAATAAGAAAATTCTGCTTTGCAGTGGCGTTTATGGTTTGCAGTCTGTGACCTGTTGTCTTCAAGTGTTAGTCACCAGCAGCTGTTCGAGTGCAGCACTTCTGTGATGAAAGCCAGTCTGACAGTAACTCTTTCTCTTGTGGTGCTGTGTCTCATGATCTGCAGCAGTGGTACAGGGAAAGTATGAGTTGTACTGTGGATGGATGACCTAGAAGAACAGCTTTTGTTTTGATGCTTAATTGGATCTGTAAGTTGCAGCTACTTTTTTCTCTCCCACCTTTCCTCTGAAGGAAAGTATGTGCACTACATGTTGCTGCACTGTGACTATCTCTGGCTAGTGTATGGATCCTTAGCTTCTCTAACTTGCATCAGTGATGGGAACAAAATATCTGGGTGTATAGACTACTTTGATTCTCATCTTAAGGTGTCTGGGTAGTTCCAGAGTGTGTGCCAGCTTGCCCTTAACACTTTGTTCTTGCTTGTGTCCTATTTTCAGAGATAACATCATAATTTTTCAAGTAGTTGTCAGAGGGAAGAAACTTATCTTAAGGTGAAGGGAGGGAGAGTGAGAGGGGGAAGAGAGAGAGAGGTTAAATTAAATTTTCAAGAGGTGGCTTCATGTTTCTCTCCTCTTACTTTCCCCAGTGTGAAAAAATCTGTGTACGAGAGAGGAATAATCTTTCCAACTTTATGCAGAGTGCTATATCTGTGTCTATCCCTACCTTGTTCTTCTGCACAAATGGGTGAGAATTGGTCTTATAAAGCTGGTCTTCCTCTTTCTGTGGTGCAGCTGGGATGGCTGCACTTTGCTCTTGCATATGCCAATGCTGTTGTTTGGTTATAGACAAAGTGATTATTTCCCCTTTAGTAATAGGAATGATTTCAGCACTTTGTTTTAGGAATCCTCATGCCTCAGGGCATGCATTTTCACACCTAGCAGTGCAAGGTTTATTTTCTTTAGTGTCTGACCTGTTGTTCAGCTAATTCAGTGTAGGAATCCAGAATTAGTTGTTTCACCTGCTTCCTTGACAATTTTGCAGTTTGTGTAAACAAAACATACCTGACAGCTGGTCCACAGTATAACTGTTCTTACCTTTCCATAAAGAAAGATCTACGGTATTTAACTTAACTAAAGAAGTGCTTGTTACAGGAGTGTGGACCAGAAGAATTTTTGAGACCTATTTGAAGGAATGCATATGAGAGGGAAAGGGACACGTGACACTTTCTTCTTTGGCACTCCCGAAGTTCTGCTATTTGAAGTGTTGAAGAATGTAATTGATAGACCTCACTCTTTTAATTGTAAACAACCTTGATGATATTGCTCTCAAACCAAAGCACTTGTCTTAGGGTGTCATTTGGCTTCCCTGCTATTTTTTGACGTTTGATGTTCATGTTTCCTCAACCTTCTTTGGAAATGGAGCTTGCTCAGCAAAGCATTAAACTGAATAAAAGGAAAGAGGAATGTTACTTGTTAAATGAAATACTTTGGTTTTGATGAGTACACATCAGAGAGGAGGTATCAACTTGCACATCCCTTAAAACTTGGAGTAACCAGTTCGACATATTTTCACCCTATTTTAAATTGCCACTTAGCTTTAAAAGCAAATTAGCAAAATTAATCTTCATTGTTCTCCTGTGTGGGACATTACTATGCTGGCCTCAAGTATTATTTTCAAGAGGTTCATAAACAAAAATTGTGTACTCAGATCACACACACTGGAGTCTTTTGAATATTTTGGGTAAAATACCTGTCCTTAAAGGACCTCTCAGTGACTTATTCTTTGCAAGGCAAATAATTGCATACAGTGAACTGAAGTACAGTTTTGTAAGTTTGGAACGGGCCTCTGATCTCTGAGAGCCTTTCACACAGCACATGTTAAACTGTGCACTGAACTAACCACTGGTGTACAAAACCATCTGTCTTTTCTGTGTATGCAGCTTATACACTTTGATTTCCAGAGAAATGGAATGGTGCATGCAGCTTATGCTCTTTGATTTCCAGAGAGATGGAATAGTTGCAGAAGGTGCAGTCCTATGGAGTGTTGTGCTAAAGCTATCTTTGGGAAGGGTAATTTTGGTCATAATATCTGACTTTACTATGAGTTTATAATAATACTGTGGCTATGAAAATGAAATGTAGGATTTGGAGTAAGTCTGTAACAAAGGAGGTTTGGGCTGAAATATCATGTTTATATTTGGTCAGTTTAATTTCTTGTTTAGTTTGTAGCTTGAAACTGAAACTGCACAAGCTGTTGATTTTATCAATTATACCAAGATTTCCGTTTGAAGGAAAAGAGACAATATGCAGGAAATAGACTGCTGGGAAATAGATGCTGAGTATCTTTAAAAATGAAAGAAAATCATTTTAACATATTACTTTTCTTGGAAGATTTACTTTATTGGAGCAAGTGGTACTTTTCTGTACCATTTGTGCTTTTTAGTATATGTATCAATACTTGCATAAAATATGTTGATATGGATGGAAAATAACTCCATTTGATTGCAAAGTGTCATGAAGTGAAGAGTTATGCCCTGACAGAGGCCTGCTGTGTCGTGCAGAGGGACATAGGCGAGTCTCTCACAACCAGGTGGGTTGTGTCAAGAGTCTGAAAGAGCTGGCCAGTGTCATTGCGTGGACAGTCATTTGTTTAAAGGTCCTGGTGACTGGGGTGATTCTTGGTGACTGGTAAAAGGCACGGATGGCCATTTGCAAGAAGGTCGAGAAGGAGGGTCCAGGGACTACAGGTCGATCAGCGTAACCTTAGGCCCTGAGAATATTAGGAAGTATGTCCTGGAAACTGGTTGGAAGGATAAGAAGATGATTGGGATCAGTCGACAGGGATTTATCAAGGACAAGCCAACCAGATATCTTTTGATGAGAAGTGAGTGACTGTAGGGATGAAGTGAAGATGGTGGGTATTATTGGCTTTGACTGTTTAGACTTTGGACACAGTTCCCCACAGTATATTTTACAGCTCAACTGAAAAGACTGGTGGGTTAGGAGGTAAGTTGGAAACTGGCTGGGCTCAGAGGTTTGATCACAGGTATAAAAAAAAATCTCATCTATGATATATTAGGAGTGGAACCTCTCAGGCATTGATGCAGGAAAGGATCTGAAGGTCCAGCTGGATAAGGAGTGTGAGTTGTCAGCAAACCTTTGCAGAAGTTAAGACCAACCTCACACTGTGCTCAGCATTTTGAGAGAAATTATTATTCCTGTACTGTTTGTCACTTAGGAGACTCATCTGGAATGTTGTATCTAGGTTGGGGTCTAAGTTGAATATTGATATAGCAGAGTTAGCCCTATGGAGGGACACCAAGTTGCTAAGGGGGCAAATGTGAGTGACGTAAGAGAAGCAGTTAAGAAAGCTGCATTTGTTAAATCTTAGAAAGGGAAGCCTAAGAGGGGATCCTACTGCAGCCAAGTACAGAGGTGGCCTCTTCTCAGAAATGTGCACTGAAGGTGTTGGAAGCTATGGACAAAAACTGCAGCAAGGGAAATGTTGAGTGGATAACAAGGAAAAGATTTCCACAGTGAGAACAGTCAAGTGTTGAACAAGGCTATCTGGAGGGGTTTTGTAATCTGTGGAAATACTCGAAACTATGTATGATCCTGTACCTTCCCTAATGTTGAAGTATATTTTTTATTTCTTTTTCTTCACTAAGTACACTGAAATATCTTTTGTTTTTCATTTTTGCTGAACAGACTTCAATGAAAGAGTAACAAAACTAGTTAGTGTAAATTGCTTCAAAAATTCATGGAATTATACTGATAACATTGTGTGCATGGGAACAAACTGGGTCATTCTCTACTTTTATTTCATCAAAGGATTTAAAATTTCAGGTGTAATACATTAAAATAGACTTCAAATGAGAGGAGCTTTGAGAGCCTATGAAATTAAAAATGGCAATTGTGCTGTTTACAGATGAATGGTGTGGTCCAGGATGATGAGGTGGATCCAATGAAAGGGAGTGTTTCTAGCTGGCTCTCCTCCTGTTCTCCCGGGGGCAAAGTGTACTCGTTTGCCTTTGGCCAGCCTCAGCCCAGCCTTCAGACAGGCTCTGAGCCTTCCAGAATCCGGACCTGTGGCTGGGGTAGGAGGCAGTCTGGGATTTCTGGTTTGGGCCCTTTCCTAGGGAGATGCAGCTGACCATGACTGTTGAACCAGGTGGCTGCTCTTGCTACAAAGTGTTTGAGCAATGCAGGCTGTGGACAAGGAATTTCAAAGCCTGGTGTTGGTCCCTCCGGGTGCTTATGCTGAGAGCATGTACTGCCCCTTTCCCTGCTTTTTGCTGTACTCTGATATAATGTGTGCATGAAATTCACGCTGTAGCAAGGAACTTATCCTTGCTTACAAAACACGGGAAAGACTCTGCAAGCCATATTAAGTCATAAATGTGCTCAGCCCTGATAGACTCACTTGTTTCCTGCTGCAGCTGACAATGGGGTTTCTTGTGCATGACCAAAATATTTCTTACCTACCGTAAAACCTTCTCATTCTAGTTCTGTTCAGAAATGTTACATTCCAGAGTGCCAGATTAGCCAGCCTTCCGTGCAGTATATCCTAGGCTGTACCAAAAATATTATAGTGTACAAACTTTGAGCCTTTATATTTTTGGAACTTAAGTTTAAGTTCTCTTATTTGGTTTTTTAAACTGTACATCAGATGTTTAAGATGAAAACATTTCAGTCAAACTTAATAAACTGATCAACTTCACTTTTAAGGGATGTGCAAATTGTATAATGGACTTTCTGATGCATGTCAAACTGTGCCATTTGCCATATGGTCATTGAATAGCTAAATAAAAGTATTTTTTTGGTTGACAAATAGTGAGTAATAAGGTTTCATTATTATACTTTAGGTGTATTATTGAGTGGTAGTAGTATTTTTTTTAAACTGGGAATTGTATGCCTTTAATATGTATTTGGAAGACGTGATTGTCATTGTTTTTTCAAATGTCTCTAAAGCAATGGTGTGTCAGGGAGATAAAAAACCAAACCAGGCGTCTGTTTTCCCCTTCCTTATGTTTCAAGGAACCAGCATATTTGGCTAGCATGTATCAAAGCTATATCTAGAGTTGTGAGGCTAAATTGAGCAGAAGGTGCGTAGTTTAGGCAAAACCAAAGGCGTGTGAAGAGGCATAAAGGTGCTCTTAAGAGAAGATGCATGCAGAAAGTGACACTTCAGATTGTTGTCTGATCTGGAGATCAGGAGAAGCTTTAGTGGTCCCCTTTTCGGTGGACTTTGGGAATGGAACTGACACTACAAATTTAAGATTGATGAATTTGACAACTGTGATCAGATGAAAATTAAGCAGGCTGGTAACCAGGCGGCATCTCTGGTGTGATTTGTCTTCATCAGGATGCTAAGAACTTTTCCAGTAGTGCTTAAACAGTAAAACATAAGTGAATGGTAGTTGAGAACAAATAAATGTTGAGCTTACCATGGATATCTCTCCCAGCACACTATAAAAAACATAAATGGAAAAATGAGTGCTCCGTTGGTGCTTCTGTTATTTTGTCTGGTCTCTTAACTTTCTCTTGAAGAAATTGTGGTTTAAGAATCAGCAGTTAACTGGAAGTTTTAAGGAAAAAAAAAGTTCTAAGTTTTCGTCTTTCTACTTGGTAGGACATGTTACAGGACAGTATTGGTCCTTATAGCTTACTGTAGAATGGCATTGTGCTGAAGTTTGCTATAATTAAAAGATAATGCTGATTCATTTATACTTTCTGAAATATATATATTTCCTGAGGGAAAGCTTTTCTTCTACAGTAACATTGACTTCTGCATGCCCTGGTCTTTCTGTCCCTTTTCATAACCTCTAGGGACAGCGCTAAAGGTGATGAGCGCTTTTCTGACTGATAACTTTTTGCCTTTCTCCTTTCTAAAAGTCTATTTTATTTATTGATATTACATATTTGGATTATTCAGACATTGTTTGCAAGACATGACCAGGTCTTTTCAAGTCCAAGATTTTTACAGCACTCTTCTCACTAGAGGAAGAACTAACACATTTCAGTAAAATAAGTTTAGTGGCCCTGGGTAGAGTAGAGGATGACCAGTCTCTTAGGTAAGCCCTAAGAAACTGGGAGAGTGATGAAAATGGACTTTCATACTTTCAGACTTGGGATGGTTGGAGCCTTAACAAGGTCTGAGTGAAATCTACAGACAAAATATGAATGGCGATCAAAGACATCATGAAGGACATGTGACTTCAAACAAATAAGTTAATCCAATATCAGTATTCATATTTGAAACCAATTTTTTGGTAAAGTGAATATCAGAAGTATATTTTGTCATGTTCAGAAAGCTACATAAAGCTTTGGAATCAAGTGCTGCTTTTTAAGGAGGAAGGTGAGAATACTGACTTTAGGTTAGTGTTCTAATTCTTTATATCTTAAAACTAATGAGGCTTGATTCTACAATGAACCAGGCTGGGAAAAGATAAATTGAAAAGTAAAACAAAGTACTACATGACTTGTGATAAACCTGAGTACTGGATGCTGTGTTTGCTTTGATTAGTTTCTATTTAAAATTCAGGCAATGGCTGTGTCCACTGAAACGGTAGTGAAATAAAATGATTTCTAATATTTCCTGTCTTTGGTTTTATTTACAGATGACATGGCAGAGCTTCTCCTTGGGGAGTCCAAACTAGAACAATTTTTGAAGGAAAATACTCTTAAACAGAGTAGTAGTCCACGGGGCCCCCAGCCAAAACTGACTGAGGTCAGGAAACATCTCACGGCAGCTCTTGATAGGGGAAATCTAAAGGTATGTAAATCAGCCTGAGCAAGAATTAGAAAAGTTGAAATTGTAGTATTGAGGAAAGGTTCCTTAAATTGTATTTGGAGGTGCAGAAATTGAGGTTAATATCTGAGAGCATTTTCTGTCAGAACCTTTTGATGCTCTTAACCAATTTGGCCCTTCTTAACTGTTGTTGTAGCTGCTACATCAACTTATCTCTTCTGTACTCAACATCCCTCTTTTGAGAGATTAAAAGAAGCTTGTTTTACAGTCATCTATAACATTTTGTTTCCTGTGGTTTCTGGGAGTATTAATTTCTCTTCCTTTTCTTTCTTTATTCATCCATTAATCTTCTTTTTCAAGACATTTATTCTGCCCTGATACTTTGAACTCATGTGAATTAAATATGTAGACTGTGGAACATATATCATTAAGTTTTGATGCCATGTTGATTTTCAACTGTGCTTATGGTGTTAGAGAAAACATTGGAGGGGTTGTAATGATAGGCTACCTTTAAATAGTTTTTTGTGGATTCCCCCCTACCTCAAGCTTCTCAAATATTACAAGGGACAGAATTTTGTTGGTTTGTTGCTCTGTTAGAAGAAATATCCTACATGAATATATACAGAAAACACATCTAATAATTATTGGAAGGAATTAGGTGTGTTTTCTGAGGAAAAACCCTTTCTTATTTCTCTTCTTTCTAGCCAGAATTCCTACAGGAAGCTAACCTAATTATGGCCAAATTGAACTATGTGGAAGGTGATTATAAAGAAGCTCTGAATACATATGCCAGAGTTGGCATTGATGACTTGCAGCTCACTGCAGTGCCACCATATAGGCTACGGATGATTGCTGAAGCATATTCTACAAAAGGTAAGATTGCTCTTTCCAGTATCATAATGTGTTTTAAAACTTAATTTATATCTTGTCTGAAGTTGAATTTTTTTAGTGTGAATATCATCAACACAGTAGTGGAGTACCATATTCATAGATGAAATAAGAGGATGGCTTGGGTCCTTTAAATTATTCAGAGTTTGTGCTAGGTTGACAGGACATGTACCTCAATTAATATTCTGACTGCACTGTCACCTGATCAATTTTTTTGAGTGTGTGTATTTAAAAGTCCTTCTGTATATAAATGTCACAGTAACTGTTGCTAAATACTAAAAGCATTATAACTGTTGCTGAAAGTTAAGAGTTACAAAAAGCGGTGCAGTTTTGTGGTTGCTGTGGGTAGAATGGAGAACCTTAATTCACTGTCATGCCTTTTACCGAATGTTAAAATGCTCAGCCTAAGCTATGTCGCATAACTAAATCGCCACTTAATTGAGAAAGGTAGTAATGTGTGACTTGGAAGTTTTATTTTTGAAATTTTCTTATATGTATATAGTTTTTTAAAAACAGAAGTGAAGTTAATTAAAAAGTATTTTGTTTTTTACTGGTCTAGTATAATTGTAATACTGGCCTTGTGTCTTAAGGTGGCAGTGCCACTTCAATTTAGAAAACTGTAATAGACTTCAAGCTGGGTCAGTGTGTTGAGGAAAGTGTCAGTTTGTATGCCAGAGGTTTATTAAAATCTACTGAGCTAAATGTTTGCTTTGGTCTGTTGTGTTTAAGCTTGGGTTGGGTTGCACATGTTCTTTTTGTTAAGGCAAGAGGAGTGTCAAAGGCAGCAAACAATTTGTGAGAGACTTCAATAGTGTTAACTGACAACTGATCAAGGATTGTTTCTAATGTTAGTGTTGGAAGAAAGTGACTGATTTCCACCAACACAGTCCTCTAGTAAACGTTAGACAAGCATGAATCATGCTCTGTAGAGGTGTCAAGGAAATAAGGGAAGTAACTGGTAGCAGAGACAGAAGGATGCTTCATAAGTCTGGTCACTATTTAGATCACAGTGGGAAAGGAGTATATAGGGAGTTCTTCTATATGATGTGAGTCTGCCCAGTTTTCTCACACAACATCTGTGTGGGCTTCTGAGCAATGTCTGGTTTGGGTACACTTCCACTCAGCCTTGTGGATTTTGGCTGGGTTTTTTTGTCTTGTATTGTTTTTTAAGTGTGTGAGGATGAATGTTGAATTTGTCATGTTCTTTCCAGGAAAATGCAATCTTGGACTTGATCAACTTTAAGTACCTAAATTTGCTTATATCTCCAAGGAATCCCAGTAATTCAACTGAATCTTTTCCCAGAGCTCAACTCTTTGTTTTATTTGACCTCATAAGGATATAAAATGGTTGAAACATAGTGGCATAAATTTTGCAGAAAATATTAATAATTTTACTTAATTTAAATATAATGTATGCAAAAATAGAAAAATATGTATCTTTTCTACTCTGGAATGTTTTGTTGGTTCGGGTTTAGAGATTAAAAAAAGAGATAAGAAAACCAGCATATGAAGCCTTATTTATCTTGATTGGATTTTGCTAGTTTGGTCACTTCTACTGGGTGACTCACTACCAGTTTACCTGAGCAAACCAAGCAAACTGTTGGGGTTTTGTCGTTGTTTTGTTTGTGTTCAGAAACATCCTTTTTTGTTTCCAGTTTAAATGGAATTGAAAGGGATCTTAAAGATCATCTAGTTCCAAACCCCCTACCGTGGGTAGGGGCACCTTTCACTAGACCAAGTTGTTCAGAGCCCCATCCAACCTGGCCTTGAACACTTCAGGGGTGGGGCATCCACAGCTTCTCTGGGCAACCTAACCTGTTCCAGTGTCTCACCACCTCCCATAGAGAATTTCTTCCTGATATGTAACATAAACCTGCCTCCTTTCAGTTTAAAGCCATTCCCCCCTGTCCTATCCCTACCTGCCCTTAGTCCCTCTCCAGCTTTCTTGTAGGACAGTTTAGGTACTGGAAGGTGCTCTAAGGCTCTGTTGAGCCTTCTCTTTTCCAGGCTGAGCAACTCCAACTCTCTCAGAAGATTCATAAATTTTAATTTCCCTTATTCCCATGGTAGAAGATTGCAAGAATATAGTCCTTTGTATGTTCTAGAATGAGGTGGTAATCGCAGAGCAGTCTTAAATTTAGTATTCAAAGTCTAGACAGGTTTAGAGTACTTAACAACTGAATAACATATGCTTCTACCCAGTAGTGTGCATTTATTTCTCACTCTCTTTCCCCTTCCGGCTAGATTTTCTTCTTTATCCTTGTAAGAGTGGACTATAAACTTTATAGTCTGAATTTGGAGTCTCTTCAGAGGTGATTGAGGTTTGTAGCTATTACGAGTTATTCTTACAGGGATTTTGTGCTTCACTTGGATTTGTATTTCTTGTTGTAAGTTCAAGGACAACTGGATTATATAAAGGTAAAACTCTTCAGGGTACGTAGACTTATTTCTTTGGCAGTCATAGCACCATGATATTTAGCAGTGAGGGACTATCTGCAGCTGTTTGCAGTGGCCCAGCTGCACTATGCAGTGCTGCAGCCTGCAGAGACGGTGAAAGATACCTGCTGGATTTGCCCCATTTCAATCCAGTTCCAGTGGATTTGCAGTCTCGTATGCTGTTGTGTAGTGGTCTGATACTGCTGTTCTTACCACTGATAAAAGCATAGGGCAGATAACTAATGATAGTTTTTAATTGCCTTAAGGTTTTTTTTCCTTATTTAAGGTGGGACCACTTCCAGGTGCTTACCTTCTCACTCAGGTTTCATTCTGTAACCTCAGAGATTGAGTGGGATGCTTGAGTTGACACGCTCCCTCTTCTGCAGTTCTTACAGGGTACTTAAATGAGCATGTTGCACTGTAACCGTTGACAGTTCCATAGCTCACAACAAGCCCTTGGAAATGACCTGCTTTCCTCATCTTGCTCTTGCATGAGGAACATACAAACTATGTCTTTCTGTTGTTCACAGCACAGGAAGATTCAGGATTTGTGTATGGATGCAGTGAAGGGCAAAATGGGTTCAGGGGTAGATTCAAGCTAAATTTTGCTGGAGTTTTATCTAGTGATGACTAGAAAGAAGGGGAAGAGGAACAGCACTAGTGACAATGATAGGGAGAAAGAATGGAATTGGAACGTGGATGGGAAAGAGAGATCCCTAAAGATATGCTCAACTCTTGGGGAGATGTGTGTGTTTATGTATGTGTATATATATGTGCACATATATAAATATATGTTTGTATGTATTTATGTTGTTAGAAAGTAAGTTGTGAGAAAAATCCAAAGAGGGAAATTCTACCTCTTCAGACTCTCCAGAGTTGAGTGTGTGTGAATGCATTACTCATCAGGGTTGTTTGTGTACTTCACTGCAAAATCTTCATTAAATTACAATAGTCTGCTTTACAAAAGTCTTTGTTAGGATAGTCCAGGAAACTTAGTGTCATTGCACCCCTGAAGTCTTCAACTTGGAATAACTGTGAAACCAAAGAACTAAAGCTATCTGCTGCCTGCAGCACACTCACAAAGAAGTCCTCAGATTTTTTATTGCATAAATGAATTAAATGCATATATGTCTTTCAAAGAATGCTTTTAATTCGCTATGCTGTCTATAGCTTTAGTTGTGGACAGCCTGGTTATAAGACTATATGTGAGAAGAGGCATAATATGGAGTGATAATAAGTTAAGCTAAGGATTCAAAGGCTCTCAAACCCAGCAAGGAAGATAGTTATTATTTTCTTGGAAATGTGTAGGTATAGAAATGCTGCTTCAAATCTTCCAAAGAAGGTTTCTCAATAGATTTGTCAAAATGCAACGTTGTAGAATTTCAACAAAATTTCAAGAAAAAAACTATCAAATTACCTTTGAAATATTTTCTGTTCCTTTTCCATGTGGCTCTTTGCCAGCTTGTGATGTGAAGGGAATCAGAGGGTCTCAGTGCCTGAGCAATGTTGGAAAATGGTTCCTGTCTGTTGCTCCTCCTAGAGAAAGTGTTCAAAATTGTTAATGTGGTGATAAAGGCATGGCTGTATTTTATCAGGCTGAAGAGCTTATAGATAGATTGTTTGGTTTTAGTTTTTTCCTGGCTTCTGGCAACAAAAAGTGCTGCTAGTGGTGATGCATTGTGCTTGATCCTGAATTAGAAGAAGATGTAAGATGGTGTGATGAAAAGTTATCTGCTACTGTGTCCGTTAAAACAGCAGGGAGTAGACTGGCCATGTGAATGCACGATGCAAAGCCTCAGAAACTTGGTTAGAATAGGCCAGGACAGCACTGTTTAGATATCCCTCATGTAAAAATTGCGAGGAGATAGCTACCTCACAGTAGCTATCTGTGATATTTTCGTGCCTTTCTTCACCATTTCCTGAAATTCACAGGTTAAAACCAGAGTTGTAGGAGAGGATAATTTTCTTTTATGTAGTTAACTTTATGGACTAACATACTTTTTTGACCTCACACTGAGTTTTTTATGTGTGTGTGTGTTTGTGCCCATAAAATACAGTTCTGATTAGACCTGGTGATTCCTTTACTTTAAGAAAAGAGCTAATTTTGATGCTATGCTTCTGAGTAATGGCTCTGTATGGGTATGTAGAAGGTGTTGTGTGGGATGGAATATTAATAAAATCATAGGTTTTATATTAAATACATAATTTTCAAAGATTCAAAGCCTTACTTGAAGACATTCAGGGGGACATTTAAAAAATAGAATACAAAACATAAATTGAAAAGATGGAGCTTTTCAAATCAGTGGTCCACTTAGTATTTGCAAAAACATGAGAATGCTTATTTGGATCTGTTAGGGGGCTTTTCTCCCATCTGCTTGTAAATTCATTTGACAGAAAAGCAAAGGAGAAGCATCTGATAAAACAATTTGCTGTAGCAAAATGCCTGTGGTTGGAGATGCCAGCTTATTTCAAGAGTGTGTGATGAGGGAGAGAAAAATAGGCATAGAAGGATGACATTGCTGAGGAAATGGGCAGGTTTGCATGACTCTGTTGTTCCAAAGTGTTAGCCTGAGGGCAGGTGTATGAACATTGCTGGAGCTGATTCCCTGAAGCTGTTGCCTGTTAGTCACAGGAGCACATCATACCTTTTAGTATGAAGTTTTAAGGTGCAGTACAATGAAAATATTTTTTTCCTTCTGCCACAAAAATAACTTGAATGTCAGTACTGGTTATTAGAGCTGTGTTATGCAGTTGGAGCTAAGCTAAGAAACGAGGCTGGGCAGGGGGAGGAGAAAGGCAGGACAGTCTTGAGATTGTGGTGGCAAGTCTTGGCTCAAAGTAAAATGTGGATTTTGCACATTTCTGGCTGTATTATATACTTGATATTTGAGTATCTATGTAGGAAGGACTACCTTCTGATAGATGGAGAAGGTTCCCTTGCTCAAGAGGTTAATTTTGTCTCTTTAGGGTCTATTTGTTCACTAGATCAGCTTAATTGGCAATGCTGAATTCTGAGACTGAGGAAGATCATGAAGAATTGAAATAAGAGAAGTTATAAATCCGTAAAGAAATAATGAAAGAGTGCCTTTGTCTGACTTTTTTTTTTCATGTTAAGCATGTGTAAGTAGCTCCAAATTTTCGTACTTCCTTTTCTTACAAGACCAATCAGAAAAAAATTCTCTATATGCTGTTACCATACGGAAGCATATATTTAGAATCCATTTTAATGATGGCTGAAGTTAATATTCCCGTAGGGATGTGGCCTCTGGGAACAGGACAATTAAATTTCTGCAAGTTTTCAGCAGTATATGAATAAGGTAATATACTGGAAAGCACACATAGGCATTATTCAAACACTGTACATGGCAGTGTCTCCTATGTTTCTAAGCAATTTTGTTTGCTTGTGGAAGCAGGGATGAGATGCATGCACAGTGGGATATTGAGGTGTTAATTTGGGGAGGTGCAACTTGTCAGGAACTCTTAAATAGCAAATTTATATTTAAATGGGAAATAAGCGTATTGAAATTTTAGGTAACATAACTGATACTGCTGTGTAAGTCAAAGGACATAATTGAAAAAATGAATTTATAATACTTGGCATTACAAATTGGTGACTCTTTGTAAAAATGCTTATAGAGGAATATAGCAATTTACAAGTCTGACATTTCTTAAAGTCTGCAACTTTGTAGACTTGATTTTAGTAAAGAGAACGTGTTTATAATTAATACAGTGTATAGATTAGTAGACTACTCCAGATATGTCAAGATGACTGTGTTGTATTACAGTAACGAATTAAGTATGTGAGGGATGTTGTCTGTAAGTTAGACTGTGTTATTACAGAACTGTAGCCTTATTGCTGCAGACTGTTTTACATCTCATATCGCCTGTTTGAATAGCTGTGTTTACATTTAGATGGTGTATGTTGAGAAAGGTGAGACTATCTTTACTGCTGCTGACCCATATTCAAATTTAATGTTGCATTTACCAAGTTAAATGATTGGCTATTAATTAGTTCTGTTTACAGAAACATGGAAATACTCATTAGGTTCAGTGGAAGTGTCAGGTGCATGTGAATTGCTACTCTGCAGTTAGGAAAAGATGCTGCACTTAACTTTAATCATATACAATTTTAATGGGATCTTGTGCATTGCTAGCCTGTGTCAGCAGACACCAAGTAGTTCTTCATGGAAGAATGCTAAATGAAAGCTGGTTTAGTAATTATGCTGGGGATCTCTAGCCTCATTAGGCAATGGGTCAAGAACTCAGCTTGGGTTCCCTCCTCCTGTCTTGCTGTGCAAATGTTGCAGGCAGTTTCCAGACCATGGCTGGGAACCCTGTGCCATGGATTCTTCAGACTTTCTCCATTAAAGCTTGTCTTTCCCCAGCCTGTGTTTATGACTTCTACTCTGCTGGAGCAGGGACTAGGGGGAACCCAGACATTTATCCCACTTTCCTCAGTGCTGCTTTTAACTGTGGTATTTGAAATACAAACACTGAATTAAAATAATATGCTTCTTATTAAAATAGAATTCTTTAGGACTTGAGCAGTTTGGTGGTATCTTTTTCTTATTCTTAATTTCTTCCAAATCTTTAGAATTTCTTCCTTTGGCAGAGTGAGGGGAGGGAAAAAAATGTTGTGCACAAATTAAAAATTAGTGATTCTGGCCTTTTTTTTCTCATGGCACAGGAAGAGTGGGTATCATAGTGGAGCCAGAAATGCTTGTAGGAGCAATCCTGAACATTTACAGCAAAACTGTAAATTCCATAGTTAAATCATCTCCTTTCTCCTGAGCGAACAGCTTCCTTGATGTCCACTCTTATGTACTGGTGTGCAGCAGTTCTGCTTTTTTCGGGGTGGGGGGTTGGGAGAAAGATATTCACTCACTCCAGGATCTGCAGCAATTATCAGTCCTTATATCAGCTTTTATCTTTTGTTTGAACTTTTTCGGCCCCTCTACAAGATGCTGGTCTGTCAAAGGGCTGTACTGCAGCAAGAACTGTCTGGCACATGGTTATGAAGAAACAAATGTGTGTGTGAAAAATACTGATCTCTTTTGTTTAAAAGATATTGTAAAAGTCTGTTTTGTACTCTTAAGAAAATACAAAGATTTGAATTCATTACATTTAGAGGAAAAGAGTGACCAATTGTTTCAAAACAGTTATTTCAGATGATATTAAAAGAAATCCCAAAATATTGTTATGGTCTTATTGACTGCTTGGAGTAGTAAGTAGGTATTCAATTCAGAAAAGGAGATGAGTATTTCTGTGCTTTTTTATTTTCTCTTTTTTTGAGAAACTTCAAGACACTTAGAAGCCCTAGCATAACTAAGGCATTAGAAAAGCTGTGCTAATGTAATGACATTGCAGTATGAGCATGTGTGACAAAAAGCTGTGTTCAGCTCTGGAAAGTTTTGCCTATGTTGCTCTGTGTATCATCTAGAATGGAATTTAATTCTCTGGTCTGTGTTTAAAAGAGTGGCTAGCTAGAGGAACTTCCCTTAAATTCAGATATGCTGGAGAAGAGGATATTGACCATTTTCCTGATGCCTTTTCTGGAAAATGTGTATGGAACTAGCAATAGAGATCCTGCATTCTGACAGTTTTTGGGAGACCTTCCCACCCGAGTCTTGGCATAAGGGGATGGGCAGTTGAAGGTACTTGAAAAATCAGAGAAATTAATTGTTTGTATTTCCTTGGACAATCTGTAGCAATAGGCAGTTCCTACTAAGATAGTGCATCTGCAGTAATTATGAAAGTAAGAGGTAGTATATTTGCCTATTATCTATTATTTTTCTCTTTTCCTTTATAATAATTACTTTGCAAATATCAGTAGGGAATTGAAGAGGGAAAAAAAACATGCTTTGCTTTTTAAAAAAATTCTCTGCAAGCAAGTCACAATCTTTGATTGAAGACTTCTAGAAATAAGTCCTTCCCTGCAGTGAAATTAGCGGTGTTTGTTCTAAGTTCAGAAATAAACTGTGGGAGTTCCTTGACAGCAATAACTCAGATTGTTCCAGTTTCTCTTTTAAAATTACTAATAAGTGTTTGCCATAGTCTGTATAATTGTTTGTTCTAAATACATAGGCTAAACATGAAGTTTCTTTAAAAGGAGATGAAAGGGGTTTTTGTGTTACAGCATTTGGAACACTTTGCATATCATATGGGGAAGACTAAGTGCTGTGTACTCCAATACACTTGGATTTTACATGTCCGGGTAAGGAAACCAGGAAGCAAACCCAGGAATCTGTATCCATTGAAGCAACTCTCTCTCTTGAAAAAGTGTGTTTATTGACTTAAGTATAAAACAGTAGTTCACTGTTTTTCATCTGTCCTTGGACTTGCCTACTGGAAACAGTAGATAAACCATGGAGTCCATTATTACTTGTGGGCTCTAAAATTTATACAGGCAAGGTACTGGCTGGCATCATGGATAATAATAATAATGGCCAGTCTTCGCGAGCGAAGATTTGGGAAAGGTCATTGACCCTTCGAGCCTGCGCAGTGGATTTTGTAGGTGAGACTCAGTGTGCGCTGAACTGAGCCCACCCTTTAATCCTGAGGTTCATCTGCTGGGGCCAAGCAAGCTTGGACAGTGGCAGTGAGGGTCTCAGAACGTAGGTTTGTTTAGAGTGACCTTCTCTTAGATGGATTGCCACACAGGGCTAACGAGCTCCATCTGCCCGGGGGGCTGGGAATACTCTGGTGGTCTAGTGGTTAGGGTGCAGGACTCTCACCGCTGCGACCCAGGCATCATGGATAGTCCTCAGATATACAATGCTATTGATGTGATAGGCCTTAGCCTTGTGGTTTTGTTGTGTTTTTGAAATTATCTCAGTAATGGTCTGTGTGGTAAGAGTACTTAATAAAGATCTGAACTGTGCCGTGGATTCCCTTTTGACCTTAGAGTAATTTTTGGTTTACTCTGTATGGTGAAATGGGAGTGCTGATTGGTTTTCCTGCAGAACTTTCAATAGAAGACTGTTTTTCTGTTTGTTTTTTAACATAAAAATGGTTGATTAGCTACTTGCGTAGGACTTCTTAAGTACAGTTAGTTACCTGTTGTTACTGAGGCATCCTTTTTTTGGGCAGTGGTCAGTTTGTGCATATGTGGTGGTAGGGCCAGCCTGGTCTTCTATTTGTGAAAAATGAAATAGTTTACTTGGCATAACCTTGGCCACTGATTTGAGACTACAGACACAAGAATGCCACTTGGAATAAGTGATAAAACTGTCTAGTGTTTACTTTCTCAATATTTTACAAAATATGGGTAATTTATAAAGTTTTTGAAAATTTGCAGAAAACCTTTGCAAGTTATCATGTAATTTAAATGTCAGGAATATTCTTTTCTTGTCCAAATGCTGTTTGTTACTCTTCTACTCTTTTGACAAGCAATTTTAGAGTTACCTTGCAAAACATGTAAGCTTAACTAGTATGGACTAGTATTCATTTCACTGCTTCTCGCTTTCTTTTCCCTCAAGAGTCATCTTGCTTGATATCAGGACTAGATATGTATGAGATAAGTGTCCTCCCAGATTAAAACTGACCCAGTTTGTTGGAAGCTTTTATTTGAAGGTGGTTTTAACTGAAAGGGCTTAAACTTAAGTCATGAATATCCAAGTCATCTTGTGATACCAATTGTCATTATATTCCTGAATGCAGAATAAAACAAAATAATGAATAAAAATTAAATAAATCAGTAGCTATGACCTTTACAACAAATGCAATAATATTCTGTAGCAGTAATGTGTACCTATTTTCTGAATATCTCAAAGCAGTTTGTAAACAGTTAAAGAAATGCCTGCCTTTTGTGGGGAGAGTAGCAGAGATTCCTGCCTGGCAGGTGGGGGAAGAAACAGAAAGGTGAGAACTGACTTGTCTGATTCTATGAGAAGTCTTCAGCAAGTAATTTAGGGCAATATGTGGAGTTTTTTTAAGTTCATGTCTTTCTCAATTCTATTATATTACCGTGTGCTTTTTCTTTTTCTGGGGGAACCTAGTGTAATGATCCCTATTTTAATCAACTTCCATCATCTCTCAGTATTCTTATGAAGAAGTGGGCATTATTATGTGGTTGTTATTCCTGTGTTGCTGTGTATATCTGTTTAAAATTAAATGGTACTTTTATGTACTTTAATACATTATTTGTTAAATTTCATCTGTATTTAGGAAAAAAATTAAACGAGTAGTCTGGAGTGACTCAAATTTTAACCTGTTACAGAATCAGAATTTATTCAGGATTTTTATCTAGTTAATATGTTTTCATTTTTAATACAGTATTGAATTGCAATTATTCCTTGAGTCATCAAAAGAAATACAGTGTGCAAACCATTCTGTTAAGTGGTCATTTCAGGATGGTTTGCCAAATAAAATTCCTGCTCCAAAGCATTGCATGCTTAAAATATACGTACTTTCCTGGGTTGTAATAAACATACCAGAAAAATATAGTGAATAGTAATTATATGATAAGAGTTTCTCTAAGAAAGAGTATTCTGTACTTCATCAAAGAACATTTATAATTTAGTACTTCCCTGCTGCATTACTTAAAATTTCTGGCAGAGCACTGAGGTATTTTCATATCTTAAAGAAAATTCTCAGCTAAAATGAGAGAATGTCCTTATAGTGAGTCTTTCAGATTTGAAAGATTATGGTCGTGGCCATAAAATATAAAAATAGAAAAAATAAATCTGAATCAAATCAACAAATAGTCAGTTATATACTTCATATAGGGGATGATACCTCTGGGGCATTGGCTCTCAGTGTCATGGGAAAGCAGGAGTGGGGAGGAGTGATCTGCGGACCAGCTCTCTGGTGCTTTCGCTCATTTGACGTTTTTACTGCAGCTCATTTATTGTATTCTGTGGTCAGCTCTGAGATTGAAGGTGTTTGTGTAGGACACTGCAAACTTTCTATCCAGTATCAACCTTACATTTAGATCTTCTAATCAGAGGGTCTGTTCAAGACTACTGTAGTAGCAGGATAACTGACTTTTTTCTATAGTGTAATCTTGCTCTTTTGGGAGCTCTGACTTATTGTTAGTAAAATAACCTCTCAGATATTTGTGATTTGATTGAAAAATTGAAAAAAAAAAAGCAGATTAGTGTTAGCTACCTTAGACTATTTGCAAATATATTAAATTTTTAGAAGTATGTTAGGTGAAAACTATGACATGAGAAAAATCCAGTGTCTGTTGTAAAACTCAGGTTTTGCAGGTTTTTAAGAGACAAACTACTTGTGTATTTGCCACGCTTTAGGGATATGTAGGTTTTGAAAAGTATACTGGATGTTATTTTTTTTTTAGCAGAGGGGTTAGTGCTGGAGTCAGAATTTCGTCTTAATTGGATGTATAGCTAGCAAATAGAGCTGTAGGTTATATGTTGTTTGTACTGGTAAAAGGGTGAATTGGAGAGTAAAGGTGGCCAACAAACTCTGATACAGACTTAAAGCATCCTCTCAAGCCAGAAATCTGGTTTTTTATACAAATGATATATACTTTTACAGACTAGTATTGAAACTTAATAGATGTTCTAAAATAATCTGGAGGCAACAGATATTGCATAGTTTTGAGTTTATCAATAAACCCCCTCCAAATTACATAGCTTCTGAAGTTAGGTTTTTCTTTTGTAATTGCAATGAAACATAGTGTCCCCACCTTGTATTGATTGACAGAAGTCCTGTGATAAACTATTCTCCAAATTGGATTTGTGCTACCTGGCATTCTACAGACTTCTGCCCAGTATATAACCATGTGTTTTGTTGTTGTTTTTAGTTTCTTCAAGCAATGGATTCTCAAAACTTTCAACGATGAATTGAGAATACAGTCATTTAAATTGTGCATTATATTAATGTGGGAGCAGTTGAAGGCACTTTATGGTCAGCATTTACTGCTGACAAGCTAAAAGAATGACCTGAAATACATCTCTTAACATGTGGAAAGTGCTAGTTCAAATGCAATTCATTATTCAAATAAAAGTAAAATGAGATAGTTGACTTGCAGAATATGAACTGGTGATCTGTTGCAGATCATAAACAGAAGAGAATTTTTACTTACTGTAAGGGAAAACACCAAAGTTTTTTTTTTAAAGTATCTTATATGAAAACCAGTAAATCTTTAATCTTCCCTGCTGAGTACTATTGAGGCCTCAAGTGGAGCCATGTATCCAGTTTTGCATAGTGAGTCAAGATAGAGGTAACCAGTTGGAGAGTGTCAAGAGGAGATAAAAATGATTAGCTGTCAAGGAAGCATGAAAAAAGAAATGGGTGAGAATTGACATTCTTTGTTACAAGCATGTCTCTCTCTCTAGAATACTGAAAAAATGTTTTGTAAAGAACAGAATAATCTCTCTTTGAGGATGAATTGAAATAAGAGTCTAGAGAGGAGATCTAGACATGAGGAGAAAATACTGATTGTGAGAATAGTTGAGCTCTATAATAATTTGCATATGAAGGTCAAGGCATCCCTATTGTCAGAAGGTTTTAAGAACAGGTTAGGCAAGTATCAGAGGTTGGTTGATTCTTCGATCAGATGAATGGATTAATATTCTTGAGGTTCTTTCCAACTCTTTAATTATCTTGAAAATAATTGTAATAGAAGTGACTTGTGTAGGATATATGATTAATTAGTAAGAGTTGTAGCATTTATATTTGAGACAAGCAAAGATTATTTTTTTCCTTCAAAGCACCACATAATGTGTTTGTTGGATAAGGCCTGAGCAGAAAAGATGTACATGGCCTTGATGAGAGTGAGCTACCTCTTCTAAATTTAAGTACAAGAATTACACTTCCTAACACCTTGATTTCTTAAAATGTATTTGTTTTTATAGATGCTTTTGCCTTGCACAGTAAGTAAGTTAATGTTACCTTGAGTGCCTTTATTCACTGTGCATTGGTTTCTATGATCATTCTGGAAAAATGAAGACAAATCCAGTGATGTAAAACTGGAATAGAAAGACACTAGGTACTTTTGTGGTCGATGTCATAATGTCTTTTAAGTAAAAACTGCTTAAAAAAATTACTGCTTCTTAATTTATAACTATTAATTGTTATTAAATGTTATTTACATAGTTATTAGTGTCTGTATCAGGGGACCATACCTTCATTTCCTTTGTTTCTTCTCCTGGCTAAAGAGGCTTAACCTGGACTATGTTTTGTGTATAATATTATATGACATTAGCTTATAATGCTTCATTTGAATTTTTTTTTTGCCTCCCAGGTCTCTGTCTTGAGAAGTTGCCAATTTCTTCCTCAGCTAGCAATCTCCATGTGGACCGTGAACAAGAAATTGTTACATGCTACGAGAAGGCTGGAGATATTGCTCTCCTGTACCTTCAGGAGATAGAAAGGGTAAGCTGGGGTGGTTTTCTTAATTGAAGAATTGTGTGGCTCATCTTTCATTGATGTGATATTACCAACAACTTGGTAACTCAACAAAAACACGTCTGATATTTCTTTTCATAGGACTTCAATGCACACCTACAATTGGACAATAAATCAGTGTGCCTTAATGGCTGTCTGGTAGCTATCCTTCTGTTATCTCATTCTGACCTCTTCGAAGACAGTGCCAGTAGGTTAAAAAGGCACAGAGCTCTGAGTTACTGTGTATATTCAAGATGCTGATCTGAGGCCTCTTGTTACCCTGTGGTAGTTCATTCATGCACATGGGATTATGGTGTCTTTCAAACACACATGTTGGAATATGTGTATTGCATTTATATACTTACTAGATTTTCAGGTAATTCGTAAAAAGAATTTAATTCAAAATGAAGCTGTGAAGATTGAAATTTAGTCTTGTTGATGCTTATATGAAGCATAATTGCACCTAACTTCTCTTTTATAAACTACTTGAAGGTAAAATTCAGACCTAACATTGTACCTGTCAGCAGGTACAATGATGTATCAGTGTGGTATCCAGAACAGTAACTGACAGTGTTTGCTTCACCTAATAGGCACAATCCCCGGGCAATGGAAAAATTGTGATCTGATAGCCAGGTAAACATAGGATTTTGAAATGTAGATGAACTTCAGATAAGTCTTAATAGTTCTATAAATTGAGTCAGGACAGTGTTCTTGGATTTGATAGCACATTTGTCAGTTTATCTCAGTAATATATTCCTTACTGTACGTATGTATGGCACTACAGTTACTGTCAAAATCCAAAGTACTAGATATGTAGGAGACTTGGATTTCATTGATGAAAGCTGTTATATTTGAGCTTCTTAATGCTGTAGACAAGATATAACTTCTGGACAGTTCTGCAGAATATTAGGCAAGTTACTGCACCCTGTGGCAATGGATTTGCCATATGCAGGATGGAAAAAGTCCTGTCAGAGATGGACTAGTGAAGAAAAAGAAGAAAACAGCTCTAATGTTATAGAAACAGAAGTTTTTAATGTGGTTTAAACAGGTTTTAAAATGGCTTTTGCTTTTTGCAAAGTCATTGCCTCCCTCTTCCCGACACCCCCCTGTGAAGGGCTATTGTCTCCCATACAGAGTGTCCTGGGAAGGTGTCCTGAGGTGTTTCTCATTGGTCCTTTGTTAACCCCTTCCTGTTGGCTGTTGTCCCTTTACCTAATGGTTTTTTCTGTGTGACCCTGAACTTGTGATTGGTCCCCTTTGACCCTCCTAAAAGCCTTATAAACCCCAACCCCACAATAAACTTCCTCTTTCGTCCATCCCTCCCTGGTGGTCTGTGTGAGCTCCTTGCGGGGTCGCTGGGCCACGTGCTGGGGGAAGGGTATTCACCTCGCAGGTAATGGGGCCAGCAGCCTAAGGCCTGGAGGTCTCCCCCATCCCACTAATCCACCATAGCACCCTCCTTCCCTTTTACAAGTTATGGATTATGAATTATGGAAAGTTAAGCTTAGGCTCTTCATTTGGTGTTATTTTAAGTGTTTTTTTAGAGAAAAGAGAATTTGTGGTACCCTTTATTTCTAGTAGTTACACACTGCTGCTTTTTATTTAGGCTTAAAGATACCTTTGAAAAAAAGCAATACACTTGGGGCTCTGTTCTTTGTGTTGAGAATGCTGTTAGAATGAAGTGAGCTGGCAATATCCGTCTGACCCTCTTTTTCAGACCTATTGCTTATGAGCCTCGGGCCTGTCACTTGACAGCTGTCTTTGAAGGGGTTATAGGACACAGTTAGGATCATACAAACAAAAGAAATGGGAAAGAAAACTTTGATGTGATGGGGAGAACAGTAATTTGCACTGTTTTTAAAATAGATACAGGTTTGTATTTTCTAAGGGTTTTTGTTTTGTTATTGGCTTTTAGTATCTGGTAGACTGTACAGTGAATATGAAGGCAAACGAAAGCTGATAGCTCTCCATTTTGACAGCATTCTTAATGCTGATGTAATACAGTTAAGTTATTTCTAAATTGTTTTTTGGAAGTCACTCTGGAGATAACTTTTAATCTTATAGCTCTCTGCAGCAGTCTTTTTTAACCTGAGTTTTAAATTTTTGAATATCATCACCTCCTGTTAACTGAATAAGGTTGCAAATATGCTTTTTTATATTCTTCTCTTTTGTTTACCATTCTTCACAAAATTTTTTGAAAAACTATAATAAAATCTTGCTTAGCAGTATTTCTGCTTGGTGAATAAATTGACTTTAGGGGTATATCCAGGAATGAAAAGGGTGGCAGTGGAGGTAAGGATAGAAATAGTCCACTAGCCACTACCTACAGATGGCAAACATTTCTCCAACATTAAGTACTAGCTTTTGTGTAAAAGTACACAAAGCTTGATTTTTTTTTTCTAAATACATTTTTTCCCTTTTGTTTTATTAGGTAATTAATGCCAATATACAAAACAGAAGCCCTAAGCCAGGGCCCACTGCACATGAACAAGAACTTGGTTTTTTCATGGAAACAGGACTGCAAAGAGCACATGTTTTATATTTTAAGAATGGGTAAGATTTGATTCTTCTTTTATTGTGTTTGCTTTTTTTTTTAGGTTTTGTATTTGTGATTTACTGGACATCATTGTTTGTAGCAATTGTGGATTCTGTAATCATGAGGTCTCTTATTAATATAAGTAGTAACATTTTGATTGAAATAGTAAGGCTGTCTATATTGTATTTATTTACATATTGTAAAATTATTTAATCAAAATGTATTAAGCAGAAAGCATTTTATAGTTTAACTTACTAAATGTAAGAACTTAAAATACCTTATCTTTAACTATTTGAAATTTGTTATCGAACATTGTTAGAAAGTGATTGACAACATATTGAAACTCTTGATTTTTATAATTTTGATTTTATAATTTTTTTCCAAATCTCTTCAGTTATGACTTATTTTAACATTATGCTGCAGGATAAATGTACATGAAGATCAACAGTATGTATATGAGTATACAATCTCCATTGTATCTGCTCTATAGATCCCTTTAGAGTCTGCATGGGAATTCCTTTATAATTTATTTTAAATAAGGCTTTCCTTAAAAGCCTAAAAATAAATGCAGTTACCACACAAAATGAGAATCGGAGTACAACTCTCCATTTTTAATAACTTCAAAACTTGGCACAAATGGTTTTTAAGTACATTTCTGACATTTGTTGAAATTACATAGTTAAAAAATTTGTTTGTGGGACTTCTTATTCCATTAGGAAAATGTGGTTTGATTGAAATATTGGAACTCTTGGTAGGACTGTTTTGCACCAAAAATGTTTTTATTCTTTGAAATACATAAACCAGAGGGGAAGGAAATCAAGCAGTGTCTGTAAAGAGTTCGAGATTTTAATGTACTGATGGTACGTTGAAAAAAGACTATCCAAGTTTTCAAAGTGTTTTGGGGGGCTTTCAGCATGGAAATGAAGTAGTGCTGCAATAACACATGAGAGTTACACTTCAGTTCTGTTTTCATAATTTAATCGCAGGAGGAATGGAATGTTCTGAAAGCTAATTTTTTTCATTTACCAGAGCTAAAAATAAGATCTCTGTTTTCATGCCTGCACAAAAAATAAATAAAATACATGTATTGAAAAAATCCCTCTGGCAGTCACGGTTAAGAATAAGCTAAAACTTCCACAGTTTGAAGAATTTTGATGGAAGGCCAGGAATGGAAATGGTGCATTTAATCTGACATGTTGTGCATAAAAGCAATCAGCAACAGACATAGCAGATTGCTATTAATGAGGAAAACAAAAATTAACTGCACAAAAAAAGTCATGCAGTGGGTTGCTAAGGAACATCCAGCCCATAGGAGTGTTTTTCCTAGACCATAATCAGTTGGTCTGGTGTGAACTTTGAAAGGTGATTGTAAAGGTGATGTGCATTTTAATCTTTCACAGTGAAGCTGCTAAATCTTGTTAGCTCCTACATAAACATATAGTCTTTTTTGCAGTCTTTAGTACAGTGATTCCTTGCAGTTTATAAGCTAATTACACATTATATATAAAATTTTTAATTCTTCTTCCAGTTTCATTGACCAGTGGTACGTTTTTTGTGGTATGAGAGGAGCAATGTGTAAGGAAAAATACCTCTGTGACAATCATTATTTTACATATTCCTGCCATTACATCCTTTAGTTTCCTTCTTTAATTCAGAGGCAATCACAATTCTTTCAATATTTCCTAATATGGTCATTGTTCCAGGCTGCTTATTATGTTGCTTTTAGGGATCCCTTTTTTATTTTTTTAGTTTTAAACTTGGGTTTACCAGAACTGAAGAGAACTTTAAATAGATTTTTGCTGATAAGGACAAATTTAATTTATAGCCTGCTTTTTAATACATCTATTTTAAGGATTTTTTTTTTGTTTTTAAATGTGTTATCCCTCCTGATATGTTAGGTTTGTAGAAAGTAGATTTGAGATCTTCCCATTAAGCTTTGCAATGCACTTCAATTTTGATCTAAAATTGTAAAGATTATATAAACATTTTCAAGGAGAGGAAAGGTAGACATCTTTAATATAGGTAGTTTAGAAATGGAAGCGTTTCTTTTAAGTAAACTGATTTTTGCAATTGAAACTGGAGATGTTGAAAGGGCAGGAGGAGACAGGGAGCCACTAGAATTCTGACTGCTTATGAATGTTAAGAGAGAAGAAGAAAATTGTGCCAGTCTGTTTCTATGGACAGACTGAACTGCTGTTTGTATTGCAGTGCAGTGGAATCTCTGATTTGTGTATGTTTGTGAAGGGAACCTGACAGGATCTGAGTCTGAAGTTAAATCTCCTGTCACCAAACTATAACCTGGCATTGGTGTGAGTCAGTTCAGATGTTACCCTGTTACCAGCACAGTGGCTGTAGTACTTCAATCATTGGAGCATGATGAAGGATCTGAGCAGATGTTTACAGATCTTTTGCTGGTTTTTTGGACTTCGGTTCCACTCCAATGAGTGCTAATAAATCTCTCAAAATCTGCTGGAGGATTTAATTTGTCTGAAATCCTTTTGTTGTGGGGTGGGTTTTTGGTTTTGTTGCGTGTCTAGCAGTCAGTTGGCTAATCAACTCTTTTAATTACATTTCTTCCACTAGACATGAAATCATCATTTTTGTGTGGGTATGTCAGTCACACAGAAGAAAAGAAAACAAGATAACTTTTATTCCTATCTGGAAGACCATAATTTCAGTAACATAGGGAGTACTGCTGCCTGCCAAGAAAGCTGATTGAACCACTTCAAATTTCCCCTTTGTTTGCTAACTGTACAGAGATTTTATTTTAAGTCAAGTAATCAAGCTTTTTAGATATTAAATGATTATCTTTCAGGTATGCGTTATCTTGTATGAAAAACTAGGAAGTGTTTGAAACTTAACTTAGCCTTACTGCTAAGTGGTGGTATTTTGAAAATACATGGAAATGCAATTAGTTAAAAAAAAAAAAAAAGAAGTGGAATTATTCTGAAGCACAAGAGTGTTATTTTAGTGCTCTGTTAGAACACAAAACTGAAATTAATGGTTTCTTCTGAAGTGTACAGAATTTTATTAAGAATCAAACTACATACTCATTTTTCACTTGAGAGATGAGGAACATTTCAACTTGCAAATGAGAAACAAAGAAGTTCTGGAAGCTGTTCTAAAACTTAAAGTAGGGTTTATGTGTTTTTTTAAAAAAATTTTGAAATATATAAATTTACATGTCTTTCAGGCTGATTACGTGACTTGTCTAGTAATTGCTTTGTAATTTCATATTGAAGGAGCTCAAAGTCGTGATGTTTTCCTCAGAAAACCTATGAGCACAGGAACTTTGACATTAGCATTTAACATAGCTATTTTCAAGGACAATGCCCCTGAGGAAGAAAGGGCAGCTGTTTACGTACCCAGTGATTCCTCTATCCTAGTATTTGTTTTGTATTCATGTTATGAGATTTTAAGTTTCTCTTGTTTATGGTTTTTATTTTTGAGGTAGTAATAGTCACAAATGTACTGGAATTATATGCTCCTAAAGCAAAATTGCATTCTGTTTGAATTCTAAAATCAGATGTCTGCTTTGTGAAAACTAGACTTTCCTGGCTCTCAGAGGTATTTTTCGTGGCTTCTCCTTTATTTCACACCCCCTCCAAGGATATTGCTCTGTCAGAGTCAGGATCCAGACTGCAATTTGGTCTAGTCTCCATATACTTCACATGCTGAATCGAAGGCTGGGGAACCCGGAGCAGATCTGTACTCTTCATGGTGCTGTTAAACTGTGCTGGCACAGCTGCAGTGAAGGAAGACCTTCCCAGCCTTCTCCAGGAAGTTGTTTGTCATAGATGGGCTTTTTCTCAATAGAAAATTAACCCAGGAAAAAAAATCAAAAAATTAACCAATTTTTCTTCATATAATTGCTGTAATTGATTTGTATTGACTTACAAAATGTTTGACAAGCACAACAAAAAGCCCTCCTTAGAGTTTAAGACTCGTCTATGTAGAATTTCTTTTATCTGTTTTTCTTTTTTCACTTTAGCATATAATAGAAATAGCATAGGAATATAGCTCTCATGCTAGTAAGTGAAGAACACTGGATGGAAGGCAATCCAAAAATCCATATATTCCTATACAGTGCTCACAGCCAGGGATTTTACAGTGAAGAAATCCATAAGAGAAGGGTTTATGTAAATGCTTGACATAAATGCACATCAAGACACTGTATGATCAGCTCTCTACTGTATTAGAATACAGTGCTAGCTACCCATCATTCTCTGAATCTCTTGAGATCTTGTTGTATATCCTACATCAGTCTCAAAACAAGTTGGTGATTAAGTAAAGAATAGAAAGTAAGATTAAATTCAAAAACATTGAAATCCCATGAAGTATCACATTCCTTACATATGAGATATCACTGCTGTATTGGAAAACAAACAAAACCACTTCCGTTGCAGTTTTCAAAACAGGTTTATTCTGGATGTACCTGCTTTCGTGTTTGTGTGGTGGTGTCAAGAGAAACAGTAAACAAAATGGTTAGTGTCCAGACATTGTAAAGTGGAATTACCTGTTCTCATCTTCTCCATACCTACACTCCTAACATGAATTTTTCTTGTTTGCCTTTTGCTGGTTCAGGTACTTGTTTGGTTCTTCTGTGGAGTCTTTTCATTCTCCAAACCAGCAGAAACCAAAGAGCAAAGAGATCATAGCGTTCTGTCATACTAGTGAGAAGAATTGATTCACTGCAAGGTGTGATAATGGCTGGTGTGGCTGTCAGAAAACAGATAGGACCATGCAAGTGAGAGTAGGAAGATATCAAGAAGGAAGAATGGTGGAAAAAGAGAACACCAAGAGATGAGAATGGGGAGGATGAGATCTTCCTCTTTAGGCAGTGAACCATTAAGTCTACTAAGTACAAGTGAAACTGCAGTCTAGGCAGTGTGTGTTTTCATTTTGAATGCATGAATGCAAGAATTGCTGCTTGATTGGACTGTTTCAAGTACTTAGGCTTGTGTAGCTCTAATGGCACACTGAAGATGTTTCATTTATAAGCCCAAACGTCAACTGAGAACTTTTAAGCATCAAGCAAACATGATCTTCTGTAGTGAATTTGAGATACCTGGGATTTTTCTTTCTGCATGAGTTAACAATAAAATGAGAAGTGTGTCACAATGATTTTTTTTTTGAAGTAGGCTTTAAAAAAAAAAAAAAAAGTAGAGTAGTTTAGATTCTGGCAGATAATTAGGTGTTTTCTACATTTTATGCGAAAAGTAATGTCCACTGATAATTAATGTTTAGTGGAAATTATGTGATATTGTGGGAATATTGAAACTGTAAGTATGAAACAAAGAGAGGGAAAACAGAACTGTCTGAAATTGCAACTGTGTTGCCTCTGGGAGATGATATCTAAATGTTTACCAGGATGTTTTTCTAATTGTGGAGTAAATTATGCTTCCCTTCCACCCTCTTAAAGCTGAGGGAAGCCAGACACAGACATTAGTCACAACCATCTGAAGCATCTCTATTGTGCATAGTACTTAGTTTTGTCCGTTTTGTCAGCCTTTAATAAAGTTATTGCAGAGAGCCATAGAATGTCAGTCCTTTTCATTTTTCTTGTAGCTCTTCTTTTGAGACTGTATAAAGCAGAGGGTAAGTGACAGGCCTTGATATTAGGATGTTCTGTTGCTACAGAGTTAGTCTCTTGATTTGTCACATTTCTTGCTTTTTAAAGTAACTTGTTTCAATGTGAAATCATTTCTTCTCTTAATACTGTGTAAATTACTCTTAATTGGCTTAAAATAATTAGCTAGAGTGTATGGATTTAAATAATTTTTTATTTTTTTGTAAACATGTCAATCATACTGAAGTTACTGAAATGCCACTGTTCTGATTGGCATGCGTACTAAGAGTTTTGTCTGCTCTTACTCCTTACCTTTAAAATAATTCCTTTTTTTTATTTCCTATTTGAATTCTTAGAAGAAATACACCAACTTTAAATCTTAAAGTATCAATGTGTTTACAACCATTGCATTTCTTTTTCTTTATATAAATATAGAGAGGAAGACAGAGAGAACAAAAGAGAAGATGCATTTGGAACATGAGCTCAATTCCAAAATGCAGTTTCCATTTTACCGCTTTGGTCAAGCCCTGTAGATCTCATTGTTCTTGATTTTTCTCTTTTTAAAGGATGAATATTTTAAAAATGTGATATAGTAAGCCTAAGCAATGAGGTAATAATATAATTAGCTTAGCCTATTCAATGGTGTGGCTGCATGGCTCTGGATATACTTTTCTCTCTTAAATGGGAGAAGTACTTACAATTTAGCCACCAAATTGCAGAGCAGGTGAGGGTTGGTTGAAGATCACTTACCAGAATTTATTCTAATTGCATGTTTAATCTTTAAAAGGCAATGGTAGACTAAATATTTGGGCTTTTTGATCGATAAGCATAAGGAAAATGCCTCACAAACATAGCCCTTCTCACACTAATGGAGGAGATACTACCAAAATACACTGTAAGTACAGAGTAAATTAATCTTATCAACCTTTCTGAGGTTAAATTTAAAACATTTCTTTTGTAGCCTGTTTTGAGTATGTTGTGATTAGATCTCACTACCTTTGTTATAAGGAATAGCATTTGGTTTTTTTATTCTAACATCACTCAAATGTAGATTGCTTCTTGTTAGCAGTTTCTTTCATTCTTTTCTACTTTTTGGGCTTGTGTTTAAAACCACAAAAATAAGAAGTGGTTTCTAGGGTGTGAGGTTTTTCTGGACCACTAATGCCAAACCCCTGTGTTGTCTGATGCCAACCATGCTTTTTAAAACCAATAGACTTCTTGATGGTGATGGTGACAAGTATGTTTATGCCTAAAGTTTTCTACTGCTGGCCTTCATGCCTATTACAGGTCTTCTGATTCTGTGTTGGAATTTTATCCTTGGTGCCCCTTAATTTTCTTCCTGCACTTGGCTTGTATCATATCTACAGTTACTGACTTCTGTCCCTGTTTAGGAGTGAGCACCTTTGCATGGGAGAAGTTAAAATATTTTCATTATTCTAAACAGAAGTAGTGTTTGAAATTTTCAAAGGAGCATAAAAGTTGATCTTGTATCACAGTAATTAATTAGATTCTAACATGAATTGTTGGGGTTTAGGGTGCAAATATGTAGACACAAGGATGCGAGTATGCCCTAAGGGCATCGATCTGCCTAGACTTTCAATAGATCTTGGTTCTCAGCCTAACTGGCAAATTGCTACTGAAAGAGTCAAAGAAAATTTAAAGCAGCAAATATTCTAATTGTCTTTAAAACCGAGGAAGGTGCAATTCTGACGGGAGGCAGTCATATAAACCCATGCATGTAACTTGCAGTGTCCATCTGTGGATTGTCTTTGTCTTGACTGAAAATGTGTCAACTCTGAGTGTGTGTTAATGTTAAAATTCCTTGTCTCGAGAAAGGAAGGGATCTCAAAGTCGTTTACAGACACTGTGGAACTATGTTTTCTAAGTTAATGTGCCCTTTTGCTCTGGCATTCAGTCAGCACGGTGGAACTGCTAACATGAAGGCACATCCTAGTGAAAAGCAGGTAAAAGCTGTGTGTGTCCTGGGCTAGGCAGGAAAAGTATGTGCCGGAATAGGCACCACTCTTCTCCCCAATGTTACAGACTGTTAACAAATACAGGAAATGTACTTGGCTAAAAGCAGCGTGGTGTGGAGACCTACCATATTGTCGTGGTATGTTTTGCTTCATTTCTTGTCTCTCAAAGCATTTAACTCAATTTTGGGCTGATTTTAGATTGTAGTTTTGAAGTCTGGTTTTTAGTATATTTCACGTAGAAGATGCTTGACAAATCTGTATTGTGTTTGTGTTGACTTGTGCAGTGGATCAATGTTAAATGCTTTATGAAGCAAAAACTAATTCTGTATTTTAACTGCTTTTTTTTCTTGTACAATCTTACTGCTTCTTCCATGATACAGTAGAACTTCAGTCACAAATTTTAGTCCCTTGTAGATGCTTATGAAAATGTAATAGGCAACTAATAACAACCTGTCATGAAGTTTTTAAAGACTTGTGAAAGTTGCATGTTTTTTCATGAAGTATTTTTTTATTGTTCTTGTAACACATCAAAAGACATAAACTTCATATGGAAAAAAATGCCAGTTCCTACAATTTCATAAAGGCATTGTGATTTGAAGTTCTACTACATAGTATATGTTTCATCTGCACTGGGAAGATAAAGTTTCAAGCTGACAAGTTCTTGCTCATAACTCTTTTTTGACAATTTAGCAGGGATCATTTCAGGTTTTTGGCAAGTCTGTTTTGNGGGGGGGGATTGTTTGGTTGGAGGGGCGTGGTTTTTTGTTTTATTTTGTTTTTTTGTATGTGTGGGTGGGTTTTTTGGTTTGGTTTGAGTTTTTGAGTGTTTTGGGGGGTTTTGTTTATTTGTTTTTGTTGTTTGTTTTTTTTTTTTAAAATCTTGTTTTGAGGACATGTCTGTCACTTTGAAATACAGTCTTTGAGAGAGAACTCCATTCATGGGAAATATGCACTTAAGGCAGAGGACTTAAAGCCGGGATTCCAGTGATCTGCTGTTGGCTCTCCAAAATATTTGACATGTGGTATTAGTGAATGATATGTATTTTGGCTTTCAAAGGTGCCAAATGTATCAGGCTTTCAATGAGTTTAGGGGATTTCTTAAAATTTGGGCTACTGACTTTCTGTACTTCATTATTGTATGAAGTTGGTGTATTATACATTAGCTGTTGTGGCCTGCCCGTGTGAAATATATAAATCAACATTATCTTTCAAACAGTCATTTCCATGCTAGATATTTACACAAGATGAATTTTCTTTAGTATATACTGACTGGTCACTCTGTGGTCAAGCTCTGCTTTAGCATGTGGGCTTTTTACAAACAGTTACTATTTCTTGTGTGACTGGTGATTATTTCTTTTTAGTCAACTGGTGACATAACTTTCAACCTGTACATACAGTTTTTGTTATTTGGAAATGCTAGTTCTTTTTAAATGAGCTTTTATATAAAAGTATTTTAGAAGGTGAACTTGTGCTAATGAAAGATGGTGTCTGTGCTAGTGAAAGATGTGGTGGAGACTAAAGTTTCTGAAATACACTGATAATTTTGTAAAACAGAAGAGACGTGAGTGCTGTCATGTAATACGAAGAGTAAAATAAATGAGTAGGTCTCTTGGTAAAGAGATTGGAGTTCTGCAGGAGTTCTGCAGTTCTATAGCAAGATCTCTTGCATCAGCACTGGTTTCAGATATTCTGAAACTAAATTTAAAGAAAGTATTTGTATAAAAATGCTGTCTTTTTTGAATTTGTACAGAGCTGCAATTCAGAAAATCAGTGTTTTAAATATATTTATAAATAAAGACAACAGAGTAAGGAAGGCAATTTCAACATCAAATTTATAGTGCAGTGCTGTAGAGCTTTTACTTACAGAAAGCTTACACAATATGTAATATTTCTTTTTTGAGCCTGTCTTGGGTAAATGTTATGTAGCTTGCACATAACATCACACCTTAAGATAATACAACTATATGACGTAACAGCAATGATTTAACACAAAATGTGCTTTTGATAAAATGATTTTGTTCTGTAACTAAACTTCAAATACTGAAATGGCTGTCCTGTATTTTGTGTTGAGGTGGCAGAATTCAGTTTTTCAGCTCAGCAAAAAGCCAACCCAGTTCTTCACCAGTTCAAAGACAAATGGTATTAATATAAAATAAAATATTATCAACTGCTTTTATGTGCAATAAAAAACCCACTACTGATCTAGAGATGAGAAAAAGATAAAGCTGGAAGACCATTCAAAAGAATCCATTTTTTTATAAGAAAGTTCAGGTCTGCTAAAATTATTAGTATGAATGATGCCTCTGAGGGTCTTGAATCTTTGTAAAAGGTGTTTAGGCAGCAGAAGTGGAAGAAGCACAGACAAAGAAACTTGAGTTGCAGAAGCTACACCAAAAGACAGCTAGAGTCAAGAACAGAACACTGATCCCCCAGTTCCTGTCTGGCCACACAGGGCACCTTAATGTGTTTGTGCTGTTTCCCTTCTGAAAAGGAGCTCAAAATTTTACATTACTTTCACTGACAGTTACAAGATCTACTTCTTTTTTATCTCCCTATTTTAAGGTGTCAAGAGGCAGCTAAAATGGATTTTTTTCCCCTAAAGTTTATACTTTGAAATCCAATGTCATTGAAAATTAAAAACTATTGTAGTAGTGAGACCAACTTCAGTTTTGGTTTTTTCTCTTTTTGAGGTGGTTGCTTCTTACTTTTTTCCTTGCTTTCCCTTGAACTATCTACTGATCATGAAAATGTTTCTCTTTTCAATAAACTGGCAGGGAATGTTGTAGTAATCAGTAGTGGGGTTCCCAGATGAATATAGCTATCTGTCTATCTCACAGAAAGGCAATGAGGCTATGCAGGGGAAAAAAAAAAAGAGAGCATGTATTTTAACAATTTTATCAAATAATATATTATGGTGTTACTACATCCAAGTTGGAATACTGTCAAATTCTATGTTTATATACAGGAACTTGACAAGAGGAGTTGGTAGATTTAGAGAGTTACTAAGAGCTGTTGAAACAAGAACTACACAAAACCTGCGAATGGTAAGTTACAGTAAACCATATTCCTATTGCAGCATCTGAATTTTGGTAGGCAGGTAAAGCATAATAAATATAGTGAATGAGTTAGAGATGAATAGACAGATACATACAATATTGATAAGGACCTGTTATCCACCAGTTTGTAAGGTTACAGTTCCTGGCTTAAGTGAATGCAGCCCCAGTCAGCACACAAACTATAACTGTCTGTACTGGGTTGACCTTCTCTGGCTGCCAGATGCCCACCCAGCTGCCCTTGGACTCTCCTTCCTTAACATGATGGGGAAGAAATAAGCTTGTAGGTTGAGGCAGAGCCGTTTGCTTACTAATTACTGTCACAGGCAAAACAGACTCTTCTTGGGGGGCATTAACTTCATTTAATTGTCAATTAAGAGAGAATGGGATGGTGAGAAACAAAGACAAAAACTAAAACGCCTTCCTCCCACCCCGTTTTTCCCAGGTTCAACTTCAGTCCTTGACTCCTGACTCTTCTCCTTCCTCTCCCTGCCCTCCCATTCCTTGAGTGGTGCATGGGGGGTGGAGGGTTGTGGTGAGTTCCTCGCTGCTGCTCCTTAGTCCTCACACTTTTCCCATGCTCCAGCATGGGGTCCCTCCATTGGGCTGCAGTTCCTTCAAGGAATATCACTCTGCTCCACCATGGTCCTCTTAGCAGGCTGCAGTGTGGACTGTCTGCTCCACTGTGGTCTCTCCCCCGCAAACAACTGCTCCAGGCCTGGCGAGGCAGTAGAGGTTATTGAGAACAAAATGTCTGAAAATATACCTGCATGTGCTCTGCTCATAGGAGCAGCAGTTGGTGTTGTTGATGCTTCAGAAGTATCTGGATTTAACTGATATAATTGAAAAGTTGTTTGGTTTTGCCATTATTTTCTTTGTGTTTAGAGAATTGAACTGGGAACTTTCACTTCTTAAATAGCAGTATACCTGTTTTTTGGATGTTGTAAAATAACAGAAAATATATTCTACGTAACTAGTCTTCACTAGAAAGAAATCTGAGCATTTTTTAAGAGTTTGTATTCAGCATTTCTAAAGAAAATATTTATCCTTCGCTTTTACAGACAATAGCGAGACAACTCGCGGAAATTTTGTTACGAGGTATGTGTGAACAGAGTTACTGGAATCCACTGGAAGATCCTCCTCACCAATCACCCCTAGATGATCCACTTCGAAAAGGTTCAAATACTAAGAATTATGCACTCAGTAGAAGACCACGTGTATACACTGGAGAAAAGTATGGCTGAGTTTATACCTCTTTTGTTTCTATAATTGCAGTTGTAACTCAGTGCACCGGTTAATTTAGTTTATCTTTTTCAATACGTAGAAAGAATTTAGCAATATGAATGGGAATGTTTCCCATGCTGTCTGTGTATATATGTAAATACATATATATTCCCTGAAGAGAACTAGGGAAGGAAAATGTTTCTCTAAGCAGAAGTTTGTGCTGTATACATGAGACTGTTCGTTCTCAGTTGTAAAAATTTTTTATTCTTCTATCATGATGTATATGGTAAAGTCATTATTTTTATTATACCTGGGCTATAAAAGAAAACATTAATTGGATGGCAAATCGGAGACTGCACAATTTAAAAGTTGTGTGATGCTTGTAGACCCCTATTCTAGGAAAGATTTAGAAATTCAAAGAGCCAAATTGGTCCGTGAAGCATTTTGAGAAAACAAAATATATCTAGAAATTTATCTAGCAGTTTCAAAGGTAGTTTATTTCCCAAGGCAGCTACCTTTTAATCATCTTAGATTAGTTTTGGCACTTCTTTGTGATGCCACCTTTTTGTTGAGTTTTAATCTTTCAATGATTCAATTAAGTGATGCGTTATTTATGGTTTATTTTTGTGTGATATATCTGATGTTGTATTCTAGAGTAGCTTTGTGTATTTCTTCCTTCTTGAAAATGTAACCTTTTTTTTCAAAACCTATCACCATTAGGGTTAGTATTAAATGTAGATAGCCATTTCCTTGAATTTTAAATTTTTCTTAAAAGTTAGTGGCTCTGATCCCCAGACACCCCTTCCAACCTCAGCTCCTCTGAGATTTTGTGAAATCATTGTGATCCAGGGATGTCTTTTGAGGACACTATTCTCTGTTCCATAGGACATTTTTGACTGTTTTTCTTCAAAGAATTTATTATTGTTACTGGTTTTATTTATATTGTTGTCCAGCTGGATTAAAAGCCAGGCATTGTGTATTTTATAATTTCAATTTTGTCTGACTACGTCTAGGATGTGAAGTCATTAAAAGCAGTCTATTGAGGTTTAGGAAAAGATGCAGGCATGGAGTCGAACAATCAATCTGCTGAAACAACTACTGTGTTTCCCTGCGAGTACATATTTAACAAACTACACATACAGACAACCTTTTTGGTAAAAAGGAAATACCTATTTTTATGAATACACCTTGATCACTGCACACAGAAAGCATGCATTTATTGCCCAAACAGGAGGAAATCTCTTTTATGCAGGATCATGAATTCTCTTTTTCAAACGACTTGGTATCATGCAGCAAATCCTAAAGAACACTCTGTTCCTCTCTTACAATATATATGTCTTGTTAGTTAATATGAAAGTTTTTTTCCATAAAGTGACCTTGTTATGTGCAGAAGAGTTTGCTTCTGTGGCAGATTGATTAGAGAAGTAGTCATACCTTAAATAATGGAAAGATGTTTTTAGTGTTGGCAGGATCTTTATGTCGTAACAGAATTGCCTGCAGTATGACACTATTTTGAGTTGGTTAACTGTATTTATTGCAGATTTCCATTAATGGATACTTAACACAGCAACAAGCCCACATAATTATGTTGCTTTTATTACTATCAGTAGAATGGCCTTTATCTTCAAAGACTTCAGGCAATTCTCCTTTCTTGATCCAGAATACTTACAGCAGGTTTCTCAGGCTCCGTCTTTCAAACTTATCATCTCCATTCTCAACTCATCCTTTGTAGCATCATGCCTCCTGGCAAAAGTGGGGCTTTGTTCAGTTTAATTTTCTCATTCGTGGGACATGCAGTCAAGGAGTTCTGCAATTTCAACAGAGCATGTAATTAAGTCCTTTTCTTTTGTCACATCAGACTGGCTAACACCGTATCATATCAAACACGTCTAGCCAACTATCTCATCTCCAGTAGTGATTGAAAGTAAGTACTAAAGACAATGAATAGCAAGATAGATATCTAGGAAGCTTCTTCCTAGGTATTCTTCTGACCATCGGCTCTGAGTCCACAATGCACTTTTTTTTCTAAATATGTTGCCTGGTACATTAAATAACTGCCTTGTGTTCTTTTGAGGATGGTGAACGTGATTTGACTAATAGCATTTATGGTTTTGTAGATCTCTGTGTTAACTGCCTCTTCAGTTTTGTTTAACCAGTTCTTCAACTGAGGATAAATTTCATGCTTTGCCTTTGGTTGATAGGCATTTCATGCTTCTGATTCCTCTTTTGTTCTGCCCCGTTACATTGAAATTACTTTACTCATCTGTCAGGAGACACAAAAAGTGTCCAAGTTCACTCAACTGAACTTAGATAGGTCAAAGAAATTTCTCGGTAATTTCTCACTGTTTGACACAAACAACAACTTATTTTCAAAAATATGTTTTAAAATTGTAGGTGAAAATAAAGTTTGCTTTTATTTTGATAAGTCACTTTTTAGGACTTCTCTTGGGGGCACCTTCCCTTTTTTTCTGATAAAGTAATTTCTCCAGCAGCTCTTTCCAATCATTATTCTGCTTTCTGGGAGCCATTGTCAGTCAGTCAGGTAGAATCTTCTTCCAGGTTGTTAAATTCTGCAGAGAAGACTGGATAGTTAAATGAGGAGCTCTCTGATGCCACCTCATCACTCCTCATTTCTTATCCTAGGTGGTTCTTATTCATGAGTAACTGTGTTTTGAAATGTCTTTGTTATGTAAAAATAAAAACCTCTTCTAAGATTTAGAATATTCTTCAAAATCTGGCAAGCAATTGCATTAATTAAAAAATAAAAATACAACAAAACAACTGCCCTGGTGTCTTAGATGTTGTATATTACCACAATACATTCACAATGTTGCTTTCAAACTGTCTGGAGTTCAGATGTCTTTTAGTTTCCGTTTCCTTTCAGGCATTTAATAACTGCTTATATTTCTAGTGCTTAAAAAAAAATAAAGAAATCAAAGGATGTTTAATGTTGGACAAATTTTGTTTCCCTTCCGTAATGTATTGTAGTTTAAACACCCTTGGGACTACAGGAATTGCTTATTAACAACAACAAATTATTTTCTACATTTAAACAGTTAATTGTGGAACTAATGGTCTGGATTAACAAGAAATAGTACTTGTGCTAATTCAGAAATAGTTTAGAGGAAGAAATCTGAAGAGATGAAACACAGTCACTGATTTGGGTGGGGTTTTTTCTATATGTGTGAGAAAGGATGGATGAATTCCTACCAGACGTATCCAATGCACATTACTGTTGTCTGTCCACCAGCTTAGAAGAGCATTCAGAAAGCATCCAGTGTTGAGAGAAAGCAGTGAAGTTTGCAAACTAGTCCTATGCAAACCTTCAGTATTAAGTCATAAGGAAGCGTACTTCATTAAAAACAAATAATTAAACTTCTTGGAAGTAACAGTGGTTATGCCAAGTGGGTGAAGATTGTCATGGCTCTATTGAAAAATATTCATAGCTGTCGAATGCATCAGGAAGAAAAATCTCAAGCATATCTGATGAAAGACCAATAGAAATATTTCTCCACATATTGTCTAAAATACAAAAGTTATCCTGTTCTTTTATGAGAGTTTTCTCTTGCTAACCTCTGAATCAGTGATGTAGATTCAGATCAGATAAATTAGGTACCAGAGGCTAATTAAAGGATGGGTTTATTTTTTACAGTTGTCAAATTATGTTCAATTTTGGGATATTTGAATGTGTTCAACTCTGACAGCTGTGGTAGTTTTATTCTTTTACTGTGTTTGGCTAACTTTTCTGAAATGCAAATTTAGAACATTGCAAAGAAATGCATTTTAACAGATTGTTTTTTCTATGCAAGTTATTTTCTCTTTACTTTTCTGGAAGCTTTCCAGTTTTTACAGTGCTTTTAATATATGTGTATGAGCTACTCCTGAAAGTAATGTGTTCTGATCAAATAATTAAATTCTTGTTTTGAACAGCATCTTCTGTCCTCAAGAAAATACAGAGGAAGCCTTACTGTTGCTGCTTATTAGTGAATCTATGGTAGGTAAAATAGAGAGACTGTGTGTGTTTTCCTTGGGATTTTTTTAAATGAAAATAGAACTCTTTTTTTTTTGTTTGTTTTTTGCCATGCCTTACTTTGCCTTGTCTTTCATATTCTGTTAGGAAAGCAGGTAGTTACTTCTGAAACTCAGGCTTCTGTTCCTCTGAGCCAGCAAGATGAGGTCTGCAAGTGTTATGGAGTTTTTCTCCTTTGGAGTGGCTGTACTTAGCCTCCTTCTAAACATGGGCAAGTGAACAAGCCAGGTCTTTCATTTGGCACTACTGTTACACCAGCTGGTTGCTATTCAGACAGAATCAAAATCTAAGTTATTTTTGTTGTTAAAAGCAAATCAAAGACTACTAGATGAGCATAATAAACGTTGTCAAAAAGTACTTTCTATTGTGCATAAAACTTCGGTCACTTAAATTTGTAAATGATTTTTAATGATAATGACATTCAGCCTTTGCTACTGGATTTTTTTTTAAGAAGTCCTCATAAGTGATTCCTTTCAATGGCCTGCTTGTGACCTTAATCAATCTTCCATACTTTCCTCTAGAATGATTTTGCTAGTCATCAATCAACTGCCACGTACTGACATTCTCATACCATGTCAGTTTTTTATGTTCTCAGATAAAATTAAATGAAGGCTGAAGCTGAAGCTTTTGCTGTTTTTTAACTGGAGGTGTGAAACCTCTACAGTCTCAGGCATCATGCAGTCTGTCTCACTGCACATCAATGAGATGTAGTCTTTTAAGTTCTATAGGTGATTCAAATGCCTACGTGCTTTGGCATAATTTCTGATTTGCTACAGTTAAATAGATCAGAGCATTTTAGTGAGCATTGTCCTAGTTGAACTATTTTGACGTGGCACACATTTACACTGTGTGCTAACTACTTTCCTCATTCCTAGTGATGTGCCTTGCAATATTCATGACAGAATCTAGAAATTCTGTCTAGATTTTGATTCTCAGAGTACAGAAAAATAGACTGAGCAAACATTTCCACATATCATATGTTGATTTTACTGCAGTATATACTTAGCACTGAGAGGTACCTCTGTAATGTGCCTGAGCAGCTTGTGGAGATGTACAGAATTCTGATGTGAACCACGGTCATGGTGTGAAGTCGAAGCAGTCCTGGCTCTGCAAGATCTGACCGCTTATTACTATGTTCGAATGTGTAGTTCCTTACATATCATCATTAAGAAGCAAAAAAACAAATTAAAAGTACTGCCTTGTTAAGTTTCATTTCAGATTACTTACAGGTTTTCCTTTTTGAATCAGATCTGCCTGATTATATCAAGTGCTGTCACTGTAGAGCATAGCCCTTAGCAAGCTTTCAAAATTATTTTTTTTTTAATTATTGCAGATTATCTCAGGTAAAAGAGTTTGTTTCAGGGGAGTATAAAATCTTTGACATGATTGACTTACTTTGGCTAAGTCATTTGTTCAAATTAGTTTTGGAGGGGGGAAAGGGGAAGATTGAGCATAAAAATATTCATCATTACAAACTTACCTTTCTGAGAGTTGAGACCTGTTACTTCAGCTTCCATGCATGCTAACTTTCTAGCTGTAGTAGCTGTGAAGTAGTATGTGATTTATGATTTTGAAACCACTACTTGGGAAAGAACTAAGAACACTTACAGAAGATTGAGCAATCGCTGGTGTTTTGAGATGCTCTTGTGTTATTAAACTAGTATGATCCCTTCCTTTCATTGTCTGTGAATTAGTGAAGAAAAAGCCCCATTCAAGGCCAGGTTAGATGGGGCTCTGAGCAACCTGGTCTGGTGGAAAGTGTCCTTGCCCATGGCAGGATGATCTTTTAGGTCCCTTCCAACCCAAACCATTCTGTGATTCTGTGATCTGAAGGACTGATACCTTCATGTTACAGTGCATGTATGTATTGCATGTCAGCTGAGTTGTGGTAACAGAATCACAGAATGATTAAGGTTGGAAGGGTCTTCTGGAAGTCATTTTATTTGAACCCCTTGCTCAAGCCAGCCCCCCTGGAGCAGGCTGCATCTCTGTCCAGACATCTTTTGAATATCTCCAAGGAGAGAGACTCTACAACCTCCCTGGGCAGCCTGTGCCAGTGCTCATTCACCCTCACAGTAAAAAAACTGGTTCCTGATGTTCAAAGGGAACCTCCAGTGTTTCACTGCCTCTGGTCCTGTCATTGGGCACCACTGGAAAGAGCCTGCCTCCCTCTTCCTTGTATCCTTCCTTCAGGTATTTCTACACATTGATAAGGTTCCCCTTCTGAGCATTGTCTTCTCCAGGCTGAAGAGTCACAGCTCTTTCAGCCTTTCCTCACAGAAGGGATGCTCCAGTCACTTATTCATCCCATTGGGCATTCGTTGGACTGTCTCCAGTAGCTCCATGTCTCTTGTACTGGGCAGTCCAGAGCTGGACCCAGTACTGCAGGTGTGGCCTCACCAGTGCTAAACAGAGGGGAGGCTCTCCCTTGACCTGCTGACAACGCTCCTTAGTGCAGCCTGGGCTATCAATAGCCTTCTTTCCAGCTGGGGCACATTGCTGGCTCCTACTCAACTTGGTGTTCACCAAGGACCCCCAGATGCTTTCCTGTCATGCTGCTTTTGAGCTGGGGAGCCCCCAGCATATTCTGGTGCCTGGGGTTGTTCCTTCCCTGCTGCAGGACTTTGCACTTCCAAGTCTTTGTTGAAGCCTTCGATGAGGTTCCTATCAGGTTCCTCCAGCCTGTTGAGGTCCCTCTGGATGGCAGCACAGCCCTTTGGCGTATCAGTTCCTCCTCCTAGTTCTGTATTATCTGCAAATGTGCTTGAGGCTACATCCAGATCAGGAACAGGATCAGGCCCAGCATAAGTCTCTGGGATACATCACTAGTTACTGGTCTCCAGCTAGACTTCGTGTCACTGATCACTCTGATGTGTAATTCTTAACCAGTGGTAAAATGGCTGAACATATCCTTTCTTCTGCTGTCGTTGAACTAAGCTGTACTGCTCAGATGTGTTACAGGCTTAAAGTGTGTGTGGTAACTGTGGCCAAGTGACTCATTGCAGTTTAACTAATTGTCCCTTAATTGTGTCTGAGACCGTGGCAGTTCTGAAATACTGATGACTGAAGTTTGTATGTACATTCTGTATTATAATTATGAAGAAAATGATTGTTCAAATATATAAGATATCTTTAATAATTACAAGACATCCTCTCCTATAATACTGCTTTGGGATTGGCAGCCATTTTTTCACAAGAAGTGCTAGTTCATAGCTTGTTCTGTACTTGCAAGGAATTGAGTCAAATAGCGATTAAATGTGGAGTTAAAAAGAAGTTCTTGAAGCTCATTAAACATTATGCAGCGTAGAAAGGAAAAGCAAAAGACTTCTTGATCAAAAGAAAGCAAAATGTCTGGTTTGGGGTGTGTGTGTGTGGGGGGTGTTTTCAAACCAAACTGTGGATTGATTATTCAGTTGATAATTCCTGAAATGTCTGTGCATTTTACTCTCCATGTATCTCTTTAAAAATTTTTCCAGTATTTAATTATTCTGATTTTAATGATATATTGAGGATGTTCAGACCTTAAAATGTTATCCTGTTAAAGCAGAAAAAAATTTATTATCCCTTATTGTGTGTCATTCCTTGCATTTGGAAAAGGGGGAAATAAGATGCATAATGTATTTAAGTAAATGTATTAAGGAGGCCATGCCCTGTGTAATTAAAAATAAAGAAAAGGTGCGATGAGGAGAGAGAAGGATCTTTAACTTCTGACTTCAAATTAGCAGATATACTAACAGTTGTACCAATGGGAATATTAAACACCAAAAAAACTAGAAAAAGGTAAAATAACAAGATAAGTTATTTTCAGAGGCTTGATGGTATAGTGGGAGAAGTACTGGATATTTCAGTATAGGTACTAGCTGTTGGGAGACCTGACTTTTACTCTTTGCTCTTTAACAAGATTTCTCTGTGAACATGGTCAATTCATTTAATCCATTTCTATCTCAGCTGTCTTCCTTCACAAAAGGCACAGTTTAATTAAGGAATCAGATTTACACTGTGCCTTTCACAAAACAGGATTGAAAGTACAAAGCCTTACTGCAAACATGGCCTGATTCCAAACCTGTTTTCAGAACCAGGGTCAGTTTTCATTCTCAGTAGTAAGCCCTGAAGGTGATTGTGGGTTATCCTGGACAGGTTATCTTCCACAAGTGAGAGGCTAGTGTCATAATGTTGTGAAGAGAAAAGAAATTTATTGCCTTATTTTACAAAAGCTGGAATACAGGATTTGAAGATTCTTCTAATATGTTTTACTAGGATACAAGAATAAAAATAAATTTTAGAAGATGAATATACATTATTTTAAAACCCCCACCTTATTTTGTTTCTGAGAACTCTTCAATAATTTAAATACATTACTTAATTTATGTAATTAGAATGAAGTAATTAAAAATAGATTCAGGTAAAAACATCAGTCTTTCCACTAATGTATAAAATTGGTGATTCTTTCTATCTATAAATGAGTAGCAGATACTGTCTCTCTGTATCACTTATATCAACTGGTGGCTGTCAGTTTGAATAGAGTGGTAATTACTTGAGTGAAAATATAACTTTAATTAGATTGGCTGACTTTGTTTCCTTATTTGTGGTATGTTTAAGGCTAACCGTGATGCTGTACTAAGCAGAATACCTGAACACAAAAACGATCGTATCATCAGTTTGCAAAGTGCATCTGTCGTCTACGATTTACTTACTATAGCCTTGGGAAGAAGAGGCCAGTATGAAATGCTCTCAGAGGTTTGTCAGTAATATTCAACTGTGTTGTCATTGCTGTTTTCTGTTAATCATGTTAATTGTGGTAGTAATGAAGGGATAAACAAATACGGACACTGTAATTCTAACTACTCTCTTAATACAGGAGGTAGTTTCAACCCCAGAATGCTTACTGTCTGAATTTACACAAGTGACTTGAGGTGGTCAAGCACAGAAGTTGTGTGGAGATGTGGTAAATGTTTAATGCTGTGGAAATTCACATGATTTTTAGGTGGGGATGCATGGATCTGCTTAAAAGGGTACACATTAAATGGAGACAGCAAGAATGAACAGCAAAAAATAAAAGCTGTTGTGGATATAAAAATAGAATTACCTAGAAAAAAGATTTGTGATGTTTTATGTCAGAAAAAACCTTTCTTTTACAACTCTTAGTATTTGGGGTGATCCATAGTCCTCATAGTTTATAAAATGGTTTTGAAGTTAATCAAAAGGAAATGTATTCTTTTTCAGGTATGTGGGAAATGTGTTCTCACTCTCGGATGTCTTATGTTTGATTATGTAACTCGCGTGTGTTTTGTTAGATTGTGGCAGCTTACTTCTTCAGGGAATGGTCAAGTACTGTTAACAGTTTTATACCTGAGAAACAACTACAGCTTTCTGGACAGAACAGATCTTTCTGCTGCTCAAACAGTGCTCACCCAGCAGCAGGGTACTGTTGCTGACCACAGTTAATTATTGGTATACAGAAAGAATACTTCAGCATATGTGCTAGGAAGGCGTACCCAGGGATTAATTTGCTGGGACATGGTTTCTCTCTACCATAATAGAGGACTTCTATTGAGATAAAAATGAAAAGAAAGTGCTCCAGTTCTTTTCTGATCTATGTTGATAGTCAGCCATTAATCTGTGTCTCCTGTGATGTTAAGCTCTCAATTTGAGTGTTCTTATTCTTGAAAGCACTTCATAGCTGCAAGTTGCAAAACAAGTCAGTTTTAATTAGTACAATGGAAGTTTGTTTCAGAAGACAGAGGAGTACTAAATCTCATACAGGACTGCAACCCTACAAAATAATCTAATTAGGAATATTTCCATTTACTTGCCACAAGAGACACTATCACCTTCCGGTGATTTTAGGTGGTAGCACCAAAGCTGCAAGAGTTGACGCTTCGTGTATTTCAGTCTAGAACTTCTTAAAGGATAGACATCAAAAAATATTGTAATAAAACCCAAACTTGATAACTCCGATTTCTTTTTTCTTCAAGCAGCTAGCAGCCATTCCGTTTTATATAGTAGCTTAGCAACTGGGCAAGGGTAGTGCAGCCCTGGGTTTCAATTCTGATTCTTTTATTTTGTCTGGTGTCAAGATGGCTTTATGTAGGGGTTTTTTTGCTATGGATTTTTTGTGTTTAATTTTAGAATGTGAAACAACCTTTGTATTTATGGGAACATCACAGGTTCCTGGGATTCCTCCACTGTCTCCTTTGGGAACATTTTGGGTAGTATTTATGTCACAATAGATGCCGCTTCTTGCTGACAGTTCTTTGTACCTTTCTTAAGAGAGAGGGTTTTGGCTTCATCAGGAGAGCTAGTGGTATCTCTGTTCTTAGCCATGTGTCTTGAAGTCCAGGACAATATCCTGAAGGGTAGGAAGAAAGTCTCATAGTCCCCTCACATGGAGAAAAGCACAGAGCTTGCCTCCCTCACTGCTTGTGATTGGTTTAGCCCCTGTAGCTAACATATGAGTACTGCCTGTTCCTTTTCCTTCTGTGTTTTGAGCACAGTTGAATGTTCTAAATAGTGGACTTAGATCTTTGATTTCAGTGCCTTTTAGGAGTTGCTTGTGCTGGTGGTGATCTTGGTTACAGACAAAAGCAGATCCACAAGTACATGGAAAATAAGACTCCATGTTTGACCAGCTGCTTAGTTGAGGGTTTTTAGCCATGGCTTAGTCTTTGACACCAGAAGTCTAGCTAAGGCTTCTTTTAAGGTCTTTCCTTGTTTTTTTTTAAATCTTTGTCTAGCATCTTTGTGGTAATATTCAATCAAAATTGTATGTAGGTTCTTTTAACATGTTCTCTTTAAAAAAGAAAAAATAATTCCATTATGTTGGAAAAATACTTTCAGTTCAGTATAATTAAAACATATTTGTTATATGTCCATTAAGTATCTTTTCTGAACATGAAAAAAATCATCTTATGAAAATCTGGTATAATAGACAATATTTATTTTAGCATACAGATATTCTAGATATACAGCTGCAGCAGGGTCTTACCAGGAAATGGTTAGAACATCTCATTTGTTGTTTTCTTGTCATCCAAAGCACAGCAGAAAACATAGACTTCAAGAAGCTCTTACATTTTAGTGAGTAGAGGATATCTGCCCTCAAATCCTGCAGCCCATAGTCTGTAACCTTTATAATCTAAAATATTGCAATAAACACAAATTCAGAAATGTAGAACATTCTGTTCGTTTATGTAATAAGGCATTTAATTTTTTAGTGCTTCATTCTCTGTGAGCTGATTATGGTTGCTCTAGAGGAGCTGTTGTAGCTTCAAATTAGAAAGCAGGAGGTTATTCTAACTGTAGAAATGGAATTCACCCACCAGTTCCAATATCTTAGTGTCATCTTCTGGTTTAGCTATAGCTGATTACTTATGGAAGTAGACAGCTGTTATATAAAAACATTAAATGATAAAAAATCTGTCCTATCCTTGTTAAAGTGTTCTAATGCTGAGTTATGTTCTTAATTGAAAAGGTCTCATTTTTTTGTCGAGTTTACATACAGTGGGCTTTCATTTTCTTAGGGTGGTTTCAGCTAGATGAAAGAAGTTTATACAGTCATAATTCTTTCCTAAACCAAAGTTCTCTGATTGTCATCAAGTTGTTTTTTAAGCTTTGAAGGATACAGCATGTTGAGTTTATAAATATCCTACCAGAAGAGATGCTTTCCAGACCAGAAATTTTCTTAGATTTTTGTCCTTTCATCTTTCAACTCTCTAACTTCAAGCATATTCTTTCCAGGAGACCATAGTGCTAAGCAACAAAATTCTGTAATGTGTTCAACGTTACCTGTTCAGGGAGTGATTTGTGGTTATTTACAAGGCAATATCAACAGCTGTGTTTTCCTCAGAAGAGGGATTGTGCTGAATATATTTTCAATTAGTTAAGTCAGTTGCTATTATCCTGAACGTTATCTTACAGTCTGCCTAGGTACTATTGCTTGATGTGGATTTCTTGATAGAGCCTTTAGCTCTTTGAAATTACTTGTTGTTACTTTGTTCAGAAGAATCCAGTTTATGAGGTGTTCATGTTGTTGTGTAGGTCACAAACATGTACATGTATCCCTTACCCCCGTACACATAACTGCCAATTCTGTCATCTTACAAAGAAAAGAAAAATCTTGTAACTTGTCACATTTCTTATTGAACAAAGCCAGGTAAATAGAACTTGAAGTCGACAAAAAGAATGGTAGCTAGATCATTAGTACATGAAAATCAAACCTTTTAGACTAATCTAGAGTTGTGTCCTGTGTCCCTATAAGTGCAAAATTATAAACCCCTAAACTATCGATTTCTTCAACCTCTTTGTCTTCTAGTTAGAATTGGTAATTAGTTTTTAATTAGGCAAGGCCAAGAAAACAAAATTTTTATTTTTCTAATTGTGAACAAATACTTCTGTATAATTAGTGCACAGACATACATGTAACAATGGGAGAAAAAAGTATGATTATGCAGTCTAAAAACTTTTAAGTATTAAGTTTCCATATGCCACTGTTTTGTGTGAATCTCTGGGATTATATGGCTGCTGTAGGTCAGAATTCTGGAATCAGTACTGAAATTACTTAAGTCATGTGTAGAACACTGGTATCAAAACAGGTAGAGTTGTATTTAAAAGTGTATTTGAAAAGAAAAGCCTGAATTAGTTCTCCTTGATTTAGAGACACTTGATTTAGTACCACAGCTATTAGAGGGTGAGAGAGAAGGGTTTAGCAACTTTTTTCTTTTGTCAAGTTTGTGAAAGGGAATGTCTAAAATAACAGGAGAAGATATCACACGTAACTTATGTATTTGTTTCTTTATGTGATCTTTTTGCTTTGTGTCGGATTCTGTTATAGTGTGGTAACACACTGCATACCTGGTTGTGCTTTCTGTAATGGTAAGGCTGAGTTTGAATGTGAGGAATAATTCATGGTTTTATATGTACATTGTAGCTGTCAGAGCAGAAATTGGACTCTGCAGTCTAGAAAATTAATTCCTAAATCAGTTTAATCCAGAAAAGTGTTTTTCCTTTCTACTCTCTGGAACTGGCCTGATTAGTAAAAATGGACATAGCAAAATGAAATAATTCTTATTGACAACAGCGGATATAAACCATCCAAAATTAGCATATAATGCTAATTTAATCTATTTAGTCTCAGTGTAGTAATAATGAATTTCCTTTTGGCATTCAGTTATTTAGTTTAAAATCTCAGCAGAGTATGGAGTGTGAAGTTAAACTTTTTAAAAACAGAAATAATACTGCAAGATGAACCTTTATACACCACCCCTCCTTTTAAATGTTACTTATAAGTACTCGTGGTGCCATTGCTTGTTAAGTATTCACAGTTTAGGAAGAGGCTATATACTCTCTTTCCTTTTCACTTAAGACTATCTCCTGCCTTTTACAGATGGTATCTTTAGTAAGCTATTATTTATCATTCTTTGTTTCAGACTACATAATACAGTACCAGCAGGAGTATTTAAACAAACATAATAAACAGGAAAACAATTTTCTGTTAAGTTTTTTTTTTACATATAGAATCTGGCAGCTGTTTTCATGTCTTTGGATGATTTAAATTTTTAATTACATGTACGTTAGATACGAGTCTATAAAAAAACTTTATACTATATCTTATTAATAATTGAAGAATGTGCCCTTAAATAACAATTTTCTCCCCATAATTAGTGTTTAGAAAGAGCCATGAAGTTTGCATTCGAGGAGTTCCATCTCTGGTATCAATTTGCGTTGTCCTTGATGGCAGCGGGAAAAGTAAGTCTAAATTTTTTTATGTAATTCTTGTATTGATGATGTTTGATAACAACATTTGACACTTCCATAATTTTCATCTGTAGTGTTTTTGAAAATAATTTTAATCCTTAAATCACCTAAGTACACTGTACTCCT
>NW_016690223.1:1482966-1502342 GCF_001604755.1 Lepidothrix coronata
ATCTCATAATCAGGAGACTCTTCTGTTGGTACCATGTTTGCAGGTAGCTGATGTTTATGAATTCATAGTAGGGACAGTGTCTTTAAAAAAAATGTGACTGGAGTTGTATTTTAGATAACTTTGAAATTAGTGTTTCCGTACAAAAACATTAAGGTGATTGAACATCATCATGTGGTTTTCAAGATATATGTGTAATTTTTAGGAGAATATATTTAAAATATTTAAAAAAGGAGGAAAAAAGGAGGGAAAGGTCACAATCAGAAACTGAGAAAATAGAGTAGTAGCAGAAACATGACTTGTTGAGGCTGACAAAAATACAGTCTTAATTAGAGTGGATCCTAGTTCTGTAAATTGTTCCCTATGGATTGAGTCCATATGGAGTAGTTTACTGTACTTAGCATTTACATTTACTGGAATGGATTCAGATGGTATTTTTTTCTTTCTAGATTGTTAAATAGTGTGCTAAGATGGATGTGCTATTAAACCTTAATTTTTTTACGTTTCTCTGTTTATGAGTTTGCATGCATTCAGCAATACAGTATTCAAAACAGAGTTCTGCATGGATATGCTGTTTTTTACAGGAGACATAATTCTTGTGATTGATTTTCCTAAAGAAATTGTTCATGGGCCATAAACTCTTATTTATAAAAATGCAAAAATGGTAGATGGCATATATGGACCAGAAATACTTTTTTTTAACTAAAAAAAAAAAGAAAAAAAAAGAAAAAAGGTAAAACTACAGTGTGTTATGCGACAGAGTTTCTCTCTACCATAAGAATGAGTGTTTCAGCTTAAAATCTGTTTTCTTTACTCAGTATTTAGTAGGACAACTAAGTCTAATGAGAAATGAAATGGTCCTTGAAGGCAATCATGGCTGAGATTTTAACAGGCTCAGTGTGCATAAAATACATTTTGTGCATTCTTTACATTCTAATGAAATATTTAGCTAGTTTTAGACTTACATGGATGTTTTATAATGTTTTCAGTTGGAAGAAGCTGAAAGATTTGCCAAGGCAGTTGTTGATCTTGGGGACAAAACATCAGAGTTCAAAGCAAAAGGCTACTTGGCACTGGGATTGACTTACAGTCTGCAGGCCACTGATGGTAAGATAAGAATAAACATTCACAACTGGAAATTCCCAGGTTCTCTAAAAAAGGTTACCTAGCAGAATGCTAGACATAAAATTGAAGCTTCTATGTGCAACCATTTTTTCAGTCAATGTGTTAAAGCTTCTTCAGTTAGCATGTGGAATGAATTATCTTCATCATTCATATCACTGATTCAATATATCCTTTTTAGCATCTTTGCGAGGGATGCAAGAGGTCTTGCAGAGAAAGGCTCTTCTTGCATTTCAGAGGTGAGTGGGTGTTGATCTTTTCATTTTGTTCTGCTATATGTAGTGAAAAGCTTTTGTTTTGTGTTAAAAAGAGAGACTTGTAGAAGATCATGTAATGACAACTTCACCTCTGGGAGTCTCCCTTCCTCAGTACAGAATGTATTTCTTTAGCATTTATTTCCATCATCTTCTGTCAGAATTACCTAAATTGATTTCTACGGATTTCCTTTTATTTAATTTTAAAGACACTTGTGTTGCTCTCTAGTATAAAATATTTGCTCAGATATTCTGTTCTGATCTAGAAGGAAAAATCATGTGATGTAAGGTTTCAAGTCATGGTTCAATGTTATAGTGTTTCTAAGAGCCAGCTGCTGATCAGGTTGTATAGCAGGCTTTTGCACTTACCTCCATAGTGGCAGAGCAATAATTGAGGCCCTGCTGCTGTGGGTGAGGGGAAAATTGCAGGTAGTAAGGTAGTAAACTAGGGATAAATTAAAAATTCTATCTGGACACGTAACAGTGTAGGCAGTGACAGCGCAAATGCCCTGTCTTCCAAGTATCTTACATGGAAGTAGTGCCCTTGGGGATGACAGTAGTTCATTCTCAAGGATTTGACTCTGCAAACGAAATGAGGATGAGCAGGTGAATGAGAACTCTCTACCCTAATTATAGAAGAAACAAATCTTGATGGGAAAGCTGACATAAGTGCTGCAGCATCTAAATATGTCTCTTTTATGTTTATATACCCTTGAAAACCCTCCTTTGGTGAGATAAGCCTAAATGGAGGGAAACAGATTTGTGCATTAATGTGAAATGACGTCCTGGTTTTTTAGTGGTGATTTTGTATCTGAAAGAATAGGATTGAAAAAGTATTTTGCAGGTAAATTTAGAGCAAGGTTGGTATATATTGGTCCTTCTTTCTTAGCTATTCTTCTGTATGTAAATATGTTTTAACATGTCTTTGCTCTTCTTGTTCCTTAGTGGCTCTAATTAGTTTTTTTAGTACTTGAGCATTCTTTCTCCATGTTGAAACTGAACTTTCTACCTCCTGGTTTATACCTCAGTTCCTCACCCATCCCTCTTACCACTGCTGACTTAATCATCACTGTTTCAAAACTATCAGAATATAAATTTATACACAGAAGATCTTAGAAACATGAGGATTAGTGGCATCTGCTTTCAATTGATACAATATCCTAGAAACAATGTTTTGTATTTTTAACTGCATGTTCCAGGGTATCGATGTTAAGTTATGCTTAGTCATCCTTTCATTTATGTAGTCATCCTTTCAGCTGTCCTTTCTCATAATGAACTTGTACATAGACTTCTAATTAAATTATCTTTCAGAGGTTTTACCCATGTGCAGGGTATATGTTTTGAAATTTCTATTGAATGGCTTGGACTCTGTACAGAATCTTGAGTAGAATGGTTTCATCCTCCAAAATAACAGACTTTTGGCATCTCAAAAACCCCGTAGCTACCTTCTAAGAAAATGGGAAAAAGTATGTTTTAAAGGAGTTTGTTCTCCATATTAACATATTTCCCCACTTGTGTTCATAGAGAGACTTATATCTGATAGATCAGCTGTACTGGAAATACACTCCAATATAATTGATAATATTTCTGGTTCCTTGCTTTGATAACATAAGTATGTTATGTTCAACATACCAGAGTCATGCCCACTTTTTCTTCCCACATCTGAAAAATAAATGTCTTCTAGGAGATGGAAGTTCAAATTCTCCATTCATCTCCTGCATAAAGCGAGCAGCCTATACTGGACTGAGTATTTTGATGTGCCATTTGTTTTATTTTTTTTTTTTTGTGGATTTTTTTAATCACTTACCTTGAGGACCAATTCCTGAAGACATATTTGCCCTGAAGAAATATGATTATGTTTTGGACCCTTGTCTGAGCCAAATTTCAAGGCTTACCAGTTTGTGATAGTGGTCAGTCAAGAAGGTGCTTGTTACTGTCTTCACACAGTACTGAGTGGGTGTTTGACTGACTTTTTTTTTAAATTTGGAAGACTTTCAGTGCTTTTCCTGTGGTTGGTGTGAATTGAAGTTTCACAGAATTCACCAAATGGTGGATAGATAGTAACAGCTTTATTCTTTCACTATCTGGAGCTTGGGTGACTGAACAAGTACCCTTTAAGTTAAAATCGCTTGTTCTCTCTCAGTATTACTTCATTTGTAAACTTAAATTTTAAAAAGGGCTGATCCTGGACAGGCTTTACCTGTGCCTCTAATCTCCAATTTAGAGGTGAAATTACCAAATATAAAACTGTCCCTTAATAACGTAAAACTACTTTGAAGCGTGCTGGGTGTAGTTGCTAAACTGAAGAAGCTCTTTGAATTCGGGAAGACAGAAATGCACAGGTCAGAAGCAGAAGGATCTCTTTGTGATTGTAATGATTTGAAGGTCAATTTTGTTACTTCATCCCAATGGAGACGACTCATTAGATGTTCCAAAGATGATTATTACACATCCTGTTTCTAAATGAGCATTCTGGAAGATTGAAACAAATGTAAATAAAAAAATAGTTCCAGGCTAGCTGCCCAGTACTTACTACACATCATTTTGGGGTACAGCCATAATTTTATTTGTTCTTATACTCAAACATTGCCCTGCTAAAAAGCAGAAAGATTGTATTACAGGAGAAAATAGTAGAGTGTATTACAAGAACAACTTCTGTAGGATAATAAAATAAATAAGACTCAGAGTGTGCATTTGACCAAAACATTAAAAACAAGAAAACAAACAAAATTTTTAAAAAGATGGGGAAAAGTTATTTTTTGTTTCAATAACTGGGATTACTTGCAACAGCAGTAGTTAGAAATATTTTGAGATTGAGTAATCAAAAAACCACTTCTGCGGTTGGGCATCTCAATGCTTTTGTCAATGAAAGTTCTACTTGTAAAAAGATCATCAGCATAAACTTCTTCATCTGAACTTCAAACATAGGTTCATGATGAATCAGATCTTATGCAGCCTTTTACTGTAATGCTGTGATAAAGAAGATTTCTTTTACATTGCAACACAGCAAGTAAATCCAGCTGAAGCTGGTCACAAGTGGTCTTCCCCCTCAGTATTGAGGTCAACCCTGTTTAACATCTTTATCAATGATCCAGATGAGAAGATCAAGTGCACCCTCAGTCTTTCACAGATGACACCAAATTGGGTGGGAATATTGATCTGCTGGAGGGTAGGAAGACTCTGGAGAGGGATCTGGACAGGCTGGATTGATGGGCCCATGCTGATGGTATGGGATTCAACAAGGCCAAGTGCTGGGTCCTGCACTTGGGTCACAACAACCCCCTGCAGTGCTACAGACTGGGGGAAAGTGGCTGGAAAACTGCTCAGTGGAAAAGGACCTGGGGGTGCTGCTCAACAGCTGGCTGAACGTGAGCCAGCAGTGTGCCCAGATGGCCAAGAAGGCCAATGGCATCCTGGCTGGTATCAGGAACAGTGTGGCCAGCAGGACTGGGCAGTGATTGTCCCTCTGTATTTGGCGCTGATGAGGCCACACCTTGAATTCTGTGTTCATGTGTGGGCCCCTCAGGACAAGAAGGACATTCAGGTGAGAAGTGGCTGAGGGAGCTGGGGTTGTTTAATCTGGAGAAGAGGAGGCTCATGGGGGACCTTATTGCTCTCTACAATGACCTGGAAGGAGATTGTAGACAAGTGGAGGTCGTTTTTTTCTCCCAATTAACAAGTGACAGAATGAGAGAAAATGGCCTCAAGTTGCACCAGGGGAGATTTAGATTAGATATTAGGGAAAATTTCTTCACAGAAGGAGTTGTCAAGCATTGGAACAGGATGACCAGGGAAGTTTTGGAGTTATCATCCCTGGAAGTGTTCAAAATACATATGGATATGGCACTTGAAGATATGGTTTAGTGATGAACACGATGATTGTGCTGGTTGATGGTTGGACTTGATGATCTTAGAGGTGTTTTCCAACTTTAATGATTCTATGATAACAAAATGTTCTACTAACTTAGTCTTAAAGCAACTTAAAGCCAAGAATTAACTGGCTTCCTAGGAGGCTTACTGTGCTGGACTGAAAATATGTTTGAACTTTGTGAGTCTGGGAATGGACAAAACTCTGACCTACTGTGCTACTACTCTTCCTCTTTGAGTTCTGTGTTTCAGAACCATCCGACCACATTCAGTGTGATTGCTTGGGTACTTCTTGTGCAGATGATGTAATTCTTCTCTTTGAAGGCATGTTGTTTTGGGGGATTTGTATTTGGATTTTTTCTTCCTTTTTCTGTTAGAAAACTTCATTTAATTAATTTTTATTATAACTATATATTATTCTTAAGTAATTACATCTAGTGTTTGCTTTGGAGTACAATATATTTGAAGAATCATTTTGTATTGCTCATTTTATAGATTTATACTTAAATTACACAATTAATTTCTATTAAAAATTACTTTTAACGTCCCAAAGTGCTTCCTTTAAATCATGGATGATTAAGAAGTATGTGAAAAGTTGCTGAATGAACACCGCTTTTATCAAAATATGAGCATACGGGTAGTTAAGAGTTCTGAATATGAATAAATGAATATATATGCATTTGTAGGTATGTCTAACCTGTCTGAACAGGGGCAAAACTCACTGTTGTTTGTTTTGTTTCTTTATTTGTAAGGGCTCACAGTTTGTCTCCAACGGATCATCTGGCAGCGTTTTACTTGGCACTCCAGCTTGCCATATCCAGACAGGTTAGTTTTGTTTTAGAAGTGCAGCATCGTGCTGTCATATGAGGATTAGAATTTCTATCTGTTGATGGATACAGGTAAAAATTTCTTCAATAAAAACCTGATTTTCCTTGTACCTATATGTATATATGAGAGGAAAACCCTGAAAAGCTCTCTCCAAACACCTTCAGTCTTATCTATAGATTTCTCTGGAGTTCTGCCTGTATTTCCAGTTCTAGGATCAGAAATAAGACATAAGTAAATCCACTTACTTCAGCATTTATGTTGCTAGATGGAGAGAAAAAAAAGGTCAGTTTTTAACCATGTTTCTACCTATTATGTGTAATCTCTGCTCAGATCCTGGAGAGTGGGACTCCTGAATCTAGTCTTTAATGATGTTGATAGTGCTTAAATCTTGAGTATCTGCTAAGATCCGTGGACTTTCTGAGTACCTTTAGGAGATTAGATTATTGTGAACAAAATTACAAAAAAAGTGTTTAAGAAAACTGGAAAATATTTAAACTCTATAAAAGAGTTTAGTCCAATTTGTGCAACTGTTATGTTTGAGGCATTCTACCATATATCACATGGATTTGTATATTGTGGAACTGCTTTGTATCTATCATGATAAGCCTTTTCCTATGTTGTCTTTTATTTTAATTTTGAGCACAGTTGGTTTTTTTTGAACACAATCTAGGTGACTACTTGTCATTGCTATTAACAGAGGAGCGCAAACCTTGGTCTATGTCACATTAGTGTGGGATGGACTGTCACTTAATTAGCACAAAACATTTTTCAGTAGCAGGCTATGACTCCGTATTTCTGAATTCCAAAATTTTCATGCTGCTTAACTAAATTTTCCATTTTTAGCACCTAATGTACTTATTTTGAACAAAAGCACATGCTGCTGAGGAGATAATGAAATTCTACGTAAAGAAAAGTTACCGTTCCTGTCTAACTATACATTTTAGCTAATACATTACAATTAAAGTATTTTCAAGATCATTTAGAAGTACAACCAATACTTGAAAGAGAATAGTAAGTGAATATTTTAAGGGGTTGAAGGGAACTGTTTTATATATCTTACTTAATTTTTACTGTAGAGCATCAGGTCCATTTTAAACTTCTCAGTAGTGTCTTACAGGAGTATATAGAATTCTACGTTATGTGTATTTTGAAAATTTTATGGATATGCAGTCAAGTAACAGGCAATACTTCTAATAGTGGCACTTTCTTTTTTTTTTTTTCAAATCAGATACCAGAAGCTTTGGGTTATGTTCGTCAGGCTCTGCAACTACAAGGAGATGATGCCAACTCTCTTCATCTCCTTGCACTCTTACTATCAGCCCAGAAACATTATCATGATGCTTTGAATATCATTGATATGGCCTTGAGTGAATATCCAGAAAATTTTATGTGAGTGAATGTCATGTTTGCTTTCTGCGCTTTCTCTCATACTTAATTTTTCTAGATTCTCATCCCATTCATTTCAAGAGGGGATGGATTTGAAGTTTAGTCTATTTTTTGTTTACAGTAGTCTTCCCTCCTGCCCATTTAATGCAACTCTCTTTATTAAACGCTTGTTAAATAGTGATTAAGGATTTGGTTTGGAAGGGAGGATAGACCTGTATAGTTGATCTTATTATAGTTTTTTTTCTACACTCTGTGTAGATAATTTCTCCCTGTTGCATGCTTTATAGTATGTTTGTGTCTTCTGTTTTTATGCAATATTCCAAGAAGGGTAAACAGGATTTTACTATTAGCTTGCATAGATTTATTCCATCCTACAGATAACTCTATGCATATTGTATGGAATGTGTTCTGTGAAATACATCATAACAGGGAATCTCCTGTTTTGCCTGGATAATAACCAGTCATCTGAAGCTGGCTGATGGATAACTAAACAAGTGAACAGGGAAGAAGCATGTTTGGTAAATGTTCTCTTGTTTAAGAAAGAAATTATTCTTTCTGTTTATTTTTCGTGTTGAGAACATCTTAAAATACACTTGGGTTCTGTACTTTTTTAGTTTTTTGGGTTTTTTTAAAATTTATTTTCTTAGTGAAAGTCTCATTTATTGGTTTACAGTGAAATATCTCAGGGACAGCTTCCATTAACTTCCGGTCTTCCAACTTTCCAGTCTTTATCAACTATCAGTAAGGTTGTAATCCATAGTATTACAAATATCCTACATGCTTATTTAGACAGTTGTTTTGAAGTATCTCATTATTAACTTATAAATTACTGGCCTGTGTCATAAATTGTTATTATGTCAACATACAAAAAAAATAGGATTTTTTAAAGAATAATTAGTTTGAAAATAGAGATTGCAGTGGTTTTCCTTCCTGTTCCTTGACATTTCAGTTCTCCTTTTGACTGTCTGCGTAAGGTACTGTTGCCTTTTTCCTTATAAATCTGACCAGGACTTCTGTTGATATCACCTCTCCTCAGAACTTCTGTGGCTTGCAGCCAGTTCTGTGTAAATGCTTTTGTGACCTTTTGCTATTTCTCACTTCCTAGTTTATCCACACACCTATGACTTGTCTCGATTCTTATCAGGGGCTTCTACACATGCTTCATGATTTCAGAACTGTCTAGCAGTTCCTCTCTCAAACCTGTCTGTGCTTTCCTCAGGACCAAGGGACATGTCAGCAAGTCATGGTTTAAGATGCAATTGAAGTATCAGCAACCTAATTCTGTACCCTATTATTGTTAAAGAGATATGCTTAAAGAACTGTGAGTGTCATCTTCTGTCCTTGTTTCATTTTCTGTGGCTTAGTGGCAGTGTAAATAACAGACAAAGCTGCTGTATCTCTCAGAGTAATAATTGTCTAGAAGTATGTCTGAAACTGTAGTTTCAGAATTCCCGATTGTTGTAAGAGAGCTCCCTATTACGTTAATCTCTTTTGTAATGCAAAACCAAAGGTTCATTCAGTAAAACATTTAAAATTACTCTTGAGCATTCAAAAGGTATTTATGGGTTTTTCAAATGTGGTTCATGGCCTTTCCAGACTTGTTTATACTGCAGCTCTGGTTAAACATGTTGCCCAAGTTGTTCATGACAGTACTGATCTTTGTATTAATGCATGTGTGTATTATTAATGAGTCATAATAGTGATTCTAAATCATTAGTCCTGTTGTATAATGCAAACGCTGTGTCCATACAGTGTACTGTGTTACAGTCTACTGGTGCAGATCAGGGAATTTGAGAGGAATATCTTGGCATTAGGAATCACCATCAGATGTGGCAGCAATTGCTGAAGAATCCAAGGTGCAACACAGCTATATATATCTCTAGAAAGTCTGAATTTCAGAGTCCGGTTTTTAGTGCCGTCAAGTTCCCAGAGAAGTCAAAAATATGACTGAGATTTCTTGGATGCTCTCTGCAATTGATACTGACAGCTAGACAGACATATCTGGTCAATAATATAAATTTAGATTGATTGCTTCACATAACTGGGTAATTTTTGCAAGGATTTATCAGCAAAACCTCAGGTTTACAGTCTATTCTTGAACACTGTATCTGGTGCTCTGTGTATGTGCATATACACAAATGCTTAGTGTATCACTGAGTCCATTTTCTTATTTTGCAACTTCTATAAACAATATAATGGTATTTCCTAGGAGATTGGGAAGAGATCCTCTTGTGTTCCCCTACAGCTTGCTAGTTTTTAAATACACTGAAACATTTGATTATTCAGCTGTGGTGCTTTATTGGCTTTTGTAAACATTTCACTTATCTTTATGCTTTATCTTTCAGTTATGTCTGCAATCCTAATAAGTAAATACTACAAGAGTTTTCTTGGTATTCTCTGTATTTCCTGTTAGACTCCTGTGCTGGTTTAAAAGTAAACCGATGGGAGAAACGAATCCACCTCAAGAGAGATTACAAGTCAGAGTTACTATTTATTAAAAGGATTACAATAAATACAGTGATACAGGACAGAGAAAAAACTGGTTTTGACCCCCAAAGACAGATGTGTAACCCTGCACCCTTGGACAAGAACAGAATGGTGTTCATCAAACCCTGTGCTGAGCACCACGTGACCCCCTGGGTGCAAAGTAACAGGAAAGGAAACCTGTTGGTCCGGATGATGGTCGCAGTTCTGTGGAAGTAATGATCACAGTCTTGTCGAGAGTGGCAGTCGCAGTCCTGTTAAAGTTCTGGTTCTCCTCAGGATCTTATGAGTGGTACCAGAAGTCCCAATATATGCTTAGGTTCAGGTGGGAATGCCCAGTACCTCCCTACAGGACAGAGAGTTTCACAACGGGTGATTTAGCTCTGTGAGTCATGGGATAGTTTTGGAATCTTTGATGGTCTAGGTTGTTGTAGCTGTGTATTACACCAGTCCAGTATGGCCCATTAGCAGAGACGACCCCCCGGGCTGAGTGTGAACGTGCTCATGCCTCCCCAGAGGGGAGTTATCACAGCTGAGTCATTGGTGTGAAGACAAGAAACACTCCCCTGCCTCAAAGCGTTTCTTTAACACCCAGCTTGTAGCCTGAGGTGTTAGGTGTGCCCTGGTCAGCTGCTGCAAATGATCCAATTTATTAACAGTCCATCAGAAATGACATAGAGGGTGTAGAATACACGATTTTAGTTATACTCACATAGTGATAAACTGATCCCGGCCCCTATAACTAGGGCATCTCCATTACCTCACCCTTATGCAAATTGATACTTTAGTGGCTTTGCAGCATAATAAACCTCTGTATTTGGAAGTATTAAAGTAAAACATAGAACTTGGGATTTATGTTATTTCTTATTTCTTCCATTGTTATTCCTATCTGCATATCTCTGTATGCTGTAATTGCATTACTGCACTGAGTGCTGTCCTGCCCTCTTCACAGCTTTTCTTTTATTTTGCTTTTCTTTAAAAAGTATCTACATTTTCAGAAATTTATAATACAGCATCTTCGTAAAATTCCAGAGGTTGAAAGGAAGTTATAGAATATGCAGTGAGTCATACTTTCCAGCACTTTTTTGTAATCACTTAGTAAATATGTTGTCTGTCAGTTTTTTATATCTGAAAGCCTGATGCATTCCTAGAATTCATGTTCAATAGTTGAGGCATACAGCAAGCATACCTTTGTATCTTAATTTAGCCTTAACCTTCCCGCATTATAAAGCTGATAGTTGGCCAGTCAGATAATGGTTTTGCCATAGATGCTCAAGGTCAATAAGTAGAAAGAAACTCCTCAGAGCTAAAGAATTATGTATCATCATTATCTAAAGAAGTGGAAGGAATTAGCAGACACATTGGGCTGTTAGCAGCAAGGTATAGCTTTTTCTTTAGATAGTGTTGATTGTTCTTCCTTTATTCATTAATTTGGGAACATAAATACACAATCTACTCTGAGACCTTAAGAGGTATTGGGAAAAATACTGGTGAAAATCTAAGAAACCACTAGAAGTGAAATAGATATGTAGTAATGTTTTTCAGAGATAATAAAAATTCAAGGTATTTGCTGAATATCTACAGCACTATTGGTTCAAACTTTTTGTCAGCTTAAGTTGCTAGGTTGTAGCCACTCTACTTACAAACAAGTTAGCCGTATTTTTCAGAGTAATACTATCAATCTCCTTTTAAATGCTACCTCTGAAGCCTCTGGAAATCTGAGCATGCTTTGATCCAGGGACAAAAAAATCTCTAAATAAAAGACTGCTGAACAGATTAAGGTACTGAAAAGATTACAAATACTGTACTTTGCTGAGATGGGTGGGGGTAAGGTGCCAGCACCAAAAATCCTGAATAGTTAGTCCTAGTCAGGTGCTACTGTGTTTGAATTCACTTAAAATTACACATTTAGCCCCCTCTCATTAGACAACTTAGTTGTCTAATGAGCCCCCTCTCATTAGACAACAGTAGTAGAAATGTGAAGTTCAGTTCTTCTCCAGTTTGACAAAGTTTGAACCCACAAATGGTGCTGCTCCGAGTCCTAGCTGTTAAAATATGTGGGAAGCTGGGTGAGATGATCCAGTTCTCCTCCTGAAACAGAAGCAAGGACGTGCTACCCTGAATGCGAGGAGAGTAGGCAGGAAGGAGCCACGGTATATCCTAAATTACTAAAGTACTTAACTGGGAGGGGTGCTTGAGGTCTTGTTTGCTTGGGATTTCCTTGTTTTATCTATATTATTCCACTGATTTCCTCCTCTGAATGTATAGGCATTCCCAGAGGTGTGCATTACAGTCTGAGGGTGTGTTTAAGGATATGCAAGGTAATGGTGGTTTTGTTGCATCGGTTCATATTCGACTTGTAAACCTTGTGCAATATATATAGTATATATGTGATTACCTGAGGAGCATTATTTACAAACTCCTTTGTATGACTCTTCCCTGTGTTTATCTGCTTGTTACAAGGAATTTATATCTTAGTGGTCTTTTGAATGATGTGAAATCTTGAAAAAACTCTTCTATCTGTTTCTAATTCATGGTTAGTCAAAATTAGATTCTCAGTCAAGGGAGACAGAGTTAGGTTTCTTAATTAAATACTAGGGATATTGTTTTCTTAATCTTGACTGGGGTTCCCTCATTATTTCAAGTGTTGGGGCACTTAAAGATGAATATAGTGCCTGAAATTAGTGTAATTAGGCAAAATAAATAGTAAATTGCTAATTTTATGCTGAAAATTGGAACTGTAATGGAGAGCATCTGACAAGCTTTTAAAGTAGCAGAAGTAGGGAACAACAGATGGGTTATTTCAGAAGTGCAAGCATGTTATTTTAATGTTAAGTACACTCAAAAAGGAAAGACATATGGTAACAGGTTTGAAGACAACTGAAGACTAAGTTCACAGTTTAAACATTTACATTTCTTGAAGTGTGATGGCAGTTTTTTTACTCTGAGAATATTTCACAGAATCATCAGGCCAATATGTCATTCCTCTGAAAACTATTAAATCCTTTCCTTCCTGACCCTCAAGGGCTCTACTGAGCTACATTAGATTTCCTAGAATCAAAGGGCCTTTTAACATCTCTCTCAGTTCATTGAATAACAAACCTGTTTCCGTCTGGGAGCTGTTCAGGTGGGCATAAAAGAAGAGCTGATTGGTAGAGGCAATATAGGATGATACACACACTGATGTTTTGTGGGACGCAAGGATATTTATCAACTAAAGGGAATAGTATGGTATTCTGCTTTCCCAAGGTGGGTTATAGTTGCACTGCAGTGTATGGTGCTGGTAAAACTTAAGCTTTTGTGTTTTGGGGTTTTTTCTTGATAAATAGAGCACTGGAAATTATTTGAGGAAAGGATGATAATATAAGATTGATAAGAAGTAGTGATGTGCTATGCTTGCCAAAATCATGTCTTTCAGGTTGCATATACAGTCTTGTCAGCATTTGACAAAATGCTTTTTCAAATCGATTCCATTTTGATCCTGTTTATGTTGGGAGTTATATGAATTAGATCTTAGGAATTATTTTTCTGTAAGTCATGAGAGACAGTATGGTTTGCTTTTTTTTTTTCTTTTTATTCTGGGCTCTTCTAACTCCCCTTCCCCTATGGTTATTGTTATATGCTTTTACTGAATGGTTCATTAAAAGGACATTGTTGTTGGTAGATACTACTTTATATAACAAATTGGTCATTGGCCTCAGGGCCTTATCCCTGAATTATAGTTGCTAGGCTGTAGATTCTTCTTTGAAACTTGATTGAAAGAGTCCCAGTTTGGGTCATGAGCTGGCTGCTGCAGGGTATTCAAGGCAGGAAAACAAAAAGTTTTCAAGTATAACTAATTTGTTCTGGCTTTAGTCAGAAACTATCTTTATTATAGTTTACAGATTTACATTTTCTTAGGGACGTTGAGTTCATAATATGGAATACTGTTTACATACGCTACACCAAAAGTCACAAGACAAACTGCTTTATGAACAAATATATGAGGAATAATATTTCAAAGGGTGCAAGAAAGGCCATCAAATGCACAGCAAGTATACCTATTCATGATTTTCACAAAATTGTCTTATTTTGGGGCTTGAGGGCTGATTTCTTTTCCTTCTTGTGCTTGTTTGAGAGTCATGTTTCAGTTAGCAATCCGAACAGTCCATTTTTACTTCATCCATTTTTCTGTATGTGTATGGGCTTCCCAGTACTTGGGATCTGTGCAGCCAAATTTGGAGAAGGTTTGGTGACTGATTGAGAAACAGTTTAGGAGTTCTTTTTTTAAGTTGAATGATTTTCTGGAGTTTTTACAAAAACTAGATTTGTTTGCATGACCTCTTGTTGCCTGTGTTGGGCATACAGTGATTTCAAGGTACTTAAAAATGATGATTTTTGATGTTTTATAATGAACTACTTGTATCTTTCCTGATAATAAAACTTTTCTTGAATACTCAAAGTGGAGCAGTTCAGTTTGCAATTGCAGCAGACACCTCCATAAGTTTCTTGCTCTGCTTTGATTATCATGGTGATAGAAGTGTTGCATTAAGATCACTGACCATGTAAATAAATCCTTTATAAAACTGTATTCTTTCATGTTCTATTTAGTTTCATGTTGTTGTTTTCCCTGTAAGATAGATTTTTGCAATTGTGTCATTTTGTGTTTTGGTGATCAGGCAGATGTTTGGGAGTTGAGTAATGTGAAGCCGTAAGCTTTCTACAGCAGGTGTTAAAGGGACAGCTGTCAAAACTGAATGTTTGAATTCAGTTTGAAGCCAGGAAGATCAATTTTTAAAACACCTGACTGTCTGTATATTAGAAGTCCCTAGATTTACTTTACTTTACTTTCTCTGTTAATAAAGGTTGAGCTAAAGTGTACCTTCCAGAGGACATTCGATCGTGGTAAGAACACAGCAAAACCTGGAGAAACCATTGCAGCACGTGGTAGCTTCCTTCAGTTGCACTCTTCATTAAGACTGCAATTTTGTTTTTAATTTGAATTGATCCCGTATTGGTTTCCAGCCATTGATTTTTGTATTATTCTTTGCCAAGCCCTCTGTAATACTGGTAACTTCATACTCTTGATGCTGGCTTCTGTAATAAGACCACCTCCAAACGTCCTTTCTGATAAGAATGTCACCATACTTGCTGACAGTAAAGGCATGTGCCCTGGCCTTTCAGTGGCACTGTAACCAGTTTTCATCACATGCGAACAAGTACAAAAAATATTTCAATATCATTTATTACTACAGAAAGAAAATCACCTGCATCATGTCTTTTGGAAAGGATTGTGTTAATTATTTTGAACATAATGGCTTCATTGGGGACTTCTATTCAACTACCTGTCTTTTGACAGTCTTCTTTGCTTTTTGGTTAGTTATTTCTAGGATGTGTTTCCACATATAGATTGCAAAGGCTGTATTTGTTCCAATAGCTATATATTGTGATTTTAAAAAGAAATGTGGCTTGACAGCTATTAAGCCGTGCTGCTGAACAGTTTGTTTGCAAAGTTTCCTACTGTGCTTTATAAGGATCTTTTCATTAGGAGGATATATTACATGTAGATTAAGAGTCCTTTTGCATTCAATTGAAATTCCCATGTGAAGGATCTTAAAGCAGTCAGCCCTAGCTCCTCCTTCTAAAAGAAGCTACTAACTTGCAGACAGTAAACTGTTCAAATCTGAACTGTGGATGAAATAAACACTGGGAACTTTAGGATTTTCTTCTGATTTTAACTTTTTTTCTTCTGAGCCGTTTATTTATGAGTAATTACAAGATTTTTAAAAGGGCAGTTGCTGATAGAATGTACTGACATAGCAAAACTGAACTTGCCAAGGTTTGGCTTCTTCCTACTTCCTCATTTGTTTTCTGTTTCCTGTAACAGTCATCAGAGGTTTTTCCTATATATGTAATTGTCAAGTGCAAGAAATGACTTGCTAACACTTTATTTAGGAAAGGTGAATAGATTTAGATTCTTACGGATAATCACTATTGAATAATATTTGTTCCAGCTTAATTCATTTTGTGCATTCTGTGAACTGCTTTCCCATTTCAGTCACTCTGTGGGGTCCCAGCGTTCACCTGATTTAATTTGCACAAGCAATTGACTCTATGACAGTTTGTTACAGAAGTGAGATTAAACTGTACGAAATATGCACGTAAATGTAAGTTTTACATCGCCATAATTATTTTTTCCTTTAAATTCAGATCTTATGAAAGGAAGCCTACGTTGTCTGTTGAAAAAGGTTTATTTGTCAAACTAGTTAGTCTAAGATTTGACAAGTCATATGATTAGACTTGGTAAGGGATTTTTTTGTATGGTTTTTTTTTTGGCAGGGAGTTGGCTTTGTTTGGTTTTTGTTTCCTTTTTTTTTTTCCCATGAACTAATCAGCTGTATTTTAAGAAGTTAGGTTATTTGCTCCACCTCTTCTACAGTCTATCCAAAACAAACTGTGAGGAAGCAGTCTTTTCTACAATTTTATTTATAATCTTGAGACCTAATTTCCACTCTTAATGTTTTAATAGTCTGAATGGCCTTTATATATACTCATTTTTGTGGAAACATTATCCTCTAGATAAATTATTCTTTTCCCTTCATGGTGCTTGTCTCACCTGTAATTATAGATAGAATTTGTACCTCTTCTTGGCTTTTTTTTTTTGCTAGACTAACTAAATGAAGTATTTTTCCTACTCTGCAGTTTCCAGTCAATAGATCACCCTTGCAGCCTTTCTCTGCAGCTGCTCTAATTTGAAATTCCTCATGTGTGTGGTTTTGACTCTTACAGTGAGAATTACATATAACATTCCAGATGTGGTCTCACTGGGGTATTGTACAATGGCACTGTGTCTTTCTGAATTGCATCTGGCCTCTTCACAGCTGTCTTACCTTGATGAACCCAGCTGTTAGGCAGCTCTGGTTTGGAATAACTGTTACACAGGTTGTTGGTACAATATCTTTATTAAACTTGAACAATAACCCTTTTTTTCATTAATGATGTTATATAATACTCCTTTCCTCTTGACAAAAGCATTGGCAATATAGTTGCTGTTCCCCAGTTGTTACAGAAGTGGTACTTTCTTTGAAGTTTTTACTTTAGAAAAGACAATCTTACCTGCCACTGTTTCCATAATTCTGAAAAATGGATTATTTTTGACTGCTTTAACTTTAATCATCAATCAGTCTTTAATCATTCTTATTCTCCATTTGTTATGGTTCTCATATCTGAGACAACAAAGGTAAGGATTGTGGTGGAGGTTGGGGATTAATTCCTGAATATTCTTAATTTTCATCCCCTTGTCCCTGTTTAGTATGCACATTTTCTTTTTTTTCTTACTTAAATACAAAAAAACCTTAAAAGACTATAACTTTTGTATATAATAATAACCTGTTCAGGTGTAGCTTAGCTTTGCTTTTTACTAGGTACCTAAGATGTGGCTTTCTGTGCTGATTTTTTTCTCCCTTGCCTGTCCCCTGCTATTCTTGATAGGATCTCTGCATGTTTCTGTGTCTTACTTGCTCAGTGTTAATCAGTGATTGGCTTGTCACACAGGGAGTTTTACCCCTTCAACTTGAGATACAGATCCCTAAACGTTTTAGCATCTTTGTGTTAAACACCAGGCTTCTGCTGCATTCTGGATGTCTTTGCTAAACTTTGCTATCAAATAATTTGGGTGTATGACAGTGAAATTCAAAGACCTAGTTATAAACTCCTTTGGGATTTTTCATTCTTTATTTAAATAAATATCCAGTAATATATGGATTAGATTATCAGCAGCTGTTTTATAATGTCCTCATTAGTTAGTGAGAACAGTCTTGAAGTAATGGAGTCATTTGCTGCTTCAGTAGCTATTTCATAAATTTATCAGCTATTAGCTCCAAGAATAACCAAGCCTTTCCACTTAAGAGTTTGATTTGTTCTCCATTTTTGTGTCTGGGTAATTAGTCTCCTAAAATGATACAATTCACTTTATTTTTAGCTGATGATAAAAATCTGCATCCATATAAGATACTGATGCTGGCACAAATGCCTGATTAGTAGGTCTTTAAAAGAACCTGTTTTACCTACTTCCTAACTCAGAGGATTTGACCCAAGCAAATTTCTGTTCTTATTTGTTACATTTATTCCAGTTTGACAGGTCTCTGACACACATTGTCCTACTCTTCATTTCTTTTTTGAATATTGTCTTTCCCTCAGTACTTGCATTCTTAGTCAACTGCTGTTCCACTATGTCAAGGTTACTCTGTCACCATGTGCCAGTAGCTTAAACTTCTGACTCTCACAAACTGACATGAACAGATAATTCATGATACTCATTAAATGTACAGCTTAATTTTCATCATCCTATCACTTTGTAGATTTTATCCATTCTTCATAATTTTTAACAGTGTATCAAAACCCAGTGTGAAAAGCTCCTTGTAAAGTTTAAAATTCTCTGTGTTACTAATGCGGGCTGTATTCCAGAAGAGCTGTTTCCACAGATGCTTGAAGCTGATCTTTCAGAAAAGCTTTTTTCAAATGTTCTACCTCTTGGTTTCTAAAACCTTCCTGGTAATACTTGTCCCTGAGGTGCTCATACCTCCAGCCATGTTTCAGGGGAACTTGAAAAAATTAAGTTAATTTGGGAGACCAGTTTGTCAGATGGTATTCCTCCTTTCCATTGCTTCTTTCCCCTTCCCTTCCTTCCCCCATTTGTTAAGTTGGCAGGTTTTCATTTTGTTATTAACATCCCATTTCAGTTTTCTGAAGTGTCTTAGTTCTTTTAAGATTTATAGTCCAAATATTTTTTGGATCCAGGAAAGTTTTCTGTGTGGCTTTATAAATGCAGCCTTTTCTATTCAAAAGATTATTTTTGGTTTAATCCCACACCAATGTACTTCATTTTTTCCTTACTAGATACAATTCCCTAGCATTTCTTTATTAGAATTGTGAATATTTTTTCATCATACTTTGTTTATTGTTTGCATTTTGGGAAATGTGCAACAATCCAGTATGTTTACTGTCATAATGCACAAGAAACAGGGATGATGTTGCATGTGTACTAAGTGCATCTGGAAGCACCAAACTCCTGTGTTGCTTTAATTCTTACAAGTATATTTGTCTTCTGCTATCTTGACATTGAATCCTGCACTAGTAGCCCAGCTTCCAACATTTTTGTTGTACAGACTCCTGCTATTTTTTACATGTGTTTTTAAGTACTTTCTCAATAATAAAATCCCCTCCCTTTCTATCTCCTGCTTCATTTCTGCTTTTATATCTTGCATGCTAAATCTTAGTGTATTACTGATCCTGTGCCGTCTGAGGAGATGAGGTATACAGTGCTTTTGGAAAACTCCACAAAAGAGTATGACGTAATAAACAGTTGAAGAAAAGCACCAAGATCAGTGTTTACAAAGCCATAGTGTTGTCCACTCTCTTATATGGTTCCGAATCATGGGTCATCTACCGCCACCACCT
>NW_016690223.1:1502869-1592079 GCF_001604755.1 Lepidothrix coronata
TAAGCCACCAGCGTGCCTGTAGCAAATGTGGACAGAGCCTTCCCAAATCTTCGTTCGCGAAGCCTAGCCATGATGACTGATCCTGTGCCTTCTCTCTGCTACAAGATTCCTGAACATCTTAAATACTTGAAGACTGTTAATGTAAATTCAGTCTATCTGTAAACTGTACATAATAATGTATATATTATGATTACTGACTCTATATATATTATATATTATGATTAATGACTTGCAAATTCAGTGGTTCTGAATTGATTGTGTTCCATAACTTTTGTAAAGTGCTTTATGATCACAGATTTTAAAAAATTAAACTTCTATAGGCTCTTCAAAACGTAAAAAGTACTGTCTTTTACATACAGAGAAACAGGAGAGGGATTGTATAAGGTAGATTCCTGTGATTTTGGGTTTGGATTTTGAGGTAAAGGTCTTCTTTGGTGAGGGAGCTGTGTGCATGTGTTAAGGGTAAAATAGATGGAGGGGAGCATGAGGGAAGGAGGATGTTTTTGTCATTTTTCTTCTCTCTTCAGTAAAGTGATGGACAGACCTTGATGTTTTTTTCTTGCAGTGATATAGTCACAGTTAAACTAATATCTAGAGAGTACATCTCTGCCAAATGAAATATGACTTTAAATTATCTATATAGCTCCCTGTATGCTCAAATCCAATTTACTAATAGGAAGAAAGCTAAACTATCGTAACTGATTACTTTGTTCTGCGTTCTTTCAAGACATCAAGTGAGACTGCATATGACTGTATTTGCCTGACTTATCTACAGGTGCTCATTTTCTTAAACTAACTCAGTGACCTGCCTTTCGTTTCCTCCCCAGTCCCACAACACACATATTGTACACTTAAGGTAGTGTGATTCATTTTTAGGTTTACATGCTGGGTAGTTTCTGCAGAGGATGTTCAGTGCAACGCTAAAGCTTTAGCTACTGTAACTTGCTGAGGCACTTGATGTAATTTCTTATTCTTGAGAAAACTCTCTGGCAGTTTGCAATTACTATTAGCAGCCTCAAAGTGGGTATTTGGGATAAGAAACTTCTGAGCTTTCACACATGCCCACCCTCTACGCCCTTCTCAGTCTTCCCACACAAACCATATGAGCAATCATATAAATTTTTCACTTGGTATGATTAAGGTTGCACTGGAACAAAATGCCAAAGTACACCTGGGTTTAAAAAGGGAAAGTAGGCAAACAGTTTTATATCCACACTCTCCTCCTGCTTTGTGCTCTTTAATCCTGCAATTTACTAAAAATTGCTTTTAAATTAGTATTTTTCTGGTGTATTCTCTGTTCCCAGATGCTGGGGCTCCTATAAATGTGCATACCAATTGACTAGCTCCTTTATTATCACATTGCGTTTATATTCTTTAAATATCCAGGAAGGTGTCTAAGTTAGTCTCTGTGGAGAACCTTCAACGGGATACATGGAATATAAGAGGAATATGCAGTTGTCATCTTATGAGGCTGTGCACTTTATTTGTCTTGCTGCCATTAGAAACATCAACTTTGAAATCAGAATTAATTTATAGTGACTTCTGGCAAACATGTTTGCGTCCATTATGAATGGTTTGCTGCATATTTGATGGATGTTGTGCTGTCTTCAGACTCTCACTTGTAAATGTTCAAAATTGAAATTAAATATCAATTTTTGTGTCTGCTGATGTCAACATAATGCAGAGTGGAACTATGTTTTCTGGTTGACTTTACCAATGCTGACTAGTTCTCTTGAATCTTGTCTGGTGTAGTGGTGTCTTCTTCAGTATAGCCTCTTCCATTTTCCTGTAAGAGAACTTGATAACATAGGGAAGTAACTTGCATCAGTACCAAGTTATTTTCTTATGTGGGTTATATGTTAGATTACTGTCATTTGAGGCCAGTTAATACAAAATACTGTCCTTTCTTATGAAAGTAGTAAAGATTTTTTTTTTTTTTAGTGAAGACATAGAATCATAGGATGGCTTGGGTTGGAAGGATTTTGAAGATCCTCTAGTTCCAATCCCTCCTTCCCCACCGCTGCCCCTGGGCAGGGATGGGTGTCACTGTTCAGCGTGTGATGTACTGTTCTTAGTGCTCTTGCTAATTTCACTAAGCTACATTGTCTTCTCAACTGTTCTTTCTGTCCAGTTGAAAAGGCCATCATGTAAAAAGCACTGTTACTTTGGTGACATTACATATTTGACTTTATGTAATTACTTCATTAAACTATTACTTAAGTTATGACTATATTTGAAAGTATGTTTCCTCCAGTTTAGTGTGATGTTGACTATCTTTAAAAATGTTTTGCTTGAATGGGAATCTCTTTTCTTTCTCTTTTAATTTCCTTTTTCACTAGATTACTGTTTACAAAAGTCAAATTGGAGTCTCTGTGCAGAGGCCCAGATGAAGCACTCCTTACGTGTAAACACATGCTCCAGATTTGGAAATCGTGCTACAATCTCACTAACCCAAGGTAAGATGCTGTAGAATTCTAGGCTGCTCGCTGCCCTGCTCAGCAGGGCAATATTAGGTTAGCAGTCCTGCATTTGCTTGGTCTGGCATTTCATATGAACAAACTAATCCTCTGGGAATCTGGGGGATGAAGTGCAAAGACATCAGTTGATGGTCATGTAGAAGTACCCAGAGTTCTATGAAGTAAGGTATGCCAAAGCTAGTAAATTCTGGAGAGGTGAGCACTGCTTAGAGAGATTGGGTAACTCATCCATTCTCAACGTATTTGTATGGTCTTGGTTTTTTTCCCGATTTGGAGTTTTAGAGTCTTTTATATTGGTAAGCAGAGAGATTGCTGTAGTGGAAATATAGTTCAAGAATTTTCATTAAATAATATGAAAGAGGACTAGACATTAATTAAAACTAAAGCATCAGAGGTCATATGGATATGATATGCTTGCAAAGTAGCATGGCTTTTTTTTTTAAAGGAGGTCTTGCTTATGAACCTATTTAGGTCTTCAAAGGCATTACCAATCGATAAGTTGTTATAGTCCTGTTTGGGTTTCCAAAATGTTTTTGTGGAGGTCCTTTGCCATATATATTTAGCAAGCTGTGAAATAAATGGAAAGGCCACTTAGCAGAAATCCATGCTGGTACTATTCAACATGTTTATCGAGTACCTGAAGAAGAGGACAGGCAGAATTTTCTGCTATTTGGTTGTTTGAAGGGTTGACAGTTTCTGAAGAAGAGATGCTACAGCAGAAGAACTTTGTACCAGGTGGCATCAGATACCTGTGTAGCAGTATGATGAACACTGGCTGTTCAGTTTTTCCTCTAAATTGATCTCAGTTATGTAAATACATGAAACTCTTTAAGATTGAGAGCGCTGACCTAATGGCTGAAGAGGGACAATTGCTTCTCTCCTTAATGAGCTAGTGAGCAGTTGGGAGCAGGAAAGTTTGGAAGGTGTGGCAGGAAAAGCCTGGGAAGGGATTTGAGTCACTCGGAGCACACTGAGAGAGACCAATACTGCCTTGTGGAATAGGGAGCATCCCTCAGGGTGCAGAAAGCAAGTATGTCAGCAACCAGGAAGGCTTGAGCTCAATCGGTTTCAAGTCAAAGTCACTGAACGAGCAGCAGGGACCTGAGAGAAAATTTTTCTTTTACCTTGGTGGGTGGTGGTTTATTTTAGTTAGCTGGTTGTGTGTGTGGGCAGTGGGGGTTAAGAGTTTAGTATCAGAGTGCTGTGCTTTGCAGAATAGTTAAAATTTCTGTGTAATTTCAGAGAGGCTTTGCATGTACTCTGGCACAACTTTTCACCTTCCTTCTCTGCTGTGACATCTTCTACAGAGATCAGGGCTTTAATCATAGCTTGTCATTACTTTGTAGTTGTTGTTGTCTTTGTGCTAAGAGCTACTGTGCCATGTTAAACACACTTTTAATGCCTCCTTCAGACATCAGCGGTGACTGTGAAAATTTACTCTTGGCTGTGTCAGCTTCAAACAGCAGTGGTTGCTAATTCTCATCGCCATTCTTCAAGAACATCGAAGTGGAAAAATTAACAAGAACTACTTTGCATCTGATAGTTTTTCTGCTTTTTTTTAATCTTAACATTTAAATCTTTTCTTGAAGCTCTGGTGATGCGTTAAAATCAAGTTAGGAATGGAATGGACAGGAACTGTGGATAAGTGTCATGATGGAAGGAGATGGGTTTTCTAAATGACACATTCAGAGTTATATCAAACAGTGAATAAAGATACCGAGCTGTAATCTTTCTTTGGCTCATCTGTGTGAAATTTAAGGGCTGAATAACTTCATATGGTATTACAGTGATCCAGATCGGTCGGACTGGGGTAACAATTCTCACTGAGATCTGAAATGTGACTGAGAAGTTCTGTTCACCCGACTGCACTCCTGATATACTGAAGAATGATGATGCAGGATTGTTGTGAAAAGTTAAATTTTCCAAATTCTGCAATTTTAACATGCACTTCATTTTGCTGCAAAGCACCATTTGAAAATGTCTCCCACCGGAAATAATTGAAATTTTTTTTTAATAGTTCTTTAAGCCAATAATAAAAGGTCTTTTAATAACTTTAAACCTTTCTGGAATATTGTTTGTCAAAGGTTTAAATATCCTTTATGCTTATTTGAAGTATCTTCTTCTATTCTGATTTGGACTGAAAACTAATTTTGATGTCTCATTTTCCCAATGAGATAAGAAGTCACTTTTTTGATAAGCTGTGGTTTACATTAAATATTTCTTCTTCAATTCATCTGATTTTGTGCAATAAACTTGGGTTCAATGCCCTCAATAATATTTCAATAATAAAAATAAATTACAGATAACTAGATGTACAACACAAAGTGAGGGCCAAATGCCACAGTGTGCCTAAGATTTAGAACATTTTTTATTTTGTCTTCAGTTGACATACAAATTTTTTTCTCATGAGATGCTTAATATGAATTTAAAACTTTGTGCTGCAAGGCTTGGAAGGTTTAAATGTGTACCTCCAACCTGCTGCTTGAAGCGCATTAGAAAATATCCGAGTATTTTTCCACTTAGTTTGCATTAGGAAAACACAACAAACCACAATGGCAGAGCTGGTCTTAGAAGATACTTAGGCTAAGTGTGGCTTTCCTCATCAGCAACAATGTGGCACGTTGCTGCTTGTGGATTGAAGACAGCAATTACCAGAAAATTTATACCAACTGATGTAACAACTACAGATGATAGTGTGTGTCCCAGAAAGTTCCCTTGTGTTTCATGTGGATTGCTATAATAGTGTTATTTTGTAAGGAAATATTGCAGTACTGTTAGGTAATACAAAATTGTATTTATACCATTTAATAACAGTGGTAGAAAGAGGGGATGTTGTTTCACTGACTTTTGAAGTGTGCAACTCTAAGGAATTATTGAGGGGCTTCTTGACCTTCTCTCAGTTCAAATTTGTAAGGAGGGTGTTGTTAAATTAAGGCAGATGAAGAGATGTGCTGAATTCCAGTCTTGCAGTTTAGATTAAAGTTTCTCAGGCTTTACTTTAAACTAGGAGTTTTGTACAGGTTTTTCTCTTCAGTGAGAATCAGACAAAAGTTTGCACTCTCCAAAGCTGGGCTAACAGTTCAGTTGCTTTAAAGCTTAATTAATGTTTTTGGGGTGCTTTGTTCTCTATTTTTTTTAAATGAGACTTTTAAAAAGATATTCATTGATAGTGAGTAGTACCAGACTTACGATCCTAAAAATGAAATTACTTTATTAAGCATAGAATATTAAAAAAGGAATGCCCATATGTGCTTCCTCACACTTTGCTGACAACGTGTCTCAGTACTTGCCTCATCTTGAGGAGAAAGAGCACTTAGTTCTTCAGTCCCTGTTCTTCTGCTGAGTCTTTAATAGTAGTTCTAGGAGCTATTAGTTTTCCAGCAAGCATATTAACAAGAAACCTGAGGGGCAGATACTGAGTTACAGCTAATATAGAAATTAAGTGCATTTGTCCACAGGTGCAATGAGTGGAAATCACTGCTACTGCATAGGCTGTTAGATGTTAGAAGTGTTCAAAATGTTCCTACTGTGCTGTTAGGATCAAATTCAACATTAGGCAGTTAATATGCAAATGTGCCTATATTAAAAAAAAAATCAAAAAACAGGCAGCCCACCCCACAGCTCTGGAGATAATTGTGATGCTTTTTTATGTGAAGTGAAGTTATGGCATCTTTATAACATCTTTACCAAAAATTAGATGTCCTGAGTTTAGTGTTTCTCTTCAATCTGAGAGAGGTATGGATTTTCAAATTTACATCTGCCTTCTCGGCTTTCTGTGGTAGCTGTACTTCATATTATATAAATATTTAAGGCACAGTAGATCCTTTCTGTAGAGGTGTTAGTTATGAACCAAATTAAAAGCCATTATTTCCTTTGTGGTTGTATTAATTATGAAAACAGAATTGCTGAAGTAAATACAGGTTTAGTTTTGCTCAGCTTGATTCTGTTTCAATGCAACTGGCTTAATGCGCTATGAGTGGTTAGTGGTGCTTGGTACTAAATTTGGTCATAGCCAGAACTTTTATAGCAAGAACCTTTGTGGGAGTAGGGCAGCATGCAACTTGTATATCGGTGTAAAATTTTATTTTAATAGCTCACGATTTCTGTACTTCACTGCAGTGACTCCGGCCGCGGGAGCAGCCTGTTAGACAGAGCTATTGCTGACAGACGGCAGCTTAATACAATTACATTACCAGATTTCAGTGATCCTGAAACAGGTAAGAGCTACATTTGAACAATGAAATAGGTAAAATGGTATGGCCATAGCTAGGTTTTGCATTAGTTTTTTTAGTTTATTTTGCAAAATGAAGTTATATCTTCACTGTTATCATGTAAGTAGAAATAGACATTGTGTGATATATGATTTTTTCTTTTTTTATTTATGAAGTATTTGCTGACCACATTCTCTGTAAATATCTGTAGTATGGAACTTGCTGAGCTTAGTTGTCTTTTGTTACACAAGGGCTAAAAACTATTATTCTGAACTAGCCTATTTGCCAAAGTCCTGTGCTTTTCAGTCTGTTCGGTACTTGCACATTTTTGTTTACAAGGTAAATCAAAAAAATTTCAGAAGTTTTAATCTCAAAAAAATTGAAGACATTGTTGCTAATTAAATGAATTAAAATCTATGTTAAAATATAATTACATGGGTGGGTAGGCTTACTGTAGACATAGTTGACATTATAAGCAAAATTTATTATAAATTGTATATACTGTATTATTTTTATATACATATAAAAATTGTAGTACACAGGTGCACTACATAAAAATTAAGATTGTTACATGTCAGTAAATACTGACAATATGTCTTTTCCTATATTAATATATTCAGTTATCATAATGCAAACTAATATACCTTAAAACTTATACAGTCAGAAAGCATATGAGACATGCATTCTGTGAAGATTGCAGAAGGAATTGTGTAACTTTTACAGTATCTTGCTTGTGTTCTAAATTTTGAGAGTTTTCTCTTTTCTGGGTTTTATATGAAAACCATAGCATGTTTTTCCTGACACCTTTCAAGAGTGTATTTCTGTTTAATCACACTTTGACACAAACAGCTTATAGAAAAGTTTGCCAAACTATGAATATGAGTACATTTGACCCACAAGTTAAGATACATTGAAATGTGTAATGTGTATCTTTGTTTAGTATCAGAATTGTGCATTACATAAAAATCCAATTTATATATTTAACTTCTGAAAGTTAAAATTGGATTCAATGATCACTCAGTTTTGAATTTAAAATAAAGTAAAAGTGTTCTGTGCTTGCTATAGTGCAAACAGTTATGATTACAAAGATCAGGTCACCTGATTTCAAAGAATTGCAATATGTTATGGAATAATGTAGCTTGGTGCCCCTAATGTGGAATTTTATGTCTCCTTCTATTTGTGTAGTTAAAATGGGGAAGATGACATTATATCATTCTGTGGTGATCATTCTATATTCTGGTCTAGCTCATTGTTTCATTTTTAAGAACATATCTAGATTTTATAGGTTTCATTTACATATATAGATAGACATAGCTATAGATAAAATTTTATGCCTTCAAAAAAGTGCTTTTTGGGGAGGGGTGTTGTAAAAGGGCTTTTTGTGGTTAGTTGTGATTTTTTGTTTGTTATTTTTCCAGTGGGGACATACAGCTTTTGATCTACACCCCCAGGGTGTACTATTTTACATCTGCCACACTTGAGAGCATAGTGAATTGGTGCATTTTAAAGAGTGCAGATTCCTCAATGCTTTTAAGTAAAGATGAACCCTCATCCAAAATGGGGAGCTTTTCAAGAAACTTGCCCCAGATTCAAGTCCTGCAGACAATATCTTGATTGTAAAACAGGATCTCTGCATACATTCTGATTTTTCTGGCAGGTCCAAATTGTCTTTTTTCTGAATCTCAGCTGTGTTGCTAGAACTTCACTGTCAAGGAGAACAAGATGGGAAATTAAAATTATGGGGTCCCTTTTTGATTATTTATCTTATAAAAGGTAATTGTGAAGGATGGGGGAGTCCTTTTTTTTTTTTGAAATTGAGAGTTGGAGTTGGTTTTGTTTGTTGGTGGGTTTTTTCAGTTGTTCATTTTAGCAGAAGAAACCTTGTTGCAATACCAATACTCTGGTATGTTGCAATACCAGTTTCTGGCAAGGACTAGAGCTCTGTTATGTACTCTCTCAATATATATAAAAAAACTTCACATCCAGGATTTGTCCAGAATTTTTCTTCCAGAATATTATATAAAACTTTTGCAGGAATTAAAAGGTTATATATAAGAATGAAAGAAGTGAAGCTTGTCATAGTGTTCGAGAAAGCTTAAGCAGACTGTCAATAACATATTGTTCACAATAGGTAGATGATAAAAACAATAGGTGATCAGGATGTTAGACCTTTATAGGGTTGAAAGAGCTTATCTGCAAACTCTGTGGATCCACAGTGGTTAGAAATGCAGAAGGAATTTGACAAATAAATAAACGAATGTTAAAATGCAAGAAAGTTATTGCTGAAAATCCTCTTAGAATGAAAATGTTTGCTCCCTTCCTTGTTACACAGTGTAGTGCTACTTTGTGTATATGTGTGTATGCACGCAAATTTAGAAGTTTTTCCCTTCCTGACTTTGCTTGTCATCTATGATGATGATGCCATTTGCCTGTCTAGCCCTGAATTCAGTCAATCTAAATACCAAGAAATGAGAGCTAAAATTCAAATCTGAGCTCTTATGTATTTGAAATTTAATTTTTAAAATCCTTCAAAAAATCTAGGTTTGATGGGTGTAAATTCTTTTTTTTAGGTGTGTCAATTAAGCAGAAGTTGACATCTAAAAAAAAAGTTATTAAAAAACTGCTTTATATAGAGGTCTTACCAATATCATAATGATTAAGTTTAAATTTGTGTAGCCCTTGAATATCAAAAGAGTGTATTTTGAGTTTCTTACAAGGCCAGGCTGTTGATTCTAGTGCTCTGGTCAATAACTGTGCCAAATTTACTTTAAGTTTGCCCTCTGTTTCAGCTGACTTGCTGTGAGTGGCACGCACCTATGTTTGTATATGATGATGAAGGAAATAAATATAGAGGGGGGGCAAAAAAAGAGTTTTGATGAATCAATCACTGAAGTAAAATCTCATAGGGAGAGAGACACATTTCATATCCAAAAGTAGATATGTGTATGGAAATCACCAGAGACTCATTGGCTATTTGGTTAAGAGAAGTTGTATTCAATCTTTTAAAAAACAGAGTATTCAATTTGGTTGGAGTCCACTGAGTTTATTATAGGAAGAAACAATATTACTTTAGACTTTGGTCTTTATTTCCCCTTTAATTTATTTTTAAAATTTATGCATTAGAACATAGTGAAAAAAAAATCTTTATTTCACTTTTGTACTCTAGTTTAGTATAGAAGGAGAGTACATATAAGTAAAGGGGTATTTTTCATTGCTGTTGCTCTCAGAAGTGATATTTATTTTATGTAGAAGCCATTTCCATCTTACTGAATCGTGACACAAATGCTTTGCATTTTTGGCATCTATTAGTCCATTAAACCCTGTTGAATCTTTTTTCTTTCCTGCCCTCCCCACACCCCTTTATCATTCTCTTTGTTTCGCTTTTTAGCCTCTGATACTTCCTCATCTTCTCTCTCAAGAACAGAGTCTCCTCTCCAACTGTTTGTATCTTCTCATCTTCCTCATCCTCATCCTAAACCAGATATCTTTATCTGGCCCCATGCAGCCTCTCCATACTGTGACCAAGTTCCTGAGCCCCGTACACCTACTCGCTGTAAATTGGCTTTCTATTCCTGATGGGCATGTTTGTGCTGTATTTTTCTGATAATCTTCACAACTGATAAACTGTGTTTAAATAGATTATGTTTCAACAGAATGTCAATGAAATCCAGCCTTTCAGCTGCTTTTCGTACAAACTTTACATCAATGCTACTAGAGTAGTTCAGGTGGCAGGTTAAAATCAACACAGGTTTTCAGGCATTTCTTTTTAACTCCTTTTAACTTCTGTTAAATTGTCCTTCACTGATACCTTTATAAATAGCACTTTTTTGTCACTGAATTTACTGTAATCCAATCTTGATTGGGTTTTGACACCTAGTCTTTAAACTGATGTCATATCAAAGGTGTTAATTCCTAACAAAACATAGAAAATAAATCTTTGCATATTAGCAAAATTTACTTGTTAAAATAGCTGACATAAGACCAGAGTTTTGAAAACACTAGCTCGCTCATATGTAAGCCTGTAACTGGAAGTTCAGGAAAGCACTTCCTTCAGACTCGAGGAAATCCATGTCCTACAGAAGTTAAGTCTGACTTTCTTGAAGTATTTGAATACTGATTGACTTCTGTTGCAGGTTTGGGCATCGTTGAGTTGAACTTGCTCAGAGCTACTCTATGTATAAACAGTACATCCCAGTTAGCATTAATTGGCTTGTTCTTGTTCTTTCAAAGCTACAAGTTAACAAGAACCTACTCAAGAATGAAGGCAAACTGAAAGAACACTGAAGCCAAAGCACAGATTCGATTATGTGAAGCCCAGATTTTCCACTTCCAAGCTACTGTATCCTCAGGGAAAGGAGCTTCCACCATATGCATGAGAAGTAGCAGAACTATGAAAAAAAATAAAAAAGATATTGGAGTCCTTTGTATAGTGTCAAAACTTATTGAAAGTTAAAGCTGTCTGAGTAAGGAGCGGTTTCCCTAGATGCTTATAGTATGTTAGTATAGTTTCCAGGGCTGAAAAATCTCATGTTCTTTATCTTGCTCAATTCTTTTTTTTTCCCTAGTGAAAGAAGCCTAAGGCATTTTCTATCATCAACTTGACTTCTGTTGAACAGGAACATGACTTTAGAGGTGTAGCATCTTACCTAATTTTTTATTTCTTGAAATTCTGTAAACCTGATTTACAGTTTGAAGATTATCAGAAATCCTCTGGATTTCTTGGAGTTTTTGGCTTATATATACATATAACATTTTTTTTTCTTCTTACTTTGTGTTTTAATTTGTGGTTTGATCTGTCCAAAGGCAATCCATCAGATGCTTACTTTCATGGTTTTTACTCCCTTTTTTCAGTTTGTAAGTAGTATTCACTGTGCATTTCTATTAATTTCTCAAGGACTAAAATCACCTTTTCCTTTACCACAAAACGTACCTGTTTTGTCCATCAGTAGTGGAAGCTTTGATAGTGTGTAGAACAAGGCTGATGCTCTTTGCCCATTCAGAACCCTGAGGGCTGTAATCTTATGAGATCTGAATGCACTCAACTAACACTTGCATTTAATAATTAAAGAGGCAGTATTCATTTCTAGAGGACTGCAAATAAAGATATATTAGGAGGGTCTTGTGTACCATAATGGCCAGCTGCCAGTATGCTGTATTAGAGAAGATTTTATGCCGCTGCTGTTCCTAAAGGAGTATGTTGCAACTACTGTCATGAGTTATAATAAACTATTGCTTTATTTTGTGGTACAAATTTTACTTGTAGAATAAAGGAAGAGTACACTTTGAAATAATGAAATTATGAAGGCAAGCTCAATAAGAGAGAATTAAGAATATGGATCAATAAAAATAACTGCTGCTTTAATCAGGACGTTAAATAATATTCTTTTTCTTTAACCAGTTACCTTATAAAGCTGTGTGTTTAGCCTTGAATAGTAGATTATTTTTTTTTCATTGATTGATTTACCTTTTCATAAATTTTTATGGCGTAGTACAAGACCAATTTGATGAAGGAGAGAAAAGTAAGAAGATACATAAACCAACATGTTTGACAGGGACTAAGCAGAGAAAATCTTTTTCTAAGTGCTGAGAGGATGCTTTATCAATGATGCTGTCTGTACTTGACTGCTGTCATCTCCACGCATAACTTTGCAGCAAAACATAAGCTAGCTTTGTAATTTGTGATTGTGAAAGGTGTCTCAGACTCTTAATGAATTTTAAAAGAAAAAATTTTTAATTTTGGCTAAACCTACCAGTCTGTCTTATTAAATGCATCACTTGGGTGATGTATTAGTCCTGCAGAAGGTACTGCCTCTTTGTATCAAGCAATTGCTTTTCTTAGCATTGAGTTGTCTGTGTGTCACATCACTAATGTTCTTACTGCCAACTGTGTGCATGTAAAGTTGAAAGTCGTGGGGTTTTTCCTCTTTTTTCCTGCATGAGCATTGCAGTTAAAGTATTTTTTCTAAATGTAAATGTTGAAATGTTGAAAACATGATGAATGTAAAGCTGTTGAGTAATATTCTCTTTTACGGCATAAAAAGAAAACCTGCCATAGTGCTTTTATCAGTTGGTATGAACATGTTCCATGGAAGATGATAGTCCAGTCTTTTACTCATTTTCAGAAGGAAAATTGGATGTTCATAACAAAGTGATTTTGTTTTTCTCCAAGCTTGCATTCCAGATAGGTGCTCTTAGAGTCCACGTATTAGTCTATGTCCATCAGGCTACATTGTGAAGAATTTATGAGGAAATGACCAAGAAAAGAACTGAAGAAATCATAACACGTTCATTTACATAGGGTGACTTATAAATGGTATTTAATAGATGGGTTCATGTAGACTCTCCTGTAATATTTAAGAAAAAGCTGAAGAGAGTAAGTTGAATGCTTTATTCACAAAAGTTGTACTGTAGGTGTGACTTGGAAGAGAAAGGTTTCTGTGAGATGACTTAACTTCTTGGTTAAATTGTGTTTGTTCAAGGCTGTTGGTAGGTTTTCTATTTGAGATTTAGTTGAAACACAGAATCTGCAACGTGGTTGCTGCAGCCTGTATGTTAGTATGGTGAGTAGAAACTGTAAATTCTAGACCAGTGCCATTATAGGAAACATGAGTGGGAGGTTATTGGATTTTTATTTAGGAACATTTTGACATGGTTAAGACCTTCTGTCACAGTTTGCAGTGTGCAATGTGATTGTGATTCTAGATGTTAACCAAAAAGTTAGCTCGGTTGGTTAGAGCATAGTGCTAATAACAAAGATTGTGGGATTGATCCCTGTATGGGCCATTCACTTAAGAGTTGGACTCAATGATCCATGTGGGTCCCTTCCAACTCAGAATATTCTGTGATTTAAAGTACTTTAAGTAGTGAATTCTAGATCTTGCAAAGACAGTTCCTGTTTCACACTTGGCCTTTTGTAGTATAAACAAGCTTCAGAGCAAATCTAACTAAATAAAAGCGAGTAGCCGGAATCTATTTGGTGATATAATACTTTTCCAGACCTCATGCTTTTCTATCTCAAAATAAACACTTTTTGCTGCTTGTGGTATTTTGAGGGAATTTTTTCTTGATTCTTAAGTGTCATGCTCTAACAGCAGGTATAGAAGTTGTCTAGAAGAGGAAGGATGTTTGTGTGCGTGAAAGATGTGGTAAAATTTTAAATCAGAAATTGCTGCTACTCTATCTGAGCATTTGAAGGAAGCTACAACAGTGAATTGTAACACTGAAAGTGAGGCTATGTTTATGTTTGGCTGTTGGGTGCTGAACTCAGACCAGTGAAAGCAAAGTGCAGATAAGACTGGGAAGAGAGAGCAGAGCTTACAGTGAAACTATCAGGGAGCCACCAAATAAGTAACTGGCTGTGTAGGATCTGTGAGGCCTCAAGCAGACTTCAAGATGACTTCAGGACCTATACCTTACCCTCAGTTTCTCATAAACCACTTTGTATGTTTAGCAGTTGTAGTTGAAATTACTGTATGTTTTAGAATTGTAATGTAAATATAAAAATCTGAATCTGGGCATCCTGGGCTAGAACAAGGAACAAAGAATTCAGTAAGTTAGTTCTAGTAAGAAAAGGCAGGAATAAAATTGGAAGGAAGGCAGGAAAAAGCTTTTTAGTACAGAAGATCTTTAAATGATTTTTAGTTGTCTGCAAAATTAAAGTTTACTAAATGTGTTTTAACAGAAGGAGGCAGAAATGAGTCAGATGACAGCTAATTGTGGCTATACTGAAGAAGTATTTACGGGTTTATGAGTTAGAGCTATCAACATGAGTGCAATGTACCTGAAAGATGCCCGACTGGACAGTGTTGGAAAAAAAAAAAAAAGAAAGAAAAAGGGTTATAGCAAAGATGTAAATGTATGGTAAAGTATACAGTGAATGTGCTGATTAGATATGCAAGGCTGTACTAGAGGTCATCCTTCCTTCTTTTGTAACCCTGTCCTTGATATCTCTCTTAACCAATGCAAAGAGGGTTATTAAAGAAACAAAACCAAATAAAAAAAGCACAATTATCAATGGTCTTCGCTGTTTTGTGACATCCTTAAGTTCACTACATTTTAAATAAGACTGCAGTGTGAAAGATTTCAAGGGCTGGAATTCCCAAACGAAAAGTTTACACCAAGTTTCTTTGTATGCTGCTTAACATTGATCTTCAATCTTGAACCCCAAGAATCTACTTGTTTGCAATATTGTTTAAATTTAGTTGATTATATTGAATAATCTACAGCCTGAGTTTCTAAAAGTCTAGAAGACTTGCTGTGTATATGTGTATCTTATCTTCAGAGAACTAATTGCTGCAATATGTTAAGGATTACCTCTTTCCTAAGGAGGAAATATAAACAATTTGAATAATACCACTTAAAAAAAATTTTTCTAAGAAGATATTTTATGTTTTTTTCCTCTTTTTTGTGCCACTTAGTATAAAATCCAGGGTAGGAAGCGCTCAGTATCCACTCTGTTTTAATTTTAATATAGGTGGCGCTGAAACTCATAAGAATTTTATCACAGTATAGGGGTTTTTTATTAATAAATTGATGTACAAAAAGTTTTAATAATATATTGCCATATGTGCTTTATGGTTAAGTACTAGAGGCTTAAAATCTAACAGCACATTTTTGACATGAAATTACTTGTGGCCTGGCTAGCAGCCAGAGTCCTTGCTTTACACAGTGGAAAGTATAGGCACTTTTCAATACTAAATTGCATACTTGCTTTTCAGAAGGAAGGGATTAGATAATCTCCTTTGTGTCAATGAATCGCACCTTTTCTTTACAAATTGTTCTGGAGAGACAAGAAGCCTCTTTCACTGTTAGTCCCCTGAAGGGTAAGAAGTGACAGTCTTCAGTGAGGTGCATTTAGAGAAACGGCTGTCAGACAAGAAAAGGGTTGCTGATGACTAGTACTTATTTATGGTTCCCTTGCTAGTATTTTACTTGAAATACACTCCATGTAAGAGTGTAAGAACTTAAACATTTTTATTTCTTCAGAAGTCAAACCTTAAAATAAGATACGCCAAAACTTTAGTGAATGTTCAGCTGTGAAGGCTGGAGTTTGAGTTGTTTCATCAACCAGTAAAGGCGAGCAAGCTCCACTGCCACATACTGTTTCAGATCTCCCAGGCAATTCCTTTTCATAATGATATGAAATGCTAATTATGTCCTGTGCTGCTTTTCACTTGTTTCTGTCACTTAAAGGAAATATGATGCACAGTTTCAGACAAACTTCCTCCTAATCTATATACTGGGAGTTTCTCATGCTTTCTGGTTTTCTGATTTATCTTGTCACACTTAAGAACGTATGTTTTATGTGGCAGATCTCTTCTTTAAAATTCCCATGATACTGAGCGTAAAGGTTTTGTGTATTTCATGACTTCTAGTGATGAGGACAAACTTTTGGGGTGCAGTTCAACTTTTACAGGAATCAGTTCTTTCTTTTATAGTATCTGCAGAACATTTTACTGTCATTATTTATTAATCAGGTCTAGTGAGTCTGAGATTTTGTAATTTGTAATTATAAAACAATTAGAAATATGTTGAGACTTAGATGACAAGAAGGGGTGTCGCTTAAAATATTCATGTTCTTGATTTTAAAAGAAAATCACTACTGGATATGCTGGCAGTAAGTAGCAATCAAAGGTACAATTGCCATTAGGTATTCTCTAGCCATGGCAGCTTTTATCCTTAGTGTACCTTGGGAATGTTCTTTAAGCAAGGGACTTTTTTGCCACAAGGCATTTTAACTCAGACTTCTTGATTAGTCGAGTTTTACATTCAGTGCAGTGTAGTTGTGCATTTGTGATGGGGTATGTTGTGATTGTCTTGTGTATTTTAGTTCTCTTTTTTTTTTTTTACTCTGTTATTAGTCTTAAAATAATCCTCTAATTGCACTCTATGGAAAGACATAGCAAATACTAACATCAAAGTGCATGCAGCAACCTGAAGACTATAGTGTACAATACCATCACAAACCTTTTTTGGATTGTACATTGCCAGAAAAGAAGTGTCAAGTTTAATAGAGAGTATTCATAGTAGCAACCCAAAAAAGCATCAGGTATAGTTACCAATGTCCAGTGTGTTTTTTATATAGTCTTTCAGACAAGAATAAAAGTTTTCATAAGAAGGAAATTTACCCTGACATTTAAAAAAAACTTCTCTAAATTGGTAAATGCAAATTAAATATGAGGAATTTGGGGTAAAGCCTCTTATGAAAAGGGTCACTGTTAAATGTTTTATGCAACGTACATGGCCTTTGTTCTTTCTATGATGGTAAATTTTTTTTTTATTGTTTCTGCAGGTTCAGTCCATGCCACATCAATAGCAGCTTCCAGAGTGGAGCAAGCATTGTCCGAGGTTGCTTCATCTCTGCAAAGCAGTGCCCCTAAACAAGGTCCCCTGCATCCTTGGATGACTCTGGCTCAAATATGGCTTCATGCAGGTATTATGAAAGTAAAATTTATTTTTCTTTGTCCTCCTCTTTCTTGCTAGCCTGAGGACTTGCAAAAATCTGTTTGTTTCATTCAGAATCTGTTATCACTTATCAGATCAAATGTTTTCCAGGTATGTGGCACTGAAGCAAACCAAGAAACTAGAGTTGTTCTGTATGTAAGGCAGTTTATAAAAGATAAGACAGTACTTTTAGAATGCAGTTGTTATCAATGGAGTCATATCTTCTGTAGAACAAAAGGAACACTCTCTCCCTTATCCCTGAAGAATTTAATTTCTGATGTACATAGAGAATCTTAGTATATGGAAAATTAGGTGTCCTGATTCCGTTGAATGCAAAAAGATGTTTGTAAGATTATTGAATAGAGTTCTTGTAACTACAGATCTTTATAATTGGAAATAAATAACTCTGCATATGTGGGGAAAAAAACAGTAGTAGTTGAGCAACCTGTCCCTTGAAGCTGTGATAATGAGCTCTCGTTCAGTTCTCTTCCTTCTGACTTCATTAATGTAAGATACCCAGAATTGTTTGTCTAAATGTGGAGTCATCTTGAGTGGATTTAGTATTGTTATGCTGCTCCAAGCCTCAAGCTAAATGCAATATCAAAAGTGACAGTTACATAAAATTTTAACCAGAAAATGATAATGCAGTGTATTTTTACACAGTTAAAAATGTATAACTTGCAATTGTTTTTAATGATATTTGCATCAGAAAGGCGTAATTTAGGAATCAGCCAGCAATTGTTCTGCTTTGGTCTGCTCTCAGAGCATTTTTCAGTGATATGCTTTTTTTTTTCCCTTCATGTTTATATTTAACAAAACTGTCCTTTATTTCTTAGCATTTTAATTTACCTATTTGCATTAACAGTTTTATTGTGTGAAAGTCATTCCAGGGCAATGGTTCCCAGTTATTAATGGTTTAGTGGTTTAGAGGAAAAGCCCAGAAGATTGGAAAGAAAGAGCAATTACAGTGATTAATAATAGTGATCTCATTTGGGGGTGGAAAGACTCCTTGAAAACAACACAGATTAGAACAACGTAGGGTCCAACAGGGCATAGTGTAGTCTCCTGCCCTGCATCATGGCATCATGGATTTTAAATATTTTTAAACTGTCACAGACAGCTATCCACAGTAACTCTTAGCATCTGTAATGCTGATAATTTCTCGGCCTTCCTTGGCAGCTTGTTGAACTGCTAATTTTCTGTTTGGCTTTTTTTAGTTTTTGTTGGTCATGTCCTGTTGCTGATTTTTCGATTCATGCAAGTGACTGCTGCTGTTTTGCCCACAAAGGAGGGGTCTGGACACACTTTTCTAATTCCTTTCTAGTTCACAACTTAATCAGATTTGCATACACATTGGTGGTTGGCTGCTGCAATCCACTACACAGGCCACTTTTCACTCTTAAAAATATCTATCTTGGCACACGTGGTCTGTAGGCCATATTCTTGACTCCCAGCAGAAGGAAGCATGGGTGGGAAGTAGGAGAGAGCTGGATTGGACAATGAGCTGAAGTGTTGAAGACCCAGTAGAAGGACACTGCTGAAGATGAAGAGTGCTCTGCCTGTTTGTGTATGGGAAGCAATGAAAACAAAAAAACCCCAAGAGATTAAAGAGGGCTGCTGTCTACCTTCAGAGAAGGTTCTGCAACCTGAAGTCTGCTTCCTTTCTTTTTGAAATGATCCTGTTCTTGGTGCTTCTGTTGGTAATTTGTGCTGTGTTTCAGAGTCTTTAGGTATCCTGCTGTTTAGCTGCTTGTCCTGCTACAGTAAATATGCTGAGCCTCGAGAAAGGCTCTTAACTGTAGGAACACTGAGAATAAAGTTTTTTCCCAGAAGCACAATACAAAACAGATATTCTGGAAGGTGTCTTCATCAGTGTATATATAGGTTACTTGCATAGAAAACAGCAATAAAATTACTTAACAAATTACTTAACACCTTACAGCACATATTCTTTAAATAAAAGTGAAGATTTACCATTGGGAAATTGCTTCCTTTTTGAGACTCATGCCACATTTAACTGTTTGAGCCCCTGTATGGTTGTGCAGGGTTTTACTTCTTAATGGGGGAGAGAAAAATCTTTAAAAAGCTTTAAATCTTACAATACAAAAATGAAGAGTTATTCTTCATGTAAGATTATAGAGACATGGAAAAGTTATGTAAATAAGTTCTAATACATGCAAAACTTAGTGGAAGATATTTACCCAAACTAATACAGGTGGTGTAAAAAAATAGAAAAATGCTTGTTCTTATGGATGGATGTACAGTGTCATTTCAGCTGTCATTAGTGTAAATGAGCATGGCATTCAGTCCATAGAAGTTGATTTTGTACACAGTAACTGGCTTTTAATTTTTCATCTTGTTTTTATTAATGGACTGTTTCAGCCTTTCATTTTCGGGCATATCATGTAAAGGTGGAAAATCAGATTTATTTTAAATGTGAAACTAAGTGACTTTTGCAATTAGTCCATTCTTCAGTAGCTCACTGTTAAAAACCTGACCTGTCCCTAAGTGATCAATGACTGTGATAGTCCTTTGAGAAATGCATCAAGACTGAACTCATTATTGCTATGCTGCTTGATTGGAAAATAGATTGATTCCTCAATAAAATGCACATGTAAGTGTTGGAAGTGTTTGAGCCAGAAGGCATTCTTGGTGTTCCCCAGGTGGAGATACTGGAAAGAGCACATCAGATTGGCACCTGGTTTCTTTTTAAACGGCTGCTCCTCTGAGATGTTCCTACAAAGTCTGCTGGCACTTGCTAGTTTTCCACAACTGATTTGTTTGAATTTGTCATGTTAGTTTTTTAACATTTTTATTCAGTTTGAAGTCATTATCTCAGAATGAACAGCTCTCCTTTGAATTCAGAAATTTCCTGAATGAACTTTCATGCTTAACACTTAGCTACAACTTCCATTTTCTAGTCATTCATTCATGCACAGTTTTTCAAAAAGCCTGCTATATATTCTGTTGGGGTGGCGTAACTTCTGGTAGAGGAAAGGAGAAGATTGTTTAAAGTTATTACAGAGTTACTTTAAAAACAAAAGGAATTATTTTATTTAAATTTAATACTTTTAGGAAGGTGTGTTAATAACTCAAATTTCTCTGCTGCAGTTCATGAGCAGGACAGCAAGATTTATTATCTCTTACATTAACAGAAGATGAATTTGTAAGCAGTATTGCAGCCTAGTGTTAAAAGCTATTACTACCATAATTGTTTCTTCTCAAGAAATAGAGAATTTCAACTGTATTCTGTTAAAATAGACAATCTCTGCTTATATTTCAGTCTAGAATTATTGTGATAGCAGACAATCACTAATGGGAGTAATTTTTAGTTACTGAGTATTACTATCTAATAATTATCTTATTAATTGCGTAATTAATAATTAGCTTTACATGTGTGTAAATTATATTTTTCTGAACTTGTCTTTTCACCAAGCAACTTGAGAGTGTGTATTTCAAATTATGTTTCAAATCTGGTGATGCTGGAGAAGAGACAGCAAGACCTGTAGAGCTCAAATGCTTAGCATTTAAATAATGTAGTGTATTTTATACTCACTAAAATGTTGTTTCTCACATAGTACCTTTTCAAAAAGCACTCAAGAATAACAGTACCCAAAGCTTTTCAAAAATATTGTAGGGTTTTTTTAAAAAAACACCTCTCAGTAAAATTCACATTTTCTGCTCTATGTACAGCTCAAAAATTAGGCTACCACTTGCTCTTTGAAGTCTACTAACAGTAAAAGTAAAATCCTAGAAAAATTATATTCTCCTAAATGTTGATTTTGATTGCAAAATTTTATCTGTTCATTGTCTTCCAGAAGAAAGAACTTTGCTGTTCTTTAGTTATACAGTACCATCTCTGACTGTGTGAGGTGGTTCTTTTAGGGTTAGGGGAAAAAAATGTGACTGGATCTGCAATTTCATGTGTTAGTTCTTCATGTGGGTGAGACTTTTTCCATCAAATAACATTTCGGTAGTTTCTAAAAATATACTGCATTAATCAATACATCCATGTGGACACGCTATGTTTGGTAGAATGTGTTCTGTGAAATCACCGAGTCAACTGAGAAGCAAAATAATGCTCCTCTGGTAGAAAAAGATCTGTTGTCCCACCAATAGGATCAGGTCTTAGAGGAAGAAAATAATTTATTCTTGCAATCCTACAAAAATTGGTTAAAAAAATAGAAAATGAGAAAGAACTTTAAACTGTGTTTGCCCATCTACTGCTACTGAAAGTCAATGTTTTGTTAGTCATTGTTATAAATTAATTTTGATGAAAATAATAATTGTGAATATTCATAGCAGGTATCACCTGTAAGTTACAGTTTATACACTCTGCTGTGCTGAAGTTAACTAGTTAGAGATACTGTCAAGTCTATTTGATGCAATTATCTCGGAGAAAAGCCCCTTTAAAGGCACTCAAACATCAGTCTCATTCAGAGTTTTAGGCATAATCCCAAATCCAACTCACACTGTAGTGTGAGTTCCTGATCTGAGAGACTTTAAACCAAGATGGGTGGCCTGTACAGTACAGTGAGAGGCATATCTTGAGCAGTGATAGATCACTTTGCTGTTTCGATGCAGCACCTTGATTTAAACCTTAATTTATAAAAACCTTGTACAGTGCAATACAATAGAATGCAGTTATACAATTACTTTGAGGCTTCATTTTTATTGGGTCTTTACCAACATAAAGAGAAAGATGACCCAACTCAGAATTTTTAATAGTTTTTTCTTGCATTTAGGATCTCTTTATTCCTCTCTTCTCCCACTCTTTCAGGAAGAGATTAGGATAATCCAGCAGGGTAGAGAAATAGCAGTGTTGAAGAGTGTCATAAGAGCTACTGAAGGCAAATACTTGTTCTGTTGTTAGTTGTTAATTGCTTACTGAATGAACCCTTTCTTTTTGCCCTATAGTCAATCTGATTTACAGAAGTGTATGTCTGGCTACTCAGTTGTTTTAAATAGTACTGGAATACTGGCATGCTCACATCTCAAAAATAAAACTAAAATTAAAAAATCCCAGACCTAAGTTATAAATAACAAACTATAAAGAGAATTCTGGGGTTTAAAAAAGCCATTTAGAGGCTGTAACTCCTTTTATATCTAGAAAAGCAACTTTTCTAGAAGAATAATTAATTTAAAATAATTCAGGTAATAATTTATCTTAAAATGCAAATTTTTGGGGGGAATATAGCCTTTGTTCAGAATGAAACTATTTACAAATAGAGCACATGTGACAACATCTAATGTGACAATCTAATGATGAAGCAGGAATCATTAATTGATCCTCCCATTCCTTCCACAGCTGAAGTCTACATAGGGATTGGGAAGCCTGCTGAGGCCACAGCGTGTACCCAGGAAGCAGCTAATCTCTTTCCCATGTCCCACTATGTTCTCTACATGAGAGGTCAGGTGTCTGAACTTCGTGGAAATATTGATGAAGCCAAACGCTGGTATGAAGAGGCCTTATCTATTAGTCCTACACATGTGAAAAGCATGCAGAGGCTGGTAAGTCTTGAGTCTACCTTCATAAGTACTGTCATCTCAACTGATGATATTGTATTGTGAAATCGTGACCCATAGCTTATGAGTTTTGGATCTGTATTCTTATTAAGAAAATGCTTTGGAAACAGTCTTTTCTGGAATTTATTCTGTTGGGATGTAAAAAGGATCTGCAGGCAATAAGACTATTTCAGTCCTAATAGAGACTACAGTAAAAGAAATCATTTGCATCTGCCTAATATTCAACACCATTAGGAAATAAAGATGGCTTGTGCTAAGATACTGTAGTCTAGAGGAAAGACCAGTGATTCTGCTATTCCAAACTAAAAGTTGAATTCATAAAATCATAGAATAACCTGAGTTGGAAAGGACCCACAAGGATCATCGAATCCAACTTCTGGCCCTGCACGGGACCATCCCCAAGAATCACACCATGTGACTGAGAATGTTGACAAAATGCTTCTTGAACTCTGTCAGGCTTGGCACTGGGACCACTTCCCTGCGGAGCCTGTTCCAGTGCCCCACTACCGTCTGGGTGAAGAACCTTTTTCTAATATCCAACCTAAACCTCCCCTGACACAACTTCAGGCCATTCCCTCGGGTCCTGTCACTGGTCACCACAGAGAAGAGATCAGTGCCTGCCCCTCCTCTTCCCCTCACAAGGAAGTTGTAACTGCAGTGAGGTCTCCCCTCAGTCTCCTCTTCTCCAGGATGAACAAGTGCCCTCAGCCACCATCTTTATTGCCCTCCTTTGGACACTCTCTAATATCTTAATATCTTTCTTATATTGTAGCACTCAGAACTGCACACAGGACTTGAGGTGAGCCACACCAGCACAGAGTAGGGCTGATCTCTACATTCTGCATGTTTATTCATTACCTTCATGCTACGTGGTTTCTTGAATTTTTGAAAGGTAGAGAATCAGTCTTGCCCTCAAATGAATGTAGCTTTAAGTACAAAGGTGCCTTCCCCAGCATAAATGTATGTTTTTTTATATACTTCATAAATACATACATGTATATATTCTGTGCTTACTATGTTAGGAAGATTACTTTCTCTTTTAATCCAGTTTTCTTCCAGATAGAGCAGAATATAACAGCTGAAATCAGCTTGTTGCCAAATCTTTTTGTTCAGAAGTGGAAGCTGGTTCCTGCCTAGGTACTTATGAATTATTCAGAGAAATTTCTTGTGCATCCCCGAGGCAAACATATGAGACAAAAGATCAGATAGAAAGGCAGCACAGGGAAAATTTTTTGTTTCGCCTTTTCAGCATTTCAGGATATTTGAGCCTGCTGACAAATGCCAAAAGGTTCCTTTTTCTGAAGGAGCAGACAGTCAACCTAAAGCAGTGCAACTCAGTGAAAATAAAACCTTATTTTTCTAGGTATCTTTTTGTCCCTCCTCTGAATCCACCTTTGAATAAATAGTGTGTAAGCACACAATGCTCTTCAGAATAACTGAGAAATTAGCTGTCTTAAGAGATATGTGAGATGAAAATTACTGGGCTTCCAATGAAGGTTTCCTTTTTATGAGCTTTTCTGAGTCCAAGCTGGGAGGTAACTGTTCATTTCATTGGATTGGCCAGTCCTTTACAAGAATTCTTATAATTTTAAATTTTGTTTCTAAAAGCTTTCTCTACTATTCTAGACATTTTCTGCACTAAAATATTGTATTGAGTAGATTCTGAGAAATTTATGCTGTTTAAATACAAATATTAAAGATGTATGCTATAAAAATACTTGTCTATGTAATTTCATGTAGGGAAAAAGTACAAGGTTGTGTTTACTTCTTGATCTTTTGACTATTGCAAGAAGTATTTTAAGGAGGAAGTTTGCAATATTTAGTCTTTCCTGTGCATATAGATTAATATCTGCACATCCCAACACTTAGTGTGTATTTACGTATTTATTATAAAGGAATATGATCTCAGTGGCAGAGGAGCTATAGCCACAGCACTGTGGAGGTACCAGCCTCTATAAAAACAGTTGAAACATTAACTTCTGATATTTGTGTTCTCAATTCTAAGCTGACAGTTGGTTTATGAACAAAATATCTGTGTAAAAAACCCTTATTTTCTGTGATGAATTTAATATTTTAAAGTTATTTGATATGGCTTTCTAGCAATGCTTGGAAGGTAATATAAAATGCTACTGTTTCCTTGTAAAAATTACCTTAGAGCTTAGATTTATTTAATAAGCTCTGGTGAATTTCTTTTTAGAGGAGAAACTACCAAGTACAGATCATAATAACTTTATGTATAAAATGCAGCAAAAAGACAATAAGATGTAAGGATGACACAAGTTCTAGCATGTAGCATATGTACACACCTCTGCCTCTCCAAGTGAATTTACTGGAAATAGTTGAACCTGCAGTCAGTTTTAAGGATTTTTTTTTCTTTTGATTAAAATTTTAGAGTGAGTGACATCTGACACTCAGTAACATTTCCTGGTGCTAATCTTTGATTTGAGATAGTCTTTGTAGTTGTCCAGAGAAAAACAAAAGCTAAATAAAATATTTTTTTAAATCTGTATGAACGACAGTGGCATATTGGGAATACGTAAGTTTTCTCCTTTTATAATCCATCCTTTTAATGATGTTACAAAACTCTGGTAAGAAGGATGAAAAATTAAATTTTGAAGCTTTACTATTTTTCATTTTGGCCATAAGTCTTTTTAAGTACTTGTTCCTGAATATGATCTACTCTTTCTACACAGAAACAACCTTATTAATCTAAATTACTGAAGAAATGTGTCAATAAAGACCAAAAAGGTTGGTTTTATGGCTTCAGAACTGTTGTACTTCCTCCTGTGACTTGCAGCATGTGCTGTGCTTTGGAGTTCCTGCATAAAGACTCTTGCATTTGTCTCTTGTGTAGAGTCCACATTCTGTTAATGTAACCATGAAGACATGCTCTCTGCAGAAGTCTAATGTATTATCTGAATGAAGTCACTTTTTATTTGCTGATATCAGCTGTTAAAAGATTATATTTTTCCATAATTACAGTTTTCTAAAGAAAGAAGTTCTTACTCATTTTGCTGCTTTTGCTAGGGTCTTCACTGATTTACTCCTGTTCCAAGAGATTACTAAAATGAAGAACAGGAGGTCTTGGCGATGGTGTCAAAACTGGAGCAGTTAAGAGTGATGAAAGAGATCTGTTTGCCAGCAAAATGATAATCATACATGTGAGGGCTTGGGGGGAGGTTTTTGCCTTATTAATGAAAGCCTTAGGACAGTGTAACACCAAATGTTGGTGACTTGATCCACGAGTAAATGAAAAATTGTTTAGTTGTGTTCTGCTTACCTAAACTTGAGAAATTGAACTAACTGGGTCATACTTCTGCATTATCTAAGATGTGAGCTATTCTAACAGAGAGCTGGCTGCAGGGGGCAGCGTGTTTGTGTTCATGCTCACTGCTATCTTTGCCCCTTATAAAACGTTGGGGGGGGTTATTAATTAAATCAGCTGAACAACAAAACTAGTTCTTTAAAATTCTCTTTGGTTCCTTGTGCAACTGAATTATTCCTCATGCAGTTAATGTTTAAATCCATACAGTTATTCACTCTGTTCTGTTGAGCAATGCTCATTTTAAGATCTGCCTTGTTCTCAGGTGCTATTTTTTACTGTTTGTCACTAACTGAAATTTTCTCCAAGCCAGAAGTTATCCTGGCTTGCTATTTGGCTAGCTCTGACTGTTCACAAGATGTCAAGAGGGAAGCAATAACATGTCAGTATTAATTAGGTGTACTTCAGAGAGAGCAGCAGCAAGGCTTTGAACAAATGCAGTGTCCTTTCTTCTTTTTAGGAGTTGTGTAGTGCACTCAGGAAGAACAACGCGAAATTGTGTTCTAAAGGTTTGAAATACTTCAGTTTGTGTTTTGTATTTCAAATAATTTTTTTCTCACACCTAATGAAATTTAAATTTTTCTTTAATTACTTAATTTTGAAATTATGATTCACACTTCAATTGTCACCTGTCTGATTTTGACCAGAATGGATTTATTTGAACAACTTTCTCCATTCTCCCTCCCCTTTATCAGTGCCTCCAGATTTCTGCATTACTGCTGCCTTCCTGCTTTTGTCATTGTTTTCCTCCCCTGTGAAAAAAGAATAAACACACTTTTATCTCCTGCAGTCAGAGTGCTGTTGTGGAAAGTAGCCCTTACTGCTGACGTCCAAAAAGTCCTGAAACAGGCCATCATTCAGTAATGCCTGAAATGGCACTGAATATTTCAATCCATTGTCCAGGAAACAAATCCGTGTATTCTCTCTCAGGCTGAAAACTTCTTAGCTAAATGTAGCTTTGACATGAAATGGTTATCCAGCATTTGTATGTTGTTACAATCCCAGAAGACTGTAGTATTTTTTGAATATTAAGTAATTCATCATAGCACTTGCCAGTTAATCCTATTAGTAGCTTAGTTTCTAAGAGTAGAAAACTAAAACAGAAAGGGAGAAATTACTTAACCAAATTACTCATGTAGAAATTAGTTTTCAAAAAGCATTATCTTGGAGAGTTACATTCCCTACACCACACTGTTAGATATCTGTTAAAGTTTCTATAATCATGCAGAACTAAGGCAGATCTCTTAAGGCTTAGATTAACTATGTGTGCTTTATCTTTCTGTCATAAATATGTTATTATTTATTTCTAACTGTACTGACAGAGTAGTCTTTGGAAATGTGAATTCAGACCCCGTTTGAAGGGATTGTGGGAGTTAAAGAAGAGTAAGTCTAAACACAGTCACCCCAACTAACTTTTTTTCTTTCAGTGAGGCAGTGTTCTCATCTGGAGAATATTTGTTAACTCATTTGATTTTCATTGTCAGGTAAAATTGTTGGTTTAGGCCACATAGGTTTGTCCTAAGCACATTATTCTGGTTCTTATGGGTGGTTTGGGTTGTAACTGATTACCACAGAGCTAAATGCTAATGCCAAATCTCAGGCCTCATTTGACTTACTCTCTAAGTGCATCTGTATGCACGTGGTGATTGAAGAAGAATGGAGAAATAACAGTCATTAGGTTTGTTAGATTTGTTAGTAGAATGTTGTGGGTTTGCCCTTCAGAAGCTTCAGGGTTATTTCACAGAATAGAGAAAACAAAACATGTATTGGGCCAAAAACTCGCTGCACCTTACAGAAGGTGTTTTGCTGTGATTTGACCACTGTCACATCTAAATGTTTCAAGTGGTTGCATTCTGTACTCTGAGGAAACAATAGCCTTTCTGCTTGTATTTTAACCTGGAACCCATTGAGTTCAAGTGACTCAAGGACCGTTTAGATACACTTTAAATACCTCATCTGCCATGTGACACTCACAGACCATATTCTTTTCTGTCCTGAAAGTATTATTTCCCATTTTAGCCTTACAACAGAAAACCATCCGTGCTTAGTGCAATAAAAAGTACATAAAATCAACCTGCATAGTCATTAGCTCTTGAAATATAACAAAGTGAAAATCAAGATGAAAAATCAAGGAAGTTTTTTTTCCCATTTGTTTCAAAGCTATCTCCTTTTATTTTTAAAGCTGTTGAGCTCAAGTACAGCAGTTAACCACTTAACACTGATTCATATCTTAAAAATTACCATTGGAGGAAGATCAGTAGAATTTCTTGATTCCTGAAAGCTTTATCTGAATTTTACAGTTCTCTTTTAAAATAGATCTATTTTTGTTCAGTTTTTGACAACAATAACTGCTACAAATTTGAGTTTAAACTAGAACTTAGTTGCTGTTTTAGAAAGTGACTACAGGAATTTACAGCACTAATTTTGTTTATAACTTGAAGCAGTGAACTCCTTTACTCAGGCAATTGTAGATTCCCTGAGAACTGTTGTTCTGAAAGTGGTATTTGGGGGCTAATGAAACATAGGTCCTGCTTATAACAGACCTTCTTTTCACATTGCTCTGTATTTATGCCAAATGGCTTAAAGCAGCTGTGACAGGAGCAGATCTTTCAACAAGAAAATACCCCCACTCTTAGATGCAACTTGTCTGTGCTGTTCTCAGCTGTCATCCATTATAAGAGCTATACTGCAACTGGGTTTAAATTAGTTGCTTGGTATAGACAATCTCTGAAAATGCAAAGGTAGTCTGATTTTGTGCAGCATGCACAGTTGCTGCATTGAATGGAACTGAACTGAGATGGAGAATCTAATTGGGAGTCTAGTAGCATTGGTTAAGGCAGCTTTCGAAATACAGAGAGAAACTCTTTCAATTAAAAATCCTAGGAAAGTTAATTCAAAAGTAGATAAAAAGTCCAAAACACTTAAAAGAAAATTTCAGAAATCTGCAGTGGTTTTTTGTTTGGGGTTTTTTTTTTGAGGTGGGGGGGTGGTATTTGGGTTTTTTGTGGGTTTCTTTGGGGGTCTTAAGTGGTTTTTCTTTGTTTTGGTTTTTTTTGCGTAAGGATTTTTGCCTGGTATGCTCAGCTTTAACTTTCTGTTTTCATCTGTTTTCATGTTATCTGTGTGATAGATTTTTCCACAGTTTATCAATTTAGGCTCAACTTGGCAGAAACCATTTTATCATTTGTACTTGTTCCCATGTAAAAAAAATGGAAAATTAATTAGTGGTAGATGCTGGCAGAAGGAAAGGATGCTTTGACTAGAATTACTCCTCTTTATTTTGCATGTCACAAATCATTCCATGTTTTTATTGTATTGTGTGGAGCTGATAAAATTCCACCCATCAGATAATTCATCACAATTCGCTGTTGCAGCAGGTCATTCTGCAATGTGCAGTATTACTCCAAAGCTGCTTCTCTTTGCTTGGAAGATTTTAAAAATCTTTGGTTTAAGGTTTTGTAATACAAGTAGTGTTCATCTCAAGCTTTTCACGTTTTGTAGCATAAAGTCTTTGAATTGGGTTCTGTTATCAAAACTGAGATATTATCAATTAATTTAATATACAGCAACTATGGATCAAATATCATCATTTGTTAAGTAGCAACCAGGTATCATTTCAAGTTCAAGGAGGAAAAATCCAAAGATCACAGTGGCCCAGTCTGGAATAGGGCTTTGTTTTTGCTGGACATCGTAACAAAGCATCTGAGAAGGGATTCCCTGTTCTGCAGTGTTTCAAGTAATTTGACAGGCAAAGAACTGGGGAATGAGAGGATGATCACATACCGTTCGTGCAATGGTGACAGTTTTTCAGATACACATGTAAGATACATCCACTTGCCAAAGAGTTTTTGGGTATCTCACATCATTGGAGATATTCAAAATCTGACAGGTCACAGCCCTTGGCAACTCACTGTAGGTGACTCTACTTCAAGTTTATATGTAGACAAACTCCAGAGTTCCCTTCCTACTTCAGTCATCCTGTGATTCTAGGAATGCAAGCAAGACAAGCTTTGTAGATAGAGGTAATGATTTCTGTTTAAAAACACAATGAAAACACTTGTCTGTGGGCAAAAACTTGTTACAGTTTTCCTGTTATGCAAGATTTTCTTATTTTTATGAGTGGTAAAAATCTATAAAGCACAGATTTTATTCTTTCTTCTCTCATTTCCATGATACATTACCCATGGCAATCATGGAAGGAAGGTGCAAGAGATTAGTATTTTTCTCAACTGTATTGACTTGTCTTACATGTGTGCATGTAAAATATACACATATATGGATGTATACATGTATTCTCTGCTATGAATCTGCCTTAATATTTTGAGTACATCTATGTCATTGCATACAGAAATGTCAGTGGCAAAACAGTGCAACTGAAAAACCTCAGTTGGGATCTTCACAAATACAGTTTTTGGGCTTCTGTCTCTCTCGATGGTTTTCTCATGGGAGGTTTAACTGTACCTTGGTGATCTGCACTGAGGCTTCTATAGACAGAGATGTTTAATATTATTTAAGGAAAATAAAATATTTATGACTCTTTACCACTGTTTATGTGGAATCTCCTTGTTTCATAGTACTAAGTAGAGATGATGAACAAACCAGCAAGCTAGTAAAAGCATCTGACCACAACATAATGAAAAATTTACTTTTTCGAGCTTTTTTTTTGTAGATTTTAGAAATGGGCAATTCCTATTAAAAGTCCTTCTATCTCCTTATGCATTTTACCCTCTACAGGTAACATTACAGGTGACATTAAAGTCATTGACTTTAATGGGTGGGTTTTGTTGATATCCCTTTTCCTCCATGCCTTTTGCTGGATAGCCATCTAAAATAGGATGGAGAGGGAAAAACATGCAGATTTATACTAATGGAAAAATACTAATAAGGAAGACTAATTTAACAAAATCAAAATGTCAGTAGTCTTTGTCCCACTAATTCAGGATATGACCAGGAGGCCTCATGTCAGTAAAGTGCTAATAGTTGCTCTTGATATTTAAGTTCTCCTTGTTAAAAAAAATAAAAAAAGAGAACAGGCATGGAAAAAAATTGAAAATATGTGCTCTTCCCTACTATCCTCTGTAATCTCTTACATCCCTTTTCATGGATACTTGCTGGTGCTTTTTTGCATGGATCTCAAAAATGCTATTTTTATTTTGCTCTGTGTAATTGCCTTTCAATATAAGAATTGCTTTGCAAAACACTTTTTAAATTAGGTCATTGAGCTGAAGTATGCACTGAGCTAATTATGATTATTTTGCTTCCCTGGGCATTTCTGTGCTTATTGAATTTATTGAAGTATTACTTTATAGCTGGAACTGAGAACTTACGCAGCAATAAAATCTGTGTAGCACCTGGTATGCTTTTGCTTGTAGGTAACATCTGACATCTAATAATTTATAATTGAATTTCATATAATTAATGAAGAAACATTTTTAAGGATTTATTTGGGGGTAAATATAAAGAATGTGAAAAAAGCTTTGAGACAGCAGCCATCCTAGACTTTAAATGAGCAAGAGGGATTTTATTTTCCTTTTCCTGAGAAAGGTTCTGTTGTAGAATTCTGTAGGTGAGAACTTTCTAGCTACAGAAAAACATTTGAAGTGTGAAGTCATCTACACATATTGTGTCTTAGTTTTTCTTTTCTTGTGCTGCATAACTTTTCATAGTATTGAAATGTAACTAGGTGCTACTAGGTGCTATAGAATTAGGCACAAGCCATTCTGTATGGCTTAGTTGAGGTGTTTAGTAAATGTGTGAGCAACTTGCAGCTCTCTTGCCAAGTGTCTGAGCCCTGGCTCTTTATCGACCTGTTTTAGAATAACGTATTGTTACAAAATTGCACAGAAGTTATCAGTCCATGTATTTTGCTATAAATCTCATGCAGTTCTGAGGTACTTTTCTGGTGCTGTGGCAAAATTACCTTTTGCTTTTTGCTTTATATCTAGCACAGAGGAGCTTTACTTGCTTTGGCAAGAAGCTGTTTACCGAGACAACAGACTGCTCTTGAGAGGACCAGAAGTTACCTAATCAACTATGGTTCTTTTTTTTCTGACTAGGAACTATAAACAACTTGCTTTTTAAAATTTTGCTTTATCTTACCCTTATCAAGCAGAAAGTGGCCTACCTTAATGCAAAACTAGAGATCTGGAAGCAACTGTCCCTCAGGGAATTATTTTAATGCTCGCTTTTGCCAGGGTTATGTCAAGCAGCTGCATTCCCCAGATAAGTTGTCTACTCTGGTTCAGTGTTTTTTCTGCAAATCCCCAGTCTGGAGCAGTCTTTTCATGTCTCTCTCTCACTCTTCAACTGATCTCATTTTAAATTTTATTGGAAGACCACTTCTGCATATAGAAGTTTAGCTTCTCTGCTGGCTGGTTTTGTACTTAGCAGTCCTTCCCCTGTTCATGAGTCTACAGTTTAAAGATGAGTTGCACCTTGCATTTCAGAAGAAGTCAACGAACTTACTACGTGTGAATAGCATAATATATTTTCTTCAAGATCAGTTTTCTTCTAACATAGACTGTTTTTTGGTAGATAGAGTTAAAGAATTGGCCTTTAAGGCTATTGACAGGCTATTTTTGATGTCAAGTTATTTTTTTAATCTAGATGAACAAATTAATTACAGAGAAAGCAATTATTTCAGTGAGCTTTAATTCATGGGAAAATCTAAAGTGTGTTTTGTCCAACTCTGAATACTGTGTTCCTTTCTAAGGTGTGATGGTTATTTTTCCATTATAATGCCTATTAGAATATTTTCTTTTCAACAAGTAGCAACAAATGGTATGAAGAAAATTATGTGGTGGTACTATTCTGCAGAAAGCTGTCATCTCATGATTTCTTAGCAGGGGAGAGGAGACATGGTGCTTGGCCACCTTGTGTGCTGAATCTCACTGAAAAAGGCCAATGTTTTTCTGGAATAAAACTAACTGCTGCCTTCTGCAGCTAGAGTTAGGGAGTAGGAGATGAGAATGATTTTTTTAGTGAAACTATTGCAGCCCAAGCTGTGAACGGGAGGAACTCTTTACTAAAAGCCTTTGGATGACCTGCTTCTCTGCTATAACTTCATTGCAATCAATTTTCAACAGTACTCTTGATACTTATGTACTAAGACAATAAATGAAACTAAGATATGGCCTGAGGTCAAACCTTGAATTCTGCTCACCATCATCCATCCCTATTAGATGAATGGACTAGCAGAAACTAGTTCTTAACTCATTTTTGTATTCTTGTGCTGCTCTATGCCATCTCTCATTTGTTTTTCTATATCCAGCTGTATTGAAACTTTACTAAAATTCAGACAAATTAGTTGTCCAACTTTTTTGGTTTTTATTTTTTTCCCTGGAATTAATCTCAAATACTGTAAAAGCTAGCTTAATGTCTCACCAGTGATAAAAACATACTGTGTTTTATTTTACTTTTCCATCTTACCATACTACTAACTATTCCTTTCTTCAACATTTGTTCTAATGCCTTGCATGTAATTTAAGAAAACTGAAATAATAATTTTCTTTCTGAAATATAAACATTAGACTACTTTTAGGTAGTAAAAATGATTCAACTATTAACTTGTGAGGTAGTCTTTGAGTTTCTTTTATCTTTCTTTTCTGTCCTTTTCTAGGATGGAGATACCCAGTTATCACAACTTGATTATCTGGATCTCTCTGGTTTAAATTTTCCGTTGGCTTGGAAAATTCTTTTACTTTTACTTTGAAAGTCTGGATGCCTTTTCAATCTGATTTTCTGCTGAGCATAAAGGATCTTTTCATGCTGTTGCTATGATGCGGTGTAGTATTAACATCAACACTAAAGTTATGAGCCAGCGTCTTGGTAAAGTGGTATTGATACATTTGGCATTGAGAAACAATGGTCAGAGTTTCAATTTATGTTGCCTTAATTGGGTAATGACTGAAAAATCTGGTCAACCCTGCAGGGTTACTACAGCCATAGTAAGCTTACCATGTTTAACCTGGGTACTAGTTACTACTGTTAGAAGCTACGTTGTACAGTTTCTTTGCTTGAGCAAAGAAACTTTCGTGTGTGAAAGCACATAAAAGGTTTTCTAAAACTAGACTCTTAGCAATACTCTGCCATTTGTGAATAAACACTGTGTGTTTAATGCAAGTTTACTCTGCATGAAACATTGTGAATGCAGATTTAGAGTTGTTACTGCTTTTGATGCTACTTCTATCATGGTAAACTACCTGGTTAAGCTGATATGGGTGGAAAAATATACCATGAGTGAAACTAAATAATGCTAAACTTGAAAACAGAAAGCTGTTTTGAGCTTTCGTCACTCTTTGAACCAGCAGTGTGGTGTTGATCTGTACCTTTTAAATTCTACATGGACTTTATAGAGAGCAAAAAGGTAATAGCTTTTTAGTTTCAACAGTTGATCATGACTCTAGTCTGTACATTTTGTTAAAACACTGATTTTGCAAACAACTCGTGGCATTTGGAAAAAAATGGCATAAGTTATAGTTATTATATTTTTAGGCATGAATACTTAAACATCTGAGGAAGTTCAGAAGAAGAAAAAATAAGCTGAGCAGCTGCAGATGTTATGGAAACTAAGGGAGTTGGGATGGCAGAGAGTAAGACAATAACTCAAATATTTTTTACTCTTTTTCTAAAAATCTAGATATTTTAAAAAGGTTAAAATATTTGTTTCCATAACAGTTTTGAGTGGTAAATATGTGAAGTTTCAAATATATTTTGCCTTGAAGTATGTATTCCCAGTCAAGAAATGGTGAAACCGAGGAATAGGTAATGTGACATACCTATCTTTAAATATAGTACAAGCCTCCTGATTTCTCTTTCTGAGCATCACATTCATGGGACTCACATTTAATTTGTATGCTTATTCTTTCTAGTGCCTTTGAACTCTGAAGAAATAGTTTTCCCCACAGGCATCTCCAGTGTCAATCTTATTAGGGCAGTGTCGTGGTTTAACCCCAGCCAGCAACCAAGCCCCACATGGCCACTCGCTCACTGCCCCACCAGCAGGATCAGGGAGAGAATTGTAAGCATAAAAGCTAGAAAACTCATGGGTTGAGACAAAGACAGTTTAATAGTGGAAGCAAAAAGCTGCACATGCAAGCAAAGAAAAACAAGGAATTAATTTACAGCTTCCCACAGGCAGGCAGGTGTTCAGCCATCTCCTGGAGAGTTGGGCCCCATCACATGTAACGGTTACTTGGGAAGACAAACACCATCACTCCAAACCCTCCCTTCCTCCTTCTTCTTCTGAGCTTTATATACTGAGTGTGATGTCATATGGTCTGGAATATCCCTTTGGTCATTTTGGTTCACCTGTCCTGACTGTGTGTCCTCCCTACCTCCCATGCACCCCCAGCCTCCTCACCAGCATGGCAGTATGAAAAGCAGAAAAGGCCTTGGCTCTGTGTGAACCCTGCGCAGCAATAACAAAAACATCTCTGTATTATCAACCCTGTGTTCAGCACAAATCCAAAGCACAGTCCCATACTAGCCACTGTGAAGAAAATTAACTCTACCCCAGCCAAAACCAGCACAGGCAGCAGCAGCAGCATTCCCACTGCCTGCTGAAAGGAGCCTGTGGAGTGTCTTTGGGTTTTGACTTGCAAATGATTGGCAGACTCTAGAAGGGCTTTGCCTTATGATATTTAAATTAGTATGGTCACTGATGGACCTCCTATTTAAATGTAGATGATTAAATCAGTTCTATCATTTATCAGTGAAAATTACATCTTTGAGAGTTACTGCCTTTGCATGCTGTTTAAGTGAAGGGATATGTGGCATCTCCTTAATAGCCATTTCAGCTCAGCCATTGAAAATGAGGCCTTTATCTCAAACTCACTGCAGAACTTTCAATACTTTTAAATAATAAATCACTTCATTTACCTACATCTCTCTTTCCCCCAGCTCTCTTCCTTTCTGAAAGATTTTGTCAATATTGCCTCGCATTTGCTCAATGAATATATTATTTCATTACAGCTAGGCAAAGGAGATGGCTGTTTGGACAGTAGACTGGTTCAGAAATATCTGTGGCATCAGTACTTTAATTCTGTGATTACTTTTGAGAGCTCAGTTAAACTTAGGACTGTTTTATAGTAATGTACTTTTATAGGTGATAAACTACTGTGAGTCTTTGTTTCTTGTCTTATATTTGTCCTTGATAGTAAGTTCAAAATTCAAAAAAAGTTAACTTCAAACCAGCACTAAATATGAAGTCTACGGATATAGAGATCTGAAGGAAAAAGGATTGCTGCTTTTATATAATGGGTGGTTAGTTTTTTTCAGATCTGCTCAGATCTATGGTTTGGTGCATCCTTCTGTCCTACAAATCAGACTCCTACCTGGGTTTGAACAAAAAAGAAATAAGTCTTGTTCTGTGTCCTATTACAGTCCCTAACATGAATTGCTGAGCACATATGTAACATATGTTTATTTGTGTGTAACCAGAGTCATGTGTGGAGAACTAATGTCATAAATCTCCTTTTGCTGTTATGTTGTGTGCTTATGCAATTACCATTATCTGCAGTAAATATAGTTTCGAGTAAGACTTCTCAGACCAGATTGTTCCTGAAGAGAGTAGTATCCTCTGGGGAAGATCAGTTTGGTAAGATGTGGCAAAACAGAACTCTGTGCTCCCACTGTGATTAGCGAGAGGAAAACAAAAGAGGGCAGTTTAATACCCAGAAATGTGTCAGAATGGTTATAAATATTTATTGTTGTCCAGATGCTGATGTTGAATGTAGATTTTTACTTAGATGCGCTTATCAGAGTCTTGGGAAACTAAAAACACTTTCTACATAACTCTGCATTACAACTTCTTTCAGCTGATCTCTGACATGTAGTTAATATGTGTGTGGCTTTTTCTCACAAATCTGAGAAATCCTGCATTATGATAGATGCTGTTGTGATGCTTCAAGAAAGCTGGCTTTCAAGAAACAGCCCTTGCATTGGATTTGAAGAAACAGCTTTTCTTTCTTAAGACCTGGCATAGAATTGAAGGAAAAAGAAGTATTAGCAAAACACTGAGATGTTAAAATGGAGTGCTCATATTCCAGAGCCACATATCTATACATAAAGCAGCTGACCTGGAAAAAATCTTCAGTCTTTTAGAACTGTGCAGATGAACCAAGCGAAGCAATTCATTAGCAAAGCACTTACTTGGCAGAAATATCAAAACATGAACATTGTTCACAGTGTTAAAAGCTAAGCACTGCAAGGAAAGACACTACCCAAAACCACTTGAGCAATATAGCATGCTTTTGTAGGCCCATTAAGATGCAGACATTTGATTCTTTCAATTTTTTTTTCTAAATACTTTGATGAAAAATCCTGAAGTTTTTAGATTCTTTTGTCTTATTGCAGGAACTAAACTTTTAAGTGAAAGTTACAAATGTTTCTTTTATGGATGTATCTGAAATTAACATGTGAGTTCCATTTTTTTCTGGGTGCTAATTCATTAATTAGTCTTTAATCAGTAATGCTGGTGAAATGATTTGTTGCAGCTTAGTGTGTTCAATCTTCCTCAGTCACTACCAATACACTGTTTATATCTCACACATCGAACTTACTCTTTAAGTTGAATATCCTTAGGAAATCAGACATACTAAATCATTATTTAATTCTTTAATCAGTTTCATCTGGACAGAAGAGAGAATGATGTAAAAAAAAAAGGCTTGTGCAAGTATTACAAAAATAGAGGCAGGGGGAAAGACTAAGGCTTTTTCATTATTTCAGATTTTTAATTAGGTAACATCAGGCGCGTATGAGAGTGAGCGTTTGTGAATTCTTCCTGCAGCAATATAAGGCACAGTCATTAGAAACCAAACCAGCCTTCACTGTGGTTAGTGCTCATGGAGATAGCTCTTAAAAGTTTAACTTTTTAAAATTATTCCAGAACATAACATTGTGCTACATTAGCTTAGCTATATTAATTGATAGCATAACATGTTTAGCTGAAATAGTGAATTGTGAGTGATGTAAAGACCTTAGCAGTAAAGGGCTATAAAAATAATAAAAAATACATGCAGATTCAAAATTTCTTCTGTACAATACACAGTGTGAAAAAGGTTTCAGAGCTCTAAATCTGCATGGGCAAAGGTTGTGTTAGGTAGCACTTAGGAAAAATACTTGCCATCTATCAAAGGTGATCTGACCTACTAAAAGAAGGACTGCTTTTGCCTTGGTTTCTGAATTAAAATGTCTCTGCTGGTAAGTGGATTTTGCTTAAAATAAGTAATTTAAAATAAATACGTAGTTTTAAAAGTACATTCTCTCATTTAAAAACAACACCACTTATTTTCTAAATGGGTGCAAGTAATAAATTAAGTCCTATATTGTCCTGTGGTTACAAATGTTCAAAAGACAAGCAAATGAACGTCTATCAGCTGCAGAGCCGTTTCAATTTCCATTTTTTTTCATGGTCCTTTTTACAGTTTGTCCTGACAGCTGACAATAGGTTCTTTGGGATTCTGTCTGGTTTTTAATTTATGACCATTTGAAGAAGTGATAGCCACAATAGCATCAGAACAGATGGTATTATGAGGGTCATAGACCCAAAGACTTACCAGAGGGCTATGAAATGCTGTGACACAAATGGAGTCTGTGATGATGCTTTGTCATATTAATTCGATGCCTAGCCGCAAGTTGGTAGGTTACAGCTGCCAGAAATAACTGTTCTTGATATAAAGTCTAAAACAGTATGAAATGCTGTCAGATCTATTAAAGTAATTGATGCATCAAACTTAATTTCCTTTAAAATTGTGATATGATAGTATAAGCAGCTGGTGATCTCTTGAAAATAAATGAGGTAGCTTCAGCCTAGGCATCCAAACTCATCTCATTTGCTGCAGAATCAAACCCTAAGCTTCCTAAAATTTAAGGAAGTTTTATTAGTAGGTGCAGTCTTTCTGCCATGTACGTTACATTCAAGTTAATGTAACATTTATGTCTGAATATTTTTGTGAAGATAAAATCCATGAATGTTTAACACAATAGCTAGTAGGAAATGTTTGTATCTCACCTCAGACTCAGCAGCTCATTTAAGTTCAGAATTCCCACCTTCCCCACCAAACCCATGCTGCTGCTGTAGTTCTTATTCCTTGAAAATTCCTTCCTTGAAAAGTGGAAGCTGCCACTCTGCATTTCAGCTCTTCACTCAGCATTAACTTCCCGGTTTGCTTACTCTGATTAAATCTAGCTTTGTGTGGGAGTGCCTTTTCTACCATTCTTGTGTTCTTGCTGCCAACTGTGCTCCAGTGAACTAGAAAAGTGACTCAAATGGACAAGGTTCTGACACTTTGGGAAGCAGGGCTCAAATTTATTCCAGCTGCCTGTCAGATGAGAATAGTAAACCAAAGGAAAGGACTGAGGGAGAAACAGCATTTGGAATTACACTTCTGTACAGATTCCAACCTTGTACACTAATTTATTATACAGTTTGGAAAATGGATTTCAAGAGCCATAAACCAACCACAGCATATGATTTAAAATGTCAATCAGTGTCAATCAGTGCAGTGATGGATATCCACTTATAAAAAGTCCATAACTACAGTTCATATTTTGCCTCAATCTTTAACAGGAATGTTGATATTTATCATGGATGGCAAAGATAAAATTAGTAGAGGAAATGAAAGTATAGAAATTGTGGCAAGTACTTGCTAGTGGAAGAGTATGGAGGAGTTGACCAGAATTCTGGAAGAACTAGTTAGTGAAATAACCTAGGCTTCACTAAATATTATTGGATTAATCATTTGTTAACAGAAGATTTTAGAATAGTTAATATAGTACCTCTACTTGGGAAGAACAGTTGCAGGACAAAGACCTAAGTTTGATTAAAAGCGAGACTTGGAGACCCTTTAGTTTAAGAAATATGGTAACTTTCACAAACATGCAAGAGCAAGATGGAGTATGGAAATGACTGGGGAGAACAAAGAGCTGGGTAGTAGTTGGTCATCTCCATTGTTCTACAAGAGCTGCATCTTCATTGTTCATGAGTTGAACAGTGAACCCAACATGAGACATCATGTTGTCCCTGTTATCAGTGTCATCATCTTGTCAAGAGTGTAGTCTCACCATTAATTTTGTAAGCTTACAGATTTCTCCTTTGGTTGTAGAAGGGGATGGTGTTCATGCTCCACTGGTTTCTTCATATTCCCAAAACAGGGAGACTGCTATGCCCAGTAAAAACAGTTGAGGCTGGTCAATAGGGCAAGTGAAACCTCAGTGTGAACTAAAGCATAGGTTTCACATGGGTTTTCCTCACAGGTCTGTGATACTCTTGTAATCCCAAGTAATGTGGCTGGATGGCAAAACCGACCTGTAGCTTTGCGTCAGTGTTGTCCTTATACACAGTGGGCACTGAGGTGACTGCACTGTAGCTCTGGTAAGTCTCTGAAACATTTCCTGGAAATTTTAATAATACTATATGCTCCTTGTAAACATTAGAGGAATATGCATAATCCAAGTAAGGCTAAGTGGCATTGGCACTGGAACAAATGAAAACAAACCAGCTAGTGAAAAATTTGGGAAGATGATTTGACGAGGACTCCTTGCTGTGGAATTCCACACTGTGGAACAAGAAATCCTGTACTAAGGTTGTGTGTAACAACAGGGGATACAAATGTTTGACCTAGGAGGGCTCTTCTGATCTGATGGTAACTATGTGGAAAATACCTTATTTTTGGCAAGTTTTCAGTAAAAAATTAACAAAGATCCACAAAAAGATTTGAGAAAATGTGATAGGCTTATATAGACTTGAACTATAAAACACAGGTGATACTTCAGTTATATTAATCTGTTTGCTTCCAGGTCAGTATTAGCAAAGGCTTATATGTTGAGGTACATTGATGATATTCTTAGCTTCCCCCCAAAAAAATACTGCTGTTTGGGTTTCTCTCTTTAGTTGTCTGAAGCTTTTTTCTTCAGTTTTCAGTATGTTCAACTTATTCAGGTTTTGTGAAAGGTAAGTCAGTATATAGAGAAGTGTTTGTTTTATTTTTCTGAAAGTGTTAAAAGCCCTTTCTTAGCCAATGGTAGGCTTTGGCTCTTCTGATCTCTGCCTGATGGTGCACAGATGGGAGGGTGTATGCCTTCCCTTCACACTGAAAATAGCCATCCCTTAAAGATGGGTCTGCTGGCAGCTGTCCTGTCAGACAGGCAGGTTAGCAGGCTACCTACAGCTTCTGCCTTTCCTTTCAGAATCTGAGGGGAGAAAGGGGTGCATTCCCTGTCATGATGGAAGGTTTTTGCAAACTACCATGAAAATGGCTCTTCCAGTGCAGTGTGTTGAGCCTGACGAGCAGATGGCAGTTCACATCTGCTTGGCAGGGAAGGAAACGGTCTGTTTCCTGGGAATGCTTTAAAAAAATATATTTATTAATGCTGTATTAAAAATAATGTCTTTTTCTTAGAGGTTACTGCAATACCAGTATAGTATGTGCTGCTGTGGTGTCATACACTTTTGAAATAGTGACATTGGTCATAGTTATAACATATGTATGTACACATTTTTATATGCAAAAGTCTCTTTGGCTAAAGGCAAAAGGCATGAAAATGTGAATAATGTGCTTTAATCTTTGAATTCCTGTTTTATTTCAGTACTGGAAGGACTGGTCATCTTTTATCTAATACTGCAGTTCTGACTTTGAATATTTAATACAGCATTTTTCAGAATATTTGAGAGAAATGCACATGCATAAATGCAAAAAGGTTCTTCAGAAGAATATAATTCACTTGTGATTCCTTTTCCATAGTCTCCAAATTTCAGACAAGTAAGTGCTAGTTTCTGTAGTATTGAGTGTGTACAAGCATGGACTGCCAGTGCTGGCTTTCAATATAGTGGCAATCGAGCTAAAGATCTCCAAAGTGCTTGTTTTGAACTCTGACAGTTCTATTAATTATAAGTTTTACCCACAGAGCCTACCTAGTACTGCATCTGCAGCTCTGGTTTTTCTTAGATACATAAACTATTCCCCTGACTTCAGATTGATTTCTCCATTAAAACATTTGATCAATTTTTCTAATTACTATTTCCAGAAGCCACATGTAACCAGTATGTTTAATGTGATTTTATAGAAAAACTGTCATTAATGAAAAACAGCTTCTTAAAAAGTCATTGTTTGCTCTTTCTAATTACTTATTCTTTAATTCTATCAGTGGTTGACTGATAGACAGAAAAACATGAATTTCTTGACATTATGATAGATTTGCATGGAGCACAAGCTTTCAACACCAGGAACCTTCAGATGTACTAGATTAGAATCCAGTATTAGGCAGTGGAGGTAGGACACTGAATTCCTAGTATCCTCAATTCTTGTGAAAAATCCAGCTTTTTTTCAAATACTTGAATATTGACTCCGTGGGCTGACTTTGAGGCTCCTAATTTGAAAAATCTTAGTCTGATTTTCTGTTTCTCTAGCCTGTTCTGCACTGAATAATTTTTGGAGGAGTTGGTGGTTTTTTTCCTGTTTTGGATATTGAAAGCATTTTATGTTAGTTCTAAGTTTTGAATAATAGAAATATAGTTTTCTGTGCTTCCAATCCTTTGACTCAAAACTGAGCAAATAATGGCATCAATAACAGACAGTACTTAGGAGTCTCTGTATGAACCACAGTGATCCAGTGGTAAACTTGGCCTTACTTTGAACCCAGGTAGTGTTGAAATACAGCTACAGATTAGACCGATAAAATGGTAGGATTTCTGTTGTGAATATAGTGTGATGCACGTACATCTATAAATTGTCTACGTATGGGAAAGGGGTGAATGTATCCATGACAATATACAAGGACATACTGAATTAAGGAAAGCACTGTGGGCCCATTCATAAACAGCACTGTCTGTAGCTGTGGTCTCCAGCACCAATTTTCATCACAGGTGTATGTACTTGAAGGATTTTATACATTTGGGAAATCCTCTTTTCCTGTTTGTGGGCACTGACGTGGCTTCAGTGCTTGGAGGGAGGGAAGGGAAGATAGAGTGCTGCCAAGCTTCCACACTGAGGGAGGTGATCAAGAGACCTACATACACTTCATTGTTGTCTCATGGTGTCACACCTGGGACAAAATGTAAAACTTTTGTACCAAATGACAAGTAACCAAATTTAGGACTGGCCATAATCTGAGGACTAAGGTTGTACTTAATTATTCTCTGATGCGAGTGGTACTTGCCAGAGCCATAGTCATCTAACATCTGAAGGGGAGAATCCTTGAGGGTTTACTGTGTTGGTAAACAGAGCATATGAAATAAAACCCTCTGTTTAATATTCAGATGGAGTTAAAAGTTAAATAATCTTTGGAGTCCGTAGCTAGTTCACTCTATCCCTGAGATGTTTTATTTGTTTCCAATGTACTTGCTATAGTCAAATTAGTTCTTGCAGTGTAGCCTGGTAGTCATGCTATGTTTTTATAAACTGATAGGACGTTCACAGAGAGTGTAAATGAAAAGTACAGCAGGCTACTGCAAGATCATGTTATCTTAACAGGAAAAGATGTCCCCCAAGATCTTCCATGGCATGGAGGGCTGTGATCAGCAACTTTAAAAAACAAACTTCAGTTGTGAACCTTTCTGCATTCTGGGCTGTGAGCAGTAAGGAACTAAAAGGCAAGCACCTCCCTGCTGGAAGGGGTCAGTGATTTTCAGGGTGGTTATAAGTACACAGATGCACGACCGACCACGCACGTTCGTTATTTCATGCTGGCGATGGGAAGTTCAGTGTAACAAAGCCAAAGTTGTTGTTTTAAAAATCTGTTGCCAAGCAGTAGGTTTTCTCCTAGCAACAAGTGTTTTGCAGCAGAGGAAGCAATTGGATACCTTAGGGGGTATGTTAGCACTGGGGGAAGGGTAGAGAAATAACAAACTGGGCCTTCAGCGATGACACGGAGCACACAGAGCAGCTTCTATGTGTGCTGGGCATGGGGGAAGGCAAGGGAGGGGGACAAGGCAGAAAAGGACACGTAGGCAGTGTTCTGGGATAGGCTGTGAACAAAATGTTGCCTGCAGGCGCAGGTTCATATTTGTTCATCAGTTGCTTTGTTTGGTTTAATGAGTGATCGACTGTAGTATTATTAGCTGGTTGTTCTCATTTTAAAAAGAAAATCCATACTGAGCTGCTAGGAAGTTTTATTTTGAGCATATTTGAAGAAATACACTTATTATCTTTACCTGTAAGTATTGGTGGTCAATCCAGTTGGTGTTAAATATGACCTTCCTTCAAAATCCCTGCATTAAAATACATCTATGTCTGCAGACATAGAACTATGTTTATTCATTGTTTTTCTGATGGAATGGCTTATTTCAAACTGATGAAATATGTCACAATTTTTTTGCATTTGCAGAAAATAGTTACTTACAGTGACTAGACATGTATGTGCCTTCAAAAGGAGTGTACACATGATTTCTTATGCAAAGTCATACTTCCATTAGATGGACATGTTTCAACACAAATTCATCAGCTAGAAGGAAAATAAGAGAGGATAGTGTATAAATAATGTGCTATTTCACTCTACGTAAGTGTAAAATATTGATTATAGAATACATTTTAAAAATGTATTTTTATCACAGAGGTTGGAAAATACCAGCTGCAGAATTTTACTTATTTTTCCATGTATCATGACAAATTCTTCTCATTTTGCCTCACTAACACTTCTGTTTCATTATTTTAGCATAACACTGTCAAGTCTCTGGTAAACCTTGAAGTTTGATAGATTTGTTTAAAAATAGCAGCCACCTTAACACTTGCAAAATAGGCTGAAAAAGCAGCATGTAACGAGGGGCAGTTTTATGATGCTAAAATTACAGTGCATATGGATTTCCACACATTGCACAGTGCATTTTGTAACTGTTTATGGTCATAATCCCTGACTTTTAAGGTTTTTAGATAAGATGGGGATGTTACTAGCATGTCCTTCTGAAAACCACAGTGGAAAGTTGATTCTCTCTTAGACTGGGACTTGTTTAAAAACAATAAGATAGTGGACTGGGAAAATTACTGGAAAGTTAGATGTAGTGAGTTCTCTAAGTCTTTTGTAGCTTTTAAAAATCATTTTCCGCATCTGAATAGCTCTATATCTGCTTATACATTTGCAGCTGCTAGTTTACTCAGCTTCAGCAGGTCATCAGCAAAACAGGCAAGTACTATTCCCACTGTTCTTCTGTCTCCCTGCTCTCATCATTAAAAGCAAAATCAGTCTATTTTTTTATTTTCATATGCTTGTAATGTGTTCTTATAACTGTTGTTTTAACAAAGGAAACTTTTAGCTCTGAGGGCTATTTTTTACCTAAATAAAGTCTGTATCATACAAATTTAGAAGCTTTTCAGCAAACAACTCATGTAACAGACCTACTAGAGATGAGTTAATATAAATATCATATCTGGTAGAACTCAAATCTCCATAGTTGAGGCTTCTGTAGGTCAGCAGGCTGCGGTTCTTAAACATAGTGAGAGTCTCTGACTCTTTTGCATGTTAGGTCAACCACGTTTCTTGTTCTCATACTGTCCGTTTCTCTCAGTTACCAGTTTCTGCAGAGAGAGTTTAGTGCTGATACTTCAGCATCCCTCCTAAAACAGACAAAAGTGCGAATGGACTCATGGTCAAAGCTTTTTGGTTTGGTTTTATTTTCCACTTTGAAATAAATTTCATTACTTTTGAGAACATCTCCCACCTGTAGCCTATATTTTTCTCAGAGAAAATGAAATTGTTCTTCTTGATAGCAAATGAATAAAGGTGAAAATCTCAAGCAGTGCTTCTGTCAAGACTGAGAACTGTTTATTTTCAGACAGGGTGGAGAAATAGTCACACATTAAACCTTAAGGAAACCTCCAGCTCTCTCGAGATGAAAATTTTAGTTACATCGAAGAAACGACAGTACTCTTTGTAGTGTTACCTTTTTATTTTTATTTTTTTTTTCAGTTATTGCAAATATAGTTTAGCACGTTATGATCAAGCTCTGGTTTGATGAGGCATATGATGAGTGATAATTATGAGTAATTTTTTTTAAATTATTTCCATGGAAAAAATTTGAGTGTTACTAGACTAGACTAGTTACTGGACTGTTCTAAATGGCTAGTTTTAATCATGTTTCCAAAATCATAAATTAGTTATTTAAGTATTTTTCCATTTCTGTCCTATGTTTATTTTTCTAGGTGTCTGTTTTCCATTGACTGTTTGGTTAATCATTATGACAGTTTAATTTGCAAGAGAGAAAACCTGTTTGCAGAAAAAAAATGTACCTTTGCAGTGAAGACTACACTACATGCTTATTTAAGTAATTATGACTTTATACATTTGCTTATTATATCATATTGTCAGATTCTGAGGGGTGATATTTTATTAATAAGTAATAGTAATGCATTTTCTAACTGAAGACTTGGAGACTGTAACACTCCATTTGGAAAATCAGATTCATTTGAATGTGTTCCTTTTAAAAATGCTTACATTTAGCTAATGAAAAATAACCTTAATATGTTGAACTGCAAGGGGAAAAATAACTATGCCAAAATATAACTTTGACATGTCCAGTATATATCAAAGTATAATTCTGGCTTATTGAAGAATTGTAATTATTTGTTTTATTGTGCCATCACCAGAGACCAGTTTTTAAAAGTATCTTGTTTATCTAGGATATAGATAGATCTGTAATGACAAACTGAAAGTTATCTAGGTGGAGTAAGGATTTAGGTCCTGTTGAAGGGAATGCTGATTAAACATGCATTTATAATTCCCATTATGCATCTTTCTGTGCCCAAAAGATTGTGTTGTGGTGTAAGGTCCATGATTGTTTTTAAAAAAAAAAAAGCCTCATGGATTTGAAGATTTGAGAGTCAAATAATTTTGTCATACTAGGTTTCTTCTTTTTTTAATTTTTGCATTCATTAGTTGGACATTTCTCTGCACCTGCTTCTTCAGTGTTACCCAAAGAATGAAGAGAAAGTTGTTCTTGAAACAGAAGCATCAAATACTAATATTATATAGGCATGACAATGTTATCACTCTCTTTCCTGACAGTGCAGGAGAGGGAGAACCTGATATCAGAACAGGAGTAGTGGAAGCTCCCTGGGCCCTCTAGACAAGTCTCCTCTCATAACCTGCAGAGCATGCAAGCTTTTTCTGTAGGACTGTAGGACTTAACACTGGTTTGCACCCTACGACTGCAAGTAGAATGCTGTTCCAAAACCTCTGTACTCCAATTACCAGGAATGTTTTGGTAAACTTACTGCAAATTTATACTCGTGTATTCTTGTGCCAACTTTATTCTCTAACTAAAAAGGGTTTTCTCTATTCTGTTCTTTCTACTGTTTTTATAACAAGTTCCTTCATTTTCTCTCAGGTTTTGATTTTCTAGGTTAGTCAAACCAAGTCTGTAGTCTCCTCTTGTAAATTCAGATTTTTATTGATCATTTCAATAGTCATTTTTCTGTGTCTGTTCCAGTTTGAATGACCTTTGTTGAACAGAAGAGACTGCACAAGGTGCCAGAGGAGGCCCTAGTGTAGCTGTGTGTTGCACAGCTACTGAAGTCTTATTCTCTTTCTAGTGGAAACCTTTCCCTGATGTCACTTGAGGTTTTTTTTCTTTTGAACTGGCACATTTTCACACTGTCATCCTGTGGTTGCCTGATAAAACCAGGTCCATCTCCCAAGCTGTTTGATTGACAGGCTTCCACCACGCTGCAGAACTTGTGTTACTGTTGTGTTATTTTTGCTGCTTTGTTTTACTGACTCTTGCAATATTTCTGTTATCCTAGTTCTCATGATCAGCCTGTTGCTTTCTATATTGTATTCTCTTAGCTTTTGCTTATCTAATTGTATCATGATTCCTGTGATGTGTCATTAATTAAAACACAGAACATGATTAGTCCCAAGAGAGTATCCAGAATACAGAAGATATAATCCCCGTTCCTTAATGCAAGTAAGATAAGTATAAATGAAGGTTATTCAGCCAAATGTTTTGAATGATACCTTAAGATATTTCTGTCTATTCAGACTCAATAGCTGTTTTTCTGGGCTGTATCTGTGTAGGTGTCTAGGAGATATTGAGTAATAAATAACAAATTACTCCTGTTTTGCCAACAGCGTCAAGGGCCAACAGGGGTTGGGCCTTGTTTGACTGAGCATTGTAAAAACAGTCCTTGAACAGATGCTTGGGTGAAAGAAGCGAAGAGTGGCAGTTTTGTAAGTGGGGCAATGTAAAATGAAGTGTAAAGGGGATGACTGGGGGAGGAAAGACGCGTAAAATTGTTGACCAACGAGAGGGAGACTTTGTGACTCCAAACTTGGTGAGGAAACAATTGGTAAGATCTTGAAAATAACCTGTGGCAGAAATTGGAAGCACTTTTCCCCCCATTTTTATTAATTCCTAAGGGATTTTGTTCTGTTGGGATGTGAAATTTATGTAGAACCTTGTTTATAGTGACTGCAGTACCTCCCTGTTGCAGGCAGCACACAGCGATACTCTTTCAGAAAGCCCCTTCTGAGAGCCCCTGGAGGCTCTTGGAGTTGCAAAGTCCCTGTTACTCCCAGCTCTAATCCCCAGCGGTGGCCTGGGCATTGTAAAGGGCTGTTGACCTTTCCTTGAGCAGAGAGCATCTGAACTCCACAAATCTTTGAGTACTGCTGATTATTCAAAGTGACTGGTATAAATATCAGCGGATTGGAGACATGAAGCACTTCTTTCACTTCTTGTGATGATGGCACAAAAAAGTCTCTTCGTTTCTTCAGAGATTCCCTTCACTTTCTGCCTGTGCCATTTCTGATTAGACTTTTCTCTTGGAGTTTTTTTTGAGTTACGAAATCAACCTCTACAATGTAGAACTGGCTTAGAGAGTTTACAACATAAAGACAAAGTGGAGGCCTTAACACACTGAGAGATCAGTGATTTGACAAAACAAAACAAAGAACCCCAAAATTCTCAGCAAACCAAACATGGAGTGAAGTAATAAGCAACATTTGTACTGAGCTGCAAAATGAAGAAGCCCACACACATTAGAGGCTTTTATAACTGTGTTAGAAGCAAATGTCATAAATTTCTTTTCTTCCATGTGAAAGAGATGCAATAATAGGAAAGATCCTGCTTTCTCTTAGCAGGATGCCAACAGGTGTCTTAAACATATTTGTCAAATACTGCAGCATTCTAAAATGTAGAAAGAACAACTAGATTACCTTAGATTTCTGAAATACCTTAGGAACTGTTTATAGCATATTTTGTAGAATGGATGTTTCTTACTATTTATATTTCTTATTATTTACACAAATTATTGTATAGCACTTTTTCTAATTGATTCAAGTTCCAAAATCCCTATCATATTATTTTTTCAAAGATTATGTCTCTGGTTTTAAAGAGGATGTAGGGAGATGGCATTCTGCTTAGGTTTTAAACTAACCTGCGAAGGCTGAAGGTGTGAGCCATATGTCACTTAGGGATCCCTCTGTGTTTCTGCAGACCTGATGTGTTGCTTAAGCCCATCTACAGCCATAAGGCAAGAGACCTAACATTAGTCTGCAGATAAATGTTGTCTGTACATCTGCTGCTGAATAGGTAAAGGCCAGACTGGTAACTTGGAGATTTTGTTTCCAGTTGGAAAGCAGAGGAAAATACACAGTGGAGGACTAGGATAATTTGTTTTGATTTTTGGGAAGTCTCCTCTAAGAGAGGAGTTTGGTTTTTGGGGGGAAGGAGAGGGAGTTAGTTGGGTGGTATTGTTGGTTTTAGTGGTTTGTTTTTTTCCTGAAGGGTTTGGTACCAAAAGCAAGCGTATGCTGACAGCTGGTAAACTGGAAGTCTGTTTTCTTGCATGGGTGATGGTGTGGGGTCACAAAAGGATATTGCTGTGTGATAGACATGCCTCTCCTTCTCCCTGTGATCTGTACTGTAATGCTTATTACAGCAAAGTCAGGCAAGGACTGCAAACAATTTGAAATGTTCTGCGCCTCAGTATTTTTAAAGAAGTCATCCAGGAAGGGGATGTACAAGCTGGACACTTACAATATATGACATCTGACCATCATTCTGAGAGAGAGTTGATGAATCAGAGGGTATTTTGCATTCTTTCTCTAGATCGCTTCTTTGAGCTTAGCCACAGCTACAGTGACCAAATGTCACTGTCCTTTTGAAGCTCTGCATGGAACAAGTCTAAATTTCTCTCTACTGGTTCTTTGGAAGCAAAGCTCATTGTCCCAGGGCTGCTACCTGAGGCAGGAATCTTCATACCATCCCAGTATGAGACACCAGTGAAAGACTGACTTTCGGGAGTTGCTCCCTTGAGAAAGCTGTGCCCTCAAAACATGAGGGTACAGGATGCAACCTGATTGCCCATGCAAGAGTGGTTCCTTCATTAATGCTAATTTGCTAATTTCAACACTAATATTCTTAGAAAAGTGTAACAGCAGGCAAACAGCTAGTATTTGCCCTAGTTCTGTCACCTGGAAAAGCTCAGCTATACTTTTTGCTGTACAGAATAGGGCAGATGTGATGTAACGTGTCTCTTCCTATGAACAGGGTTATATCTGTAAAATTTGCTTGCTTTCTTTGGTCTTGAAAAGAGCAGCTTGTATCCTTAGCAAGGAGGGAAACTAGTCTGGCATATTTAAGAAAAAAAGTATTACCAATATTCAAAGATCTCACATGTTTCATTAGTATAAAATATACATATCTGCACACAAAAAAGCAAGATTTTTGAAAATACAGAATCTTGAAGAACACTTAAATTTTATTAAGGTTAGGTGTATTGCAGCCAAAGCAGCTTTTTATATATTCCATCTCTTTGCTTCATTTTTTGTACTTCACATCTGATACCTGACAATCACTTCACTGACCCTGAGAGTTATCTGATTTTTGAACTGGAAGTACTGTTTACTTCCTCTGTAAATGCTGACTCAATTGACAGCTCAAAAAAATTCCAAAACCAGAAAATCCCTCTAGCACCTTTATGTGAGAACATCTGCCAGGATGATAGAAATTAGCCTGCATTGCATTTATTTGTTTACTTACCAGTATTATACAGCACTCTTTATATTGCTCTTCAGAGCACAGCCTGCTCGGATGTTCTCCAGGATGGAGTTAGCAGTCTTCAAGTCAGCCTAGTGGGCACAATCCCAAAAATGTATGGTGGATAATTCAGAGGCTGCATAGAATGTCAGTACTTTCTAATCATCAGTGCTTGGGTTAATAAGGATTTGAGGGACATATGTACAGAGAGAGATAAAAGAAACTGTGGTCCAGGAAGTAGGGGCTTGGAGGGGAGAAGTCACAAGGACTCTGTAAGCATGTAATCAGGATGCCTCTCTGGAAAACAAAGATTTGTGTTCCATATGCATTTTGCAATACAGAATCACAATGTAAAAATGCGTAATATCTTTAGGATTATTATAATCCCAGAACAAAGCTCTCTTACTGGGTCATTCCATGACATTTCTGGCACAGTAACATAGCTGAATGTGATGGATGGAGATTTCCACTGCCTCATTCAGCGCATATCCTAGTGGGTTTGGACAAGCTCTGGGATCATGTGCTGGTGAGTTGGATTCCATCTCACAGAGAAAGATAAAGAATCTGTGACAGGGAAGCTCCTGAGGAAGTTATGTGCCTGCTGGCCCTTCATACATTACTGGTGCGATATTTGTCCGAGAACACTTCCCGTTTCACAGGTACCATGTGCATTCCAAGTACCGTGGCTGTTGCTCATTGGGCTGAACTGAGTCCTGTTACTGCCATCCCTGAGGGCCGATGGTGCTGTGTGTGTGGTCTCAGATGTTATCAGACATGAGCTGGTTGCTGAGATGCACAGGTAGGATAGGAACATTTCAGGGCACACACCTTAGTAGGACTTTGGATAGCTGGAGCTTGCTGCAAAAGCTCTGGTTCTTACTGATTTTTTGCGGTTGGTGGAGTTTTTGTTATTCAGTTTTGTTTCCTATCTAAAGCCACTTGACTCCTTGTTGGTGTGGAGTAGCTTGCTCCAGTCCTGCATCGAGTAATTTCTTTTCTTTAATATAAATAAATAAATAAATAAATAACGTAGTCTCTAACACTTTGAGCCACAGAGCTGCTTACTCTTATTTCACTGTTGTGACAAATCATTTGAGCTTCATGAAAGCCCTACTGGCCAATCTCAACTCTTTTCCCTCTGTTTTCTTACAGGCTCTGATACTTCACCAGCTCGGGCGCTATAGCTTGGCAGAGAAGATTCTCAGAGATGCCGTCCAGGTCAACTCTACAGCCCACGAGGTCTGGAACAGCCTGGGAGAGGTGCTACAGGCTCAAGGCAATGATGATGCTGCAACTGAATGCTTCCTGACGGCACTGGAGCTTGAAGCGAGCAGTCCTGTGGTTCCTTTTACCATCATTCCCAGAGTCCTTTGACAGGGCATCCTGATCAACCGATTTTTGGTCTGACTTCTGGATGAGGAGACCCAGTGTATCAGACTGCCTGGTAACTGGTGTAGTTTGAGAACCTTTAGAGCAAAGAACCTTTAGGTCTTTGGCAGGCAAGTGGCCAAAACAGTGAGGTGACACAACACATTAATGTTGGACTGAGAGGATGGAATGGTGAAGCCAGAGCCAAATCACTCATATCGCCTGCGGTTTTGCCCTGGTAGTTTTAAAACATCATTATGTTGTTCATGGATGATGTGCCATATTTTGTTAGTGATACTTGAGTGTTACATAAAATTATAATGGAATCAACTACCGATTGTAGAATAAGTTAAAATTCAGTGGCAGAGCAGACTATTTTTAACAAGGCTGTTAATAAAACTGTTCTCTTCCTGCCTCTCAATCTCTTTTGGCCTAAAGTCAAAATGTGAATTTTCTGTTTCCATCTCTATTTTAGTCCAGGCCAGAAAATCAGTTGAGTTCTTGGTTTTAGTTGTTAATAACTGTGATGTGTGGCTAACTGTTATCTAGAGCAAAGGCTGAGTACAAGAATATTTATATTTTACGATGTATGCCTGTTACAAAAATATATATTAGTTATTTAAGTTTAACTTTTTTATGTGAATTCAGAGTTTATTTATCAATGGAAATATGTAAAAAGAAGCCTCAAATGGAATATTTACCGACATTCCTTATACATGACCCACACTTGGCTAAATGGGAAGATAATGTTAATAATAAAATGATTTTTAAATGGAACCTTCCTTGTGTCCTGGTTAAGAATCAGGGGGAAAAGATGGCTTGTGAACGTATTATTATGATGGGGCTGGCTGGTCTCGAAGATGAACAACACCAAAATTAAATGTATGAGGCTGGTCTAGAGAAGAGAAGCTGCTATACTCTTTGCCAATGGTATTGTTATCTTAGATTTCAGGTTTCCTTAAATCCTCACTACTCTGTTTTTATTCCTTCCCCTTCAGCTCTCAGTGAAGCCAGATTACCCTGCCTCTACATAATACATGGACATTTACATATAGCTTGGTAGTGCTTGGGAAGAGCATGTTAAATATTTACACAATATTGTTTGGTTTTCCTTATTGTCTTCATAGTTCTTTCTCAACATCTCCTGTACTTCGTATCCCTTGAAGGGAAAGTTGGCTGGTTTAGTAGAAAAATACTTGCCAGAGATTCTCTGGGATGTGTGTGGAGAAGAATCACTGTTGCAATGAATTTTCAGTGTGTGTGAGCTGTGGTTTTCTAGTGTCTGCCCATTTACAGCATTGGGTACACTTGGAGCCTGGGAAGAGTTCCAGGTTCCCCATTAGACTGGGTGCTCCTTGATACTTGCCTGATTTGTCACAAGAAGTGGTTTTAAAGTGCTTAGTACAAGATAGCAGATGATTCAGAGAATAACAGCAAATGTTTTTCTTTGTCACTGACCTGAGAGCTTACTCACCTCAAATGCATGGAGGATCCTCACTGTGACACAGACTCCATGTGCTCCAGTGAGCATCTTCAAATGGCAGAAGACTTAAACCTGGGGGAGCTCTTCCGTTTTTCCCCTTGGCATTTCATGTGCCCGTTAGGCTGAGGCTACTTTCAAATTGTATCTGCGTAGTGCTTGGACTATGTGTTCTCTGTAAAATGGATCAAACCCTGTAATAGGTAGAGTTTTCAAATCTATTTAAAAGGCAGTAGAAATTGTGTCATCTTGCTCACTGCGAAAAACATCAGTTTTGTTTCCCATTTTTGAGTCCCTGTTTGGCATGTTTTCTTCCTACTGTCCTTGGCTTTCGTTTTTGCTTTTCTATTTGCCAACTGTTCTTGCTTTTCTAATCCCAGCTCGTAATTTGTGCTCTGGCCCTGCTGTCTTTTAGCACCCACTACATGATACCAGAAGATAGTGCAAAACTCTGTTTGTTTAATTCAGTTCCTCCTGAGCCTTTTTCCTATCCCACTTCGCTAGTTACATTTGTGATACCTTTCACAGGTATGCTTCTTCACATTATTCACTCACCTTTTATTATAATAACAAAGCTTTTCTAACAAGGCAACTTGCACCTAGGTCTGAGGCGGGTGGTCTTTCTCAAGAGAGCTTCAGACAAAAGTAGAGATAGGAGAATTCTGTGATAGAATTTAGCTCTGATTCCTCTCATTTAATTTCAAGTCCTGACCTCTTGATAAACTCCCAAAGTGGAAAGGTTAGCAATCTAATTGCGTCATGTCTTTTATTAGTGGAGAAATTGTCACTGCTGTTGTGCATATCAGGTGAACCTGAATATCTGTTTCCTTTTTCTTGCACTGGAATCAGTTTCACTGTAAATCCACAAGCTTCTGCCTCTGGGGAATAGCCTCAGCTACCTATTTTTAAAAATGGATTATCGCTGTAAGACTGTACATTTAGGAATTTTCAGGCAGAAGTGGAAATCCTTGCAGCATATGAATTAAACAGCAATGCTTGTTTAAACATGGGTTTCAAGTTAAAAAAACAAGTTGCTAGGTTTTACAGCTGCATTTTTTCCTTTTTTTTTTTTAATCAAGTAAGAAGGCCAAGAATATTTTTGTATCTGTTTTAGTTGCTATACAGAAAGATCTGTCTTTTGCCAGCAGGACCAGGGAAGTGATCCTTCCCCTGTACTCTGCATTGGTGAGGCCACACCTTGAGTATTGTGTTCAGTTCTGGGCCCCCCAGTTCAGAAAGGATATTGAGGTGCTGGAGCGGGTCCAGAGAAGAGCAACAAAGCTGGTGAAGGGACTGGAGCATAAGTCCTATGGGGAAAGGCTGAGGGAGCTGGGGTTGTTTAGCCTGGAGAAGAGGAGGCTCAGAGGTGACCTCATCACCGTCTATAACTACCTGAAGGGAAGTTCTAGCCAGGTGGGGGTCGGTCTCTTCTCTCAGGCACTCAGCAATAGGACAAGGGGGCACGGGCTTAAGCTCCACCAGGGGAAATTTAAGTTGGATATCAGGAGAAAATTCTTTACAGAGAGAGTCATCAGGCATTGAAATGGGCTGCCCAGAGAGGTGGTGGATTCACCATCCCTGGAGATTTTTAAACGCAGATTGGACGTGGCACTGAGTGCCATGATCTAGTAAATGGACTGGATTTGGACCAAGGGTTGGACTCGATGATCTCGGAGGTCTTTTCCAACCCAATCGATTCTATGATTCTATGATTCTATCTGTTCTCAGACCACCATAGTTTCTCAGTCACAAGACTGAAGGAAGAAATGCTGAGGTGCACAGCCAGTCCCAGGAAGTGTTCCCTTGGTTGCCAGTGGGTCATCCACATGAGGGTTGTTCCTCGACTTTGTGGCTGACAAAATCTCTATGTGGATACACAGTCTGTGTGTACTTTTGCTCCCCCAGCCTGTGTCAGGAATAAGAGCTGTTCAGGTGAGCGGTGAGATAAATCAGGGGCTGATCCTGCTGAAAACTACACCAATCCCTTGCTCCCTTGCCCAAGGGTTTTACTAAGCTTTGGGTAGGAGCTTTGTGAAGGCTTCAGGCAGTTCTTTGGTCTGATTTGCTGCACCAGTAGTAACACACACAGAAGAGAAGATGACTTACCCTCCACTGGGCAGCCCCTACTTAGACCAGTTTAAAACAGGTATTAAGTTGCATTGTCAAGCACTCAAACTGTATCTCAATAGTAACAAGCTATACAAGCCTGAGATCTCCAGCCTTTCAACAGGGATTAAAAGCACTTTTCTCTCATCCATAAGACTGGAATAGCAGGTTGCAGAGGAGAATTCCCTTACTCTGCAGTGTGCTTGTGCTACTCAAAATGATTAACATTTGGTGTACTAGGCATGTGTGTAAGTGCAATGTCTGTTGCACTTGATAAAAGGTCTGACTCCACAGTGCCTGCAATAAGAAAACTGATCATTCAAGTAATTGGTAAAAGTTCATCTCTAATTTTGGTGCAGATAACCGTTTTTACTCTATGAATTATTTAATTTCTTCTTTTGCTTTCATGATTGATAGAGAATCACAGGAATAAGAACCAATCCAAGCAGAATTAATCCAACTGTATCTTTGAAAACTTTTGTCATTAATTATATGCATTTTAAACATCAAAGGCTATTGTAAAAATTGTTTTAATTTTCCTTGAAAATCTTTTTTTTCCCTGAGTAACCTGTTCTATTCTGGAATGATAGCATAAGCCTGGGTATATCAGAGTTCCAGATTTACCTTGCTAATTCTTTGTTTATTCAGTTGTCAGTTATAATGATATTTTTCTTAACTGTCAATCTGGCAATCATTCTTTCTCTAGCATCAAGTTAAAAAACTTATATGCTAAAATATGCTTTCAGTAAGTACACTTCTCTAGCATTTCATCTATTTAACCTCATCATTTCCAAACTACCTTTTCCAGTCCCACTGGAGGGCTATGCTGGAATGTGTGGCGCTCCCACATGGATCTCTATTATCACAAGAACTAGCTGGTAAGGATCCTACTCGTGGACAATAGGAAAGTCAGAGTATTCAGCTTTTGTCATGTGTGGCTGTCATAACTGATTGTGTGAAATTTGCTGGGAATCTTTCAAACTTGCAAAGCCATCAAGTGGGCTAAAAGAAATGGGACAGTGAAATTAAACCTAAAGAAAATGGGAAAGAATTGCATCCCCAAGCTTTTTTTTGGAAAGAGGAATGTGTGTGGGGTGGATGTTGGTCAGACTTTGTTCTTTGCCGTTGCAGGGACACATGGTCCTGATTGCCACCACCTTGGTCACCTGGCCTTTCTAGTTCCCAGTTTAAAGCACCTTTGTAGCCCAGGTGTCTGGGCTCCCCAGTTTTTATATCAAAGAGAGAAAATTCTACCTATTAATTTCTAAATCCTTTGAAAAGATGTGACCACTTCTGTCCAGCTCCTGTTCCATACCAGGTCATGGGGCAGAAAAGCACTAGATGCCACCGCACTGTCATTTCTGGCCGGACATTTCCGGAGTACAGCAGCTGACAGATGTGATCTTTTGGATGCAGTCCATGAAGCATGGCAGGAACACACAGCAAAGCTTCTGAAGGGAGGAAAGAGTGCTTTTGCCTTTCTAAATCTGCCTTCACTTAGAAAACTTACTTGGAGGAACTCAGTGAAAAAAACTATTTTGGACACTAAAGGGTCAATGAAATGTTTCATTACTGTACTGAGTTCTTTTCCTTTGTGTCCTTACATGAGGCAGACATCTCTGTGGGAGAGATTACCCTTGTCTGCTTCATCCAGGTATAAATCTCTACAGCCTGCTCCCCTTGCCCAAATTGGGACTAGCATGACTAGCTCTTGGCTCCCTCTCTGCCTCTAGAACTGCCTCCCCAAGGAAGTGACGCTCTTCAATATGAAATTACTGAAGGTACCCTGTCTATCTAACATGAAAAAATAATCAGTAGACAATTAAATAAGGTAATTATAGTATTTGTTGGTTATTACCACAGTGACATGGCTTTAAAAACATGCAGGTTTAGTGCTTTTCTGTTTTTTTCTATAGCTGAGCCCACTCCTCTGTGAGGACAGTAAAGCTGAGGGTCTCTCTGATGTATACAACTAAAGAACAAACATCTGATCAGCATGTGTGCCCCTGGGTTTGCTACCAAAGAGAAAAAAGGACTTACTTACCAATTCTTAAGTGTAATTTTTTTCTACACACATGCATGTGCTCACAGGTTACAGGTGCATTTTATACTTCAAGCAGAAAGTTCTGAAAGTAAGTTCCTGTGCGAGTTCACTCCAGCTCCTGTAAAGCAAACTCCTCTTATAAACAGGCTTTGCTTTTTTGATAGAAAATTGGTTGTGCCAGAAAAGGAAATTCTGGCCCCAATTTTCACTTCCAGTGCATGTCAGATGTATATCAAATGATGACCCTGAGACATTGCTATTATTAAAGTGCAGGTTTTCCTAGGATTGTTGTTTTCCAAATAGCACCAACTACTAATGTAGGACTGGAGGGGGCAACAGAGGCCATAAAACATGACAAGTTGCTTTCCTTTTGACCGCCTTGCAAAAATAGCTCTTTATCTGAAGTGAAACAGCAGTCTTCTGACAGAAAAATTATCGTTTTGGGTGTCCCTTCAGGAAGGGTTTTTCCTTTCCTTTCTTCTTAATCTTGCAAACATTTAGGGTAACTAACTCCTGGGTGCTGAAATGAGAACCTGCAAACTTCAGGGCAGGTCCTGTGGCCAAAGCACGGAGCAACTGCCTTCACTGACACAGGATCTACACGCTCTTAGGCTAAAATCACTTCTTCCCACATGTGTGCTTCAGGAATAAGCGGGGATGATCCCATTGCTCTGCTTCTGCAGAAGTTGCCCGTGCTGGTGGTCAGCCTGTAGGAAGCCAGGTTTCTAGGACAGGTGCTCCTGCCCACCGATCCTGCCTTGCCACACAGGAGCTGCATGGGGTGGCAGCACTACATGAAGCAGTAAATCACAACAGAGCTGTTTGGGAGCAATTGCTTCTCAGTGTGTGCTGAGTCAGCCAGCTTTGGCATCTGAGAGATTGAAAATAAAAAAAACAGGAGCAGGCACGAGTTCCTCTGGTTATGAAAAGCGCCCGAGAAGGCCCACCAGCAGATGCAAACAAATCTTTGTACTGTCAGAGAACTCTGGCATGTTCTTCATCGTCTGTTTTGGGTTAGAGGCTTCACCTGAAGGATCATGTACCGTAAGGCTGAGCTTCAGCAAGAGAAAGGGTTAACCAAAACATGTATCAGATGCCAGGTTACAGTGCAGCTTCATCTTATGCCTCACCCAAACCAAGAGGCAGCTGCTGTTGAACAGGAGACTTTGTCCCTGCATTTGCTTTGCTTCTGTTACATCTAGTGAGTATGAGGCTACAGGATGAGTCAGACCAGCTCACTGTGCTCAAGGCCTTTACTTTTGGGGTTGTTTTTTCACTGCAGAGGAGGCAGTGGAAGTGAGGAGGCTTTCAGAAATAAACAGTAGTTAGGTAGGTTGGATTATGCCTATTGAGAACCTGCACTGTTTTTTCCCCTCACTGTTTTCATCACAGCAAAGGCTGAGGTAGGGTGGCAGAGCACAAGTTTGTTGGTCTGGCATGTGGGTCTCACCCACATGTAAGGTGGTTTTCCCATCCTGGCCACAGAGCATCACACTTGCCCTAAGAAACACAATAGGAAAGAGCATGGTAGGTTTCTGTTCCCAGCTGAGATGCCCTTGCTGTAAGTAGTAGCCTGAGGTATTATGCTAATGATGTCTCTTGTTACATTATGGTTTGAAAAATAGAGACTGGGTGATAATAGAGATGCTCAGGAAAGTTAAATTGCATTCATTACAACTGTGATGCTGATAATCTGTAAGATAAAAATATACTACATGCTTATGTGGATGATTCTAGTTCAGAAATAATGTGGACTGTGCTCACTGTAGCTTACAAATGTACCACGAGAATTCATAAATAGGTGTCTAACAGTAGCCTGGACCAGTAGCTCCCAGCCTTCCCATAAGAGTCAGAGGAAAGGAGGCACAGATCATATAGGTCACAACTGAAAAGACTCAAAACAACTCTCATGGCCAACATACCTCAGAGTGTATCAGCCTCACCCTGTGATTCTTATCTTGGACCTTGATTCCATCTCTGCAGAGAATTTGAATAGGAAGTGATGCTATTGCACAACTATTTCCTTTCCTGGACTCAAAATGGACCTAATTTGTAATTCTTGGCCATTATCACAACCAAACATTCAGTGCTGCATATAGTGGGTTGCAGTTTTTGAATCATTCTCTTGCCATAGGCCCAAATTAGGCCAATGTTAACAAAGGGCTCTGGCACATGATGGAGGGACTGTCCCAGCAGTCTGGCCGTGCTTGTGAGATAGCTCTGTCAGCATCCAGCCTTCACAGACATTTCTAACAGGATTTTCACTGGGTGTAATGCACTGTGATATTGGGGATGCAGCCTTAGCTACATTTAGAGCGCAAGGCAACCCATGGTTCTTACTCTTCCTTAAAAGAGCCTTGCCTACACCAGAGGCGTTCTGTAGGTGATAATCCTGGTGCACAAGCCTGCACTGTAATAACATCCATAAATCCAACAGCATTGAGATGGCCTTGTGGCACAGCTATAGGAACACATGGCAAACAAAGGCTTTGCCCGAACAGCGTCACACTATCTGGAAAATGAGGCACCAAATACACTCACCCACCCAGCAGCTAAATGCCTAAAAGGCTCTAGCCAAAGGTGAGAAGATAATACATTTTCAGAAGTATTCAGTGTCAACTCAGATCTGTTCCCACTAATTCAGCAGGGACAATCAAAAGACAGCTAATGAGTGCTCCTGAAGGCTGGCAAGTGCTCCAGGAAAGCTGGATGTTTGACCATCTTGGAGGAAGTGTGTATTAGCTTTTTTGTCGGCGTTTCACAAGCAGGCATTGATGCTGCCTCCATTTGATTTTACTCCCCACTATGCTGATATTGGTGCACTTCTCATGTTCTGATGCTTCAGCCTCCTTTCTGTGCAAGAAGCACGGTGGATCAGTGACAAGCGCTGCCTCCATCCTGCTTACTGTACCCAATTCCCGTTTCACTGGGAGATGCTGAACAATATGCTCCAATGGCTTTTGTGTCCTGATTCCTAGAAGAAAGCATCCTCCTGAGAGCAGCTCACTCAGCCTGAGATGCTCAGGCACAGCAGCAGCTGCAGCCTACATGAAGCAGGCGTGGTATAAATAGCTTGCAAGAAGAGAGGCAGGAAAAATTACATGGTATGGCACTACGGCCAGAGCTGCAGCATTCAGGTTCAGCCTAGTTCTGCAATAAGTTTTGTTTAAGCCAGCATCAGAGTTATACTTGGGGGTCCTAAAATTTCCAGTTTTCCTCATTTGGTAAAATTTATGTTTTCTGAATATTTTGCAGAAATTTTACTGTGGTATCAGTGACCATGAGTTTTTTGAGGTTTATCTCAGTCACTGACTAACAAAAAAGAAAAAAGTCTATGTATTCTGCAAGTCAGGGACTCTGCTTGCCCAGCTTCAACCACTAGGCTGCTGGCAAGGGCCTTACTCCATATGCCATGCAGTCTTTGGGAACCTTATCCTCCTCCTTGCAGGACAGGTAGCTTCAAAAGGGGGGTATTTTCTCCTTAATTCCTTTCCTTACCCTGCTGATTGACCGCCTGCCTTTGTGCTGAGGGAGCTGTGGGTCCAAATGCTCCCAGCCCAGATGAGACAAGACAAGACCTGAACTATTGACTGGGTGAAGGCTGTAATTTCTGGGCTGTAGCTTGGCTGGCATGGTCTGGGCACATTTGCACACCAAGCCCAAGGGGACTGCAGCAAAACAGTGCTGAAGTTTTCAGGGTAGGAGTCAGATGTCTGTCTAGTGGACCAAACCTGAGCATCCCTAGCTGTATGTGGTACTTGGTTTATATGACACACAAACTTCCCTACTGACCAGAAGATACTTGGTGATTTTAGTGCTTCAAGCCTGGTGGCCTGTGAAAGTACAGGTTCCTCTTCTGAATGGTCACCTATATTTGCTGAGTGTTCCTGATGGGTTCAGCTGGGTGACACCACTGATGCCTGCATTAATGCCAGATTACCATCCAGGAGAGATGAGGATTTGTTAACTAAACCCTAAACCTTGTGTGGGGAGTGGAAGTTGCACTGAAGGTCACAGTCTGCCTGTAGCAAAACCGCAGGCTGACGGACTTGAGAGGTTTTATAAGTTAATGCTGAATATGAACACTAGTAACCTTCCTCCATCAGCCAGCGTGAAAATGGCGGCAAACACTTGGCTGAGGCCTCGCTTGTGCCTCCAAAGGGAGGTACCTGCTAAGCTGAGCCACATCACTCACCACCACCACTAGCTTGCTCTCCAGGACAAGCCACTGCTGGGGAGTTGCAACCCACTGGTAGCCACAGCTGGTGATGACTTGTGCCTGTCACTGCTCTGCACAGATCACTGTGTCAGAGAGACACACAGCTTTCACAGTGAAAGCTCATGCTGAGGCCATCCCTTAGCAACAAAGCTTTACAGTGCTTTTACTGGTGCAATGGCTGGAGATTGGGTACCTTCTCTGCCACTAGAGCTGCAAAGTGGTGTGTAGCCAAGCTGTCCCACAGAGGCAACCTGTAGCAAGGCACTGCACCAGGAATACTGCTTAATGTGAGCTGACCCTGCTGTTGTGAAAGACTTTTCTAGGTGTTACTCTGTACATACACTTATCCTCAGTGTTCTACAAGACACATCTGTGGCCTTCTTGGTTGGCATGTTCTAGCTGCTGGCTGACCCCTGCCTTGGAAAAGCAAGCTTGGTAATCTTCAAAAGCACCGTAAGTAGTCAGCATCCTACAGAAACCATTGTGCCACAGTGAAGCCCTTCAACCTCCTAGACTTAAGGAATTAAATACCCATACATTAATGTAATCTCAAGCAGGAATAAACAGCTCAGGTTTTGCCCAGGTCTTAGCTGAAAGCCCCAGCAAAACTGGCAAACTGGGTGAAGAACATGTTATGACGGTTCCAGTAAATGTCTTCTGATAGCTTCTGATATGCTCAAGTCTGGAGCAGCCTGAGAGAATACCACTACAGTGATTCCAGTTATTCTCCTCCAGCAGACTGAGACAGTCTTCACCCATGAGATGCCATAAGCATCTAGACTTTATATAGTGACTACAAACATGCTCCTGGTTGCTCAGTGCAGTTTACTCCAACATCACAGGCCTCCACCACTTGGTGAAATACTAGGAAGCTTGAGAAATTAAAAAAAATTACAAATATGGTTCTGCAGGCACAGGTACTTTCTGCAATGGCTGTCCTTGCAGGAGGCCCTGAATATGCATGTTGCCCTCTCTGCTGACAGCTGAGTATCCCATGTAGCAAAACGCAGAACATCTGTCAGAGGAGCAAGCCCTCCTGAATAAATTAGCATCCACCAGGGATATGAGCTTTGACCACTTGACAGGCTGAGACCAGCTAAGGGACCAGCAAAGGGCCACAGGGCATCAACGCCTCACTTCACAAGTCTACAAAAGGCTGGTGAAAGTCAAAACACTGCTGCACACAGGAAGTGCAGGGGAGTCCCAGGGCCTTACCCACGTTCAGGTCTTTTGTGGCAGCCTAGGACTTGTTTACGGAAATTCTCAGGTGACCACAGGAAGGAAAAGACATGCCCAGGGAAGGAAGGAAGGAAGGAAGCAGGGAAAGAGGGAGGGATGGAAGGAGGGAAGGAAGGAAAAAAAGCTGGATAGTCGTTTCCTAGGCTGGAAAACACAATTTCTGCTGCTAATCATGGAAAGCCAACAGGTATTAGCAGGCACACTCCTCTGCATCTTTGGAGGATGGGAATAACTGAGAAACAAGCACCCCCTATCCATGGTTTTTACTGAAGAGCTGAGCAACTCCTCCTGGCCCCACAGGTGATCAGTAGAAGCCTTTATGCACACAGTGAAGGTGTTTCAAGAGAGTGCAGTCAGGATTAGCAGAGGCATAGCTGCCTCTTTTCCGGCCTGTCCTCTCTTGAAGTTGAGAATCTGCTGCTGGAAGAGACCTCAGGATATTGCATCCCTTTTGTCCATTGTGGGGCAGCACTGCCTTTTCCTTGCTGAAGTAATGCAGTGGGGTCCTCTGAGCAACAGGCTCCGCAGACCTTCCAAGGAAACCAGCCCTTCCCACAGGTTTGCACCTTCCTTTGCAGAATTCATTGCCTAGGCTATGGCTTGGGTCGCAGCTGTGGCCACTGGCTGCCTCTGCTGGCTCAGTGGGAGTGCTCACTGCCAGGGAGAGGAGGGAACTCTCTAAATTTTAATCACATTTTGGCTGCCAGTGCCGTGGTCAGGAAAATACTTGTTTACGTGATTAGAAACAAGATGTATTACATACACATGGTCTTATCAGCAATTAGTGCCTGAGGCAATAACCTTCTGGCTAAACATAATGCAAATCCCTTGGTTGTGACCTCCTGGAGTGAGTTTGCCTCTAGGATCCTGATATTCCCAGAGCTTGCAGGAGGGAACGGCACCTCAGCCAGGTTCCTGATGTACTGGGGCACTAACAAGCCCTTAGCAATAAATGCAGCTGGCAGGAAGAGGGAGCCTATGTGCACCGGGAATAGCTGTGTTTGGGTTCAAGGGACAGTTTTGGGTCTCCATCAGGAGCAACTCAGTGGGAATCAGACAGCCATGGAGGTTCAGAGGAAAGCAAAAGTGAGTTCTTCATGTCTGCAGTAAGTCAGAGAAGAGAGACTCGGGGCACTCACAATCTGGGGTTAAATCACCGTTCCTCTTCTCAGGGGGCCGGACCTCAAATGAAGGTGGGAGCTTAGTGAAAGCTTCAGGATTGCTCTCTGAGGAGCTCAGACTGCAGCTCACTGATGAGTCAGGCCAGAGAAAGGAACAGTGCTTAACGGGGTCAGGAAAGGAGCGGGTCCTGGACAATATTTTTACCCGACTGCCTGTAACACAGGCAAACGCTCAGTGGCCAGACTCCTGCTGCCAAATCCTCACTAGAACTGTGGGGATCTTTGCAAAGGATTGAGTACAACCTCCCTCTTATGGGAGGGTTTGGAAGTGCAAAACACCTATACAGCTGTGGCCCAGTTCATTAATTTCTGAGCAGTTACACAACCTGTGACCCCATCCATGCAACCACACGCGTTGGGTCTCTGTCCCGCACTCTGTGTGTCTCTCTTTAACATCAGGGAGACAAATGCTTCACCTTTTACTTGAAAAATCTTTAATGCAGCCATCTAAAAACAGCCTCCCTTAACGATGCTGCCTATTTAGGTATCTTTTGCAGCTCATCATCTGTCAAAAGAAATGCAGTACATTTGGGGTTTTATACAGCAAGAACTGGCAACACCCTCTGCTTCCTAAATCTTCCAAAATAAGTTGCATGCATCTCCAGATAACTTGCAGAAAAGCTAAAAATAGGAAAAGCTAACCTCTGTAGTTAATTTTTTGCTTTTCATTTTTTTTCTTGGATGTGTTCCCCTATTTTGAGCACTTATACTTCCCGTTAGGTCAGGCACAAGACAATAGTTTTCCAAGAGCCTGGAAATGAGAGAAACCCATGAAACAATTCCATATCCAGCAGCACAGAACTGCTGGCACTCACAGAAAGGTCTGCCCTGGAAATGGCCTGGGTTGTCTCTCTCCTGTCTGCCTTCTTTATACTGATATTTCTCTTCCAAAAAAATCTTCCAAGCTGTCTGCTTTTATCTGCTCCTGCTACTTACTAAGCCTCCTTTTTTTTCAGGCTGCGCATCCCTCAGTGTCTTGCTCCCACTCACTGCTGAGATTAATGCTGCGTAATATTCCAGAGCTATCACATTCTGGTACTTGGAGCTCATCTCGTTCTTTCTCAAAAGCAAATTTAACTCAAAATTAAAAAGCCCCACACAATTGAAAGTCTGTATATCTAAGTGGATATGCAGATCTAGGAGCAAGTAGTGGTTGGGGGTGATGAAGGGGAGGCCATGTTAGACAAAATGTGTGGTCTTTTTGATGTGAAGAAGGTTCTTCACTTTATTTAGGTGTAAGTATGCAATCTGTGTGAACCAACACTCTCTAGCATGCAGTGAAAAGCCTGTCAAATTTGGAGCATACGGGAGCTTTGGATAGTCCTCTGTAGGTTTTCTGACCAGATGAGCAGCAGGGCAGGCACTGTACCAGCCCAAAGTCTGAGGGATTTTAGGAGGCAGAGCGGAGGAGCCATCCTGCTTCATGGACTCGCTGTTGGCAATGAGTGATTGGCTGAGGGCAAGCCTGGCTGCAGGACAGTGGTACTGTGATTCACCCCCTTGGGCTGGAAGCCAGCTAGGAAACAGTCAGGAAATCAGATTTTCTCACTTTTCAGGACATAGGCAGGAGGTGGGTGAGAAACCAGGCAAATCTCAGCAGTGCAGAGTCAACTGCAGAATCCCTTGGCCCATCTGTCTCCAGCACTGGCAGAGCCATGTCAGAAAATGGGCACCCTGCTCTTGTCTGTTCTCAAAGGGGCTGGATCTACACGTCCTGTGCCCTACAAATGAACTGGAGGATTCGCCTCCCTCTGCCCAAATCAAGGGCTAGCTTCAGAGCACAGCAGCTGACTTCAGCACACATGGACAGAGGAGGGAGAGAGGAGGCACTTTCTACCCACGCTTGCACTTCCCTTTGAAACAGATGTTGCTCCTTTGCCTTTCAATGGAATAAATGCCATGAAGCACTACAATGGTAGTTAAAAATGTACTTGCATACTACGTCATGGAAGAGTGGGCTAATAAGGTAATGATGACTAACTCCAGTGTTTCAAACAGGAGGAACTGAGCTGGTGGCCTATTGCTACTGAAAGTTCCTACAGCAGCCTGTTTGGGTCCATGGCAGACAGGTCTCCTGACCCACACAGCAAAATGTCGATTTACGTGGTGCAGTATGATGTTTTTCCTCCTAGGAAGGGCAGCCTCTGTGGGCTGGAGTTGGTGAAATCTGCTCTGCTTCATACCTTTTGTGGGATGTGCTTGGCTGGACAAAGCCTCTCTTCTGTGCCTTTCTGGAGAAAGAATAAACCACCTTATTCCTGCTTGTATCAAACTCAGCTGCCAGCCATTTTCAGTTTGTTGCAATAAACTGAGAGTTCTAAACTCTGGCTGCTGTTGAAGTCCAACAGCAATGAGGTCAAAAAGGAGAGAAGCATTCTGCGCCTTGAAGAGAGCTGGGATGTTTGCCAAGATCAAGCACAGTTTTTTCTCTAGTCAGTCAAGGGACACAGAAGCTTTTCCAGACACTGTTGTCCAATTCAGAGAAGTCTGGCCAAAAGCAATATTCTGGAGGAATCCACTCTCAGCTGAATTTGGACATTATTTTTAGACAAAAGGTCTGTCCTTCATTGCAAGGAGGAAAACACCATACAGTCTATATTCAATCCACAAAAACACTGCTTTGAGACATACTGCAGTACGAGCAACCCCACCACTGATTCTCCTTCATGCTGGAGTATAGTCATGGTGCCTTTCATTGACCTGATGGTGTGCAAGCCAGCCCAGGGTACAGAAACATCAATGTCCTGTCAGTGCAGCTCACTCCCCAGCACTCTTTCCGCAACCCTGGCTCCTGCAGAAGGTCTTTTCTGTCACCAGGGCTTCAGGCCACGGGGAGGCAGCAGGAAGCAGCAGCTCTTTGCTGTCATGGTCCAGATGCCCAGCCTGGACCACTGGCTCCAGACTTCTCTGCAGAAACACCTCCTACTCGTTATGGCGAGCAGTTCTGCAGAAGGCCCCACCACCCATAACACACTGCAGTCATTTCTGCTGGGTGCCTATGATTAACTTCTCCACAGTAGTGAAAATAATGAATGGGCTCAGAGAAACAGTAAGGGGAAAACAGAAACACTTCTCAGTTTTCTATGTGAAGTCTTCTGGAACATGTCACATCATCCCAATAAAGTCTACAAACCCAGGACTCCTTGATGGCCAAGGATTGACGCAAATGCAGCATCACATCCTGACGTGGATCCTGTTCTATTTCCACCTGCATTCACAAGTTTGGTCTTTCTCCTTCCTCCCCGCTGCCCTCAGCGCAGGCCTGTTCAAAGGTCACTAGACCCCAAGGTTATGCCTCTCAAGAAACTATTAAGATAATCATCTGCTGGCTGACAGGCGTGTCTGGCTGCCCAAGGCTGCCCTGAAAGACTGGTGCGTTAGGCCAGCTCAGTGTCATTTGGCAACATAATGAGGTCTCCTCAGAAATGCAGTTTCAAAAGATTACCTGGGCTCGCAGATGAGCTGCCCTCTGGTCACAAACTAATCCTGCTTAGAGGACATCTGGGCACAACAGCAGTGTGCAGGGATATTTCTGCTTAAAACTGCAGTAAAATCTGGTCTGAAAATTTTGTCTTTGACACCTTTCCTAGATATTAGCTTGCTAATTGCTTTCTGATTATAGAAGATCCTATCATATGTAGACAGCATAGAGAATGACAACCTTTTTGTAATTCCCTTGCAGAGGCATCCATCTGACAGATGTAGAGTAGCCATTGCCCACGCTTGGTAAAGCTCAGTGGTAGCTCTCTGTGCCCATTGCTCTCAGAGACACCATGTCTCGCTTGGCAGAGCAGACCACATACAAATGAATAAAAGGTGAAGTTTCAGAAGAAGTACTGCAAGTGTCCCCTGGATTTTTTGCCCAAAACCCAGGTTACACTCAATCCTTCAGAATGCAAAAGAGATATAGTTGATAATGATTTTAATTTTCCTTCAAAATAAGAATTTGGAGCCTTCTCTTTCATTCCTTATAATACACTAACTGCAGGAATGCACATTTGCAGACAATAATAGTCTTTCTACTTTTCTTTTGCAATGCAATTGAAAAATATAAAGGTTTAAGTAGGGGGAGAGTTTGACTTCTCCACGTAAGAGTTGTCACAGTGAAAATAAAAATGAATTCATCAAATGACACTGCTGAGCAAACTCACACTGCCTCAGTTGCAGAGGTGAGTTGCTTCACTGTGATGGCACTTGGGCACCAGTGCCGCTGTGCAGGCAAGCTGCCAGGAGCAGCCACAATGAGCCCAGATGATGTGCCACTGCCATGTGGACAGTAAGGAGCTGCCAGCATTTGCCAAAGCCACCCCATTTTCCTCAGCTGTCTGTTGTCCATGCTGTGCCTGAGAGGCTGGAGCACCAGGGCGGTCAGCTCACCACCTGTGAGGCTCAGCAGGATGGGAGGCACAAGGCCACCCATGACAAAGTAAGAACAAACATCTGCAGCTGGTGCTATCAAAGCTCTCCGCTAGCCTTGGATCAATGTGTCCTGCAAACAAAAGATGCAAAATCCAGTTTTGTACCCTTCCCACATCAGTTTAGAGAACCAGTGGTGTTTCAGTGTTGTCCTGGTTTTAGCTAGGGTAGAGTTAAATATGTCTAATATTTATATTTATTATTTTAAAATAATTGTTATATAATATTTATTATCATATTTGTAATATGGTGTAAAGAGTAACATAGTTTTGGTTTTGGTTTTTTTTTAAAGAGCTATATAATCATATGAAACCCATTCCTTATTATTGTCTGCATACTTCTGGAAGGCACCAGTTTAGTCAAGGACTGCAGACTGCTTTGGGAACCTTGTATGCAGGGTAACATACAAGGAATTGAGTCTGGCAACCAAAAAACTCAGTGAGGGGTACTGACGTTCAAGGCATTGAAGACATGCCTTTCCAAAGTGGGGATCTCTCAGATGTGCAGGTGTCCTCTAAATCAGCCAGAAAGCTTCCCCCTCCTGTCTTTCCACCCTGCCTCGACTAGGTAGTGCAGGCCCAGCAGTGGTTTTGTTATTACTGCAGCAGCTAAGCCCTTTGTCCTTGTTCAGGGTCTCTCCTCAGCCAGACATGGCATCCAAGCTGGGAGGCCCTCTCTCAGCTGGCACAGTGGTGATCACCACTGGAAACTCCTCTGGCCTGCTCCAGTGACACATATGGAGTCACATCCTCCCTGTGACTGGTGAACCAGCACTACCTTCCACCCTCTGTTAACATTGCAGGGCTTCCTTCCTCCGTGCGCTGAAGGGAAGAAGCACAGCTGTTTATGAGGCGTGCACGCATCCAGCTGTGCTAAGATGAAAGTATCCTCAGCCATTTTCTTCTTGGTAACCTAGAATTAGCTCACTTCTTCGTGCAGCTCTTTGCCACATCCCTTTGTGGTGTCACAGGAGCAGGCCTAAACCCTCCTCATTTGAAAAATGGATTTAAATCATACTTGCTTAACTAGCAACAGGCCTAGTAATAATTAAAGATGAAAAAGTGCTTTGGTCAAGTGGCCATTGCTCAGGCTTGGTGACTGAATAGGAAGAGGTGCTAACAGTAGGGCAGGGCTGTGGAGAGCTCTGCACCACCCTCTGGGCTCTCAGCCCAGCTTCCCACAGCTGGAGCCACTTGATTTCTTACCTCTCCAGGAGCCATGACACACACAGTAAGGGATGGGCATACAGCTGAGAGTAGCCAAGAGTTCACAAAAAAATCTTACTGGTACCCTGCAGCTTCAACAAATGATGCAGCCAGTACAGTTTGGGAGAGGCCATTTTCAGGACCATTTCACAGGTTCCTGAGGGAGCTAGGGAAGGTTTCTTTCCCCAGGCAGCTCAGTAACAGGAAGGCAGGAGGGAGAGGATTACCAAGATCTTCTGGAAAGAGGCTGGAAGGAAGTGGGAGTTCAACTTCCTACTCAGGACAGTGAGACTTGACCTCTGCTTAATTTTCCTGTGACTCAAATGGTATTTCTTAAAGCAGCCCTCCTTCCAATGACTAAAAAATAGCAACTGCTGAAGCAGAGAAGACTGCTGACTGATGCTGTACTAGACGATACATCTTTCTCTGGAGAATAAGTTGGTACAAGCACCAGTTTTTGGATGATCTAGGCAGAACTGCCAGGGTTACACTGTGACAGCTGACCTACAGTTCCCATACAGACTGTCTTCTAAAATATAGGAGAGATTAATATAAACAGGGCAACTTCAATAAAACAACTTCAATAACAAGTGCATTACACTCCACATAAATGACATTTCTAAGGGATCTACATATTCTGTGGCAAAAAATTAAGGAGTTCTCAGATGAAAAGCGCATGAAAACTACCACCAGAGACAAGAGGCCTTCCCTGAATAAGTTGCAATTGAACATCAGTACATCATTTGGAAAAATGCCCTGTACTGATTTTGTGTGCCCAGTGACCATGACCTTTGGCAAGTTGTGGCAAGGAGAGGTTCCCCTGACTGTGAAAAACCTGGACTTTATTTCCAGGCTGAATTTGTGGAGATGGGCCTTTCCCACTTTTGCTGTTCCTGTGCCCTCACTTGCCAGACTGAGGAGCCCTGCAATGGTGTGTTTGTGACAGGAGTACCTGCAGAGAGAAAGCTTGATTTAACCAGAGGCAAGGCTCCCAGCAGCTCCCACAGTGGGGTACAGCTTTCCGTGCATTTGCCAAGCAGACATTTCCCGTTGTGCCCATCCTGCTAAGCAGTCTCAGATGTACTGTATCAGTAAGCAGATCTCCTCCTTCTTCACCAGATTCCAACTCCTATATTGCACAAAAATGCGATCACCGCAGGGTTCATATTGTTGCCCTTCAGACTACTGATAAAAGCCATTAAAGATGTGGGATCAAGGAACAGCCCCTGTAGACAGGTGCAAACCCACCAGAAAAAGCGATACATGCACACACATGCATACACACAGAAGCACACACATGCAGATCACACGCCACAGTTAACGCAGGAGAAGAAGCAAGATTCCTCCTCCTGCAGAGGACTCAACTGAAACAGGCCTGCTGAAACAATTCCCCAGTTATGATTACACAGGAGCTCTGGCAATGAGTCACTTTCCAACCCACTGAACATGCTCCACTTTGAATTATGCATCATTTGGGGTTTTTTAATCAAAACATTGTGTTTTCTCAAAGAAAATGCCTGGCTAAAAACTAAATTTAAACACATAAGTATTTTCTCAGCAAAGAAAGGGACTCCAGGTAGTTTGACAATGATTGGCATTTATTAGCCCCCTCTCCCTTCATTTTTAATAAATAATTCCATTCAGCTTTTCCATTCTTTTACCTGGACTCAAAGGTCATGAAAGGACATCTCATTTATATTTCTTAAATATTAGTAAAAACATCACCCTTCTTCCACTTTTCTGTCATATCCCTAGTGCTCCCAGCAACACTGCAAATCAACATCTTCAGTAGTTTCTGCTCAAAAGGCTTTTGAGTGACTTTTAGACAAAACCCCCACATTTCCTTGTGCAACATTTCCTTTCATGCAACATTTGGATCTTCATCTAGCTTTCTCCATAGTCCTTGCCCTGACCAGGTATTCTGTTGAGTATTGGGCTAGTACCAGCGATATAACTAGTTTTGTCTTGAAATATATTTTTTTAAAAATATCTTATTTTTTTATACTTGAGTCTTACAGAATCACAGAATAATTTAGGTTGGAAAAGACTCTTAAGAGCATTAAGTCCAACAGTTAACCTAACACCACCAAGTCCACCACTAAACCATGTCCCTAAGTGCCACATCTATGCCTCTTTTAAATGCCTCCAGGGATGGTGACACTACCACTTCCCTGGGCAGCCTGTTCCAGCGCTTGACAACTCTTTCTGTGAAGAAATCTTTCCCACTATCCACTCTAAACCTCCTCTGATGTAACTTGGGGCCGTTTTCTCTTGTCTTATCACTTATTACCTGGGAGAGGAGTCCAACCCCCACCTCACCACAACCAAAACCTCCTTTCAGGTAGTTGTACAGAGTCCTTTTCTCCAGACAAACAGAATAATAGAATTAGGGCTCAGATTGGTTTCTCTCTTTTGAGTTTCCTTATTTGCCATCACACTGTTGTTATAGGATGCCTCTACCTGCCACATTTCAGCTGTTGCAGGATACTCCAAGTGCCATCTGTGCATTGGTCTCTTCCCCAGTCCCCTATGCAGCCCTTCAGAGATCAACAGGCAAGGGAGATGTCTGTGCTGGGGTCATGCCAGGAAAGGGAGAAGCCCAAGGTAAGAAAAAGTCAGGCTGAGTCAGCATCCCTCTGTGGAAAAACACTCTTCTGGTTAAAAAGAAGCAGATCTCCCTAGGGAGAGCAAATTAGCAACCCGTACCTGACACTGTTTGTCTTTCTCCTGATGGATGAGCCATTTTTTCCTCTCTTTCAGAGTAATACTTGGCTGTACTTTCCTTTTAATGAGCTTTTGGAGCAAAGCCTGAAAGGGATCAAAGCTATCAGAGGGAGAGGTGGTAAACACATGACCCAAACCTTTGCCTTTTCTCTCTTTTTCTTTACAAACAGAAGTTGCACCTTTCATTATTTAAGTTAATGTAAGCAAAGGGGCTTGGTGCTTTGGTTCTGGAACAGCGGGTGACCTGTCTGCCAGTTTACCAGTGATGGACATCAAGCAGAAGGCTGTTGCAGCCTCCCCATGGGAAAAGCCCTCTGGAGAGGGGGAGAGAAAGGGTGTCCACTGCCAATGGGCAGCACTCTCGTTTCTACGTGCATCCCTATCTGGGCAGGGCCCCCTTAGGGCAAACACAGCAGCTCCCAGGAGGAAAAATAGAAGGAGAATTAATGTATGATTTTCTACTTCTTGTGTGACACAAGGGCTCTAGTCTCAAGGTGGCAAGAAATTGCAGCTGTCGGGAGAGACAGTAACAAGGCAGGGCAGCCAGGAGATCATGTCACGTCTCAGTTCTTCCTTCCCTGTGTCCCTGAAGTGTGATTAGTGAGAGTCTACTGCTTCAGCAGACAACTTTGAGATCGCTAGGGGGAAAGCACCCCCATAGCCAGGAACTGCTGCTGCTACAACAACCCAGTACAGAGCCTAAAAATGGGAGACAAATTGTCCTGCATGCTTACAGCCATCAGGGCTTGGCTGCACTTTTTGAGCCATTTTCCCCCTTTCCCAATAGAAAGCTTTTCCAGAAGTCAGGAAATTGCACATGCCTTCACATGCCTGCCATAAAAGAGAGCTGAGCACAATTAGGATGCTGATGAAGCTATGAAAAGACAGGAAAGACAAACCCCATGTCATCCAGCAGACGTGGAAACAGCCACAGCTGTAAAGAGCCTGCATAGGCCCCCTACCAAAAGACTTGTGGCTGCTGAAGAGTGGGAGGCAATGATGCTTGGATGTGGGGGATGGACAGAGGTGAGGGAAACGCCATAGGGCTCTCCAGATGAGCTGCTGGGGCTCTACTAGCTGCCCTGCACCAGCACACAGGGTGATGGGGATGCCACGATGCTGCTGTCTGGGATGAGCAGTTGACAGAGACTGTGTGTGATGTGGAGCAATGTGTACTGTGGGTGACTGCAGGGCAGGTAACAGGACAACCTTCAGCCCCTGGCTGCCACATAGCCTTTGCCTGGCCTTCAGATGGGAGAAAGGCCATTCCTAGTACAGTGAGGACCAAGCATCCTCTCATGACATTTCATCACTTTTTACTTGCTGTCAAAATTTCTCCATCCCTCTGAAATGCTCCAAAACACAGGACACCAGTGGTGCTCCAAGCAGTGTGCTGAGGGCCACCCCACTCCCAAACTGCATGAAGGAAATACTGCTGACACGACATAGGCTTTTATTTCCAGGAGACCTCTCACAAGAGGCAGTTGCCCTTCACTGAGTACATTTTGTGTATTAGGCTACAAGTGTGACTGAGCAAGAACAGCCCGTGGCTGCTGGCAGGCCCTCAGTGCACTGCCCGGCTTGTCACAGACTTGCAACACCTCTGTTACACAGACCTGCTCATGGCATACTCCAGATGGCAACTCAGGACGAGGGGATTAGCTATATGCAGCACACTCCTACAGACTATGAAGACGCTGCCAGGCTTATTTGTTGGTGATTATGTGCAGAACTCTGGAACATACACGCTTTGTTCTCCCTGTTTCCTACCTCTGAAATGCCGCTTCCCAGCAGAAGGGAAACAAACCATCGTGCCTTGTTTGGTTTCAGTGCTCCTGTTGGAGGGGGCAGGGAGTCTCACATAGTCATATACATAATTGTCTTCCTCTTCATTTAGTTTTCTTTTTCTTAGGGCAAAATAAGAGCCATTTGAGCTGGAAGCATAGAACTGATTCTTATTTGCAAGTCTCCTCCCTCTACCCAAAATACAGCAATTTAAGGGATTTTTAAAAAATGTTAAAATTTTATATCTGTCCTCCTCAAATACTAGCTATGTTGAGCATCTAAATACAAAAGAAATGAGGTTCCGTAAGATTCAGAGTGTGAAATGCACCCAAGAGAAACCCAGTGCACAGTAATGGGCATTCCCCAGAGTTTCTGACTCATGAATGTGTTTGGTACTATTTCTGCAGGGAAAGTAGCAAGAGGAGGAAGACAGCCACTAGCAGGGGTGTCTGCAAGCTGACTGCAGAAGTCAGTAATGCCAGAAGACTGGAGAGTGGCTAATGAAGCATCTCATTTCAGAAATGACAAGGGGAGACTTCAGGGAAGTGCAGTAGTGACCTACATAGAGCAGAAGGATACAACAGAAAAGCCTGGAGAAGTGAGGCAGAGAAATTGTCAGGGTAACACAGGAAGACTCTATAAAAAATAAGAAGTAATGAAGCAAAAGAAAGTATCTTTTCTGCTGTGAGATAAACACGTAAGATCCGCTCTGAGATGTGCTAATAACTGATGTTTTGATTCTTTTGTGTCAAAAAAATTAATAAAATTGAATCTATGCTGGGAATTCAGGTCAACCACAATAAAAAAACACAAAGATTTTGTGCAACCCAAAATGCGGGGGAATTTTTTTTATCAATCAAGAGAAACAGAAAAATGACCCAGAATGTTTTGTCTGAGCCTTCAAAACAGTAAGGAAAATTTCTAAATAAAGTATTGCTGCAAAGTAAAAGAATATTCAAAAGCATCTCAACAAAATACTTTCATGATTTGAAAGACTTTTTTCCAAGATTCTTTCTCACAGAAGAAATTTAGTAAAATTGAGATTCATTTACAAAATGAGCCGCTTTACCTTACTTTACATAGTCCAGAGGAGGAGAGAATGAAAAACAATTAATTCAGCTGCAGCCAGTAGCTGTTTCTGGAGTTGATGTTGCCTATTGCAGCTCCCACAGCAAAACAAATGTATCTTGTCTCTGTTAATTATTGTGAAAAACAAAACAAAACAAAAAGTCACTTATTTCTCACCAAAGACCACATCTGTGTATGTGATACTGTTTCCTGATGAACACAGAAAACCGGAGAGAGATCTCATGGCAGACTTAGCACTTGAACTGTGGCAGAGACAGAAGGAGTGGCTTTGTCAGTGTGACCACTGCCTCAATTTTCAGAGCTGGCTTAAGCTGATGAGGGGAATGAGAAGCAAGTGAGTTAAGGTGGGAGCAAGTACTTCTCTTCCGCTGTGAAATACCAAATACTAAAAAAGAGGGAGCTGCAGATGGCAAAGTCTTAAAATGCCATGGTGAACTTTGCTGGAGCGTGTCTCTAGTCCCCTTAGATGGAGCCTGTCTGCAGCTGATTCACAGAAGGTCACATTGGGTAGTCCTGCCCGATTCCTGAGTCTACTCATGTAGTCAGCACGGCTGACAGGGGTGAGAGAGTGGAGCTGGTTGAAAACATTTGATATGGCTCTAGACAGGCAGACTGATTTGCAAATTCAAAACACAGGAGAGACTGAAAGCTGTTGCAATGGATTACAAATGAACTTGGAAACACAGGTGTGAGGGATGAGGAGGCAATGTGGCTGGAGCTAAGTGGGTGAATACCCTGACAAGTTTTCCAGCCCTCTCTGTCCCTTTGTCAGGCAGGTCTCTCCTTTCTGAAAAGCATATTTATTTGGCATGGAGCTGGGGAAGCCAGGGGACTGGGAGGGGTGCTGAATGAGGGGTCCCAACTGTTACAAAAACCAGTGAAGTGTGGGAAAGTAGGCCAGCAGCAATAGGGAATGCAAGAAAACTATATTTTCACCGGTTAAAAATCCCTGCAATATGGTTACAAAACACATCAGTAGAGAGAAATCACAGTGAAATGTGAACTATGTGGTTCAGCTCTGACACTGCACAGAAAATACAGCACAACCTTTGCTACAGTGGCACAGGGCAAATCATGGGCATATTTTGCTTAAGACTTCATGCTGCTGTTGCCATGACTTTCTGTCCAGGCTATCAGGACTGTAACATCTACAGACATGCTTAACACTGTGGGTGGTAAGCTGAACACATAACTATAGATAGGTTCTGACTACAGGTCTGTCTACAGTCTATCCCTTACAGACTCCAGCAGCTGTCAGGAGAGGATGTTCAGGAAAGTGAGGTGTGGACAGGGTAATCCCTTTGCAGTAGCAGCCTCCCAGCTTCAGTGGTGAGCAGTCTGGGAACTTTTTGAGCTTCAGGCTGCTGCCTGGCTTTGATATCTGATAGGCCCTGACAGACCTATCCTTCCTGAAGTTGTCTTATCACTTTCTGAACTTTTGCCCTCCACAACTGTTTGTAGCAATGAGTCTCATGGTTTTAATATTGGAACTATTGTGTGGGGGAGAAGCAGACTTCATATCGTTTGTTACCTCGTGTTGTTTGTTTTATATCTGTCAATGGATGACATCATTAGCTAATTTGTATCGCTAGAGTTAGCGAATAATCACTTCTCATTTACTTTTTCCACAACACTTGTGATAATATTAAATCTAACAACTCCACCCCAGTCATCTCTGTTTTAAAACAGTAAACCAGAGGCTGTTTGATACTCCATGCAGAGAGCTGTTCCTCATGTATCATCACCCTAGTTACCCTTGTTAGTGCACCTCTGAATCCCCTGATTCCCCTTGCCAGGTTGAAGGACCACAGCTGCAAGAAGACGCTACTCCAGACACCGGCAACCTATGGATATGTGTGATGGCTATTGAGAGGCAATTTTAAGAGAAATAACCTGTGTGACCCAAAGATCTCTTTTCTGGTTGCACTTGTTAATTTAAAGGTCATCACTCTGCATGTAAGGCTAAGATTATCATTACAGATACAGTCCTTTTAAACTATCTGATGTTAATCTCCTTTACCATGAAAGGTAGATGTTCCTGTTGGAAAGCTGATGTGAGAATTGATTCTTAAAGATAATAGCTAGAAAATTTCGTATGAAATCTCTCTTTGGCATTAGAATGGCATTCTTAAGCAGAACATGGTAAATCTTTGAAGAAAACGTTTTCTTTAACCTTTTCTTTTATGGGAACTTCTAATACATCCAAGTCCTTTCTCTTCTGTTAGCCCCATATCAAAACTGAGCTTAAGATGATGGCTGAAAGTCATCACTGTTGGTTGTGAAATTAGTTGCTATTTTCAGTCCATTTCAAAACTTCCATTAGTCCAGTTGAGACACATGCCAAATTCCTCAAAAATACAAGAATTGAACTGGCAGAGATAAGAAATTGTTTCTGTTATACTAAGGTTAAATCTCTGCATAAAGGAGACTGGATACATGCTGCATCTGCTCTCTTTGTGGGTAAAGGGAGATTACCCTCTAATCCCTAAACCTTTTCAAAGGTAATTTATCTACCAAAACCCATGAAGGGTAGAGTTGAGGTCCTTGAGTACCTTACAGATGCTCCTAAACCCCAAACCCCATTTTTTTCAAAGCTATAGGCAGCCTGAGAAATTATGTTTTTCCTTTGAAAAATCAAGCCATCATCTTCCTAGGTATTAATACTAAGCTCACATTTTCCTCTCAGCTTCTGTCCCAGCAGGAATAACATAATCTTCATTGGTTTGCAAATTGCAGACAGCTCCCCTGCACCTACTTGAGCTTCTCAGCTTTGTTTTTCATACTGAAACTCTTCTGGGGAAGGGATGGGGGGGCTTGTTTCCCCAGAAGAAAAATAAGAAAATGTTTGCATGATAAAACTGATGCCTGTTGCATGGCAGTTTAAACAAAAGAACCCTACTGTGGACATTTTCTTCTGTAGTGCAGAGCAGTTTGGAAAGCTGTATAATGTGTCTTGACAGCGGTACAAATCACTAAAGGTCAAGGGCTTGGGGATTAACCATATCCCCATACAATAGGCTGATACAGAAAGGGCAGGACCATGAGGGTTCAGATTTAGAATGAAAGGTTTTCAATAGGGATGATGAAAGTGGATTTGTGGAAAGGGGGGGACTACTCACACCCTTCCAGCACACAGGCAGGCTAATAATATCACAGTGCAGAAGGGAATATGGTGCTCTCCCCATTCTTTTTCAATCCAATCAACATCTGGCTGTGGGCACCTTACTTCTGAGATATCTTTTGACTTTCTACTAAATTTTCTCTAGCTGCAGGTGCTTATCAAATCCAACCACTCTGCTCAAGATGGATCAGCTACTGTAGGTTGTTCAGGATTGTGTCCTGTTGAGTTTGGAATATCTCCACAGATGGAGTATCCACAACCTTTCTGAGCAACCTGTGCTAGTGTTTGATCACCCTCACAGTAAAATAACTGTGTTTTTGTGTTCAGAACATCTCATGCGTTGCCATTTGTGCCCATTGTCTCTTGAACTGTCAGCGGGCAATACTGAAAAGAATCCAGCTCCTTTGCCTTCATTCCCTTCCATCAGGTATCTATATATGCTGGTAGGATTCCTACAAGACTTCTTCAGATTAAATATGAGTTTAAGGAAATCTTTGTATTTTAAAATCTGATTGAAAATCATTAAGTTATTCATCTAAGATAAGCCGTTGGACTGGAAACTCATCGCTTCAGGTACTTGATCTGAGCAGTATACAAAGTAGTGCTTCCATAGTCACATTAACATTTAGGAGGATTTCAAAAGGGAGCTTTTTAGGTTCTTTTACTTCAACTTTGTGATTGTGACATGTGTCAACTGCATCATCTGAGTTTTCTGTGGTGTGTGTGCAGTGGTCACAATACACCTCAGTTCAAGCCTTTCCTCTTCTACACCAAGAGAAAACATCACAGATTTTTTCCTGTATTGCAGATCAGCTGAAAGGAGTCTGTACCAGAAAAGCCTATTGAAATTACTGTTACCCCTCCCACTGATAGAAGTATTTTTCCCTGGGATCAGCAGTGATGACATTATTGAGCATTATCGGAGCGTGGAAAGGACAATGGAGCTTTCAGAGGACACTTTTTTAGCTGTACCCACTGGACAATGAATGAGTTAGCGTTCTTTGTCAAAGGGCAGAGCATTTTTTGCAGCTCTCATTTCCGTAATTCTGCTATGATACTTGTGTTCCCTTTTCAAAAAGAAAAAAAAAAAACAACCAACTAAGACAAGTAAAAATACTATAAGCTACATAAGCCTGAGAAGTGCATTGACAGGAAAGATGTCACTGAATGCCACTATTTATTAGCAGCATGGCTCTCTGAAAGAATTATTGTGCAGTATTTTTGTTCACTAATTATGTGCTAAATTACATTAAATTATCACAGTAGTGCCTCATAATTACAGTTATTATGACAAACATCAAACAAATGAGTAAAGGAGTGACCTCTTTCCTTTGAAAACAGGAAACAAAAGTCTCTCACCAATGCCAGCTTTCTGAATATGCAGAATTAGTGTCAATTTTCATTTGTGATTTGCAATTGGAAGGACTTCTTTAATTAGCTTTTTTAAAACCCACTTCTCAAAGAAAATGTCTCCTATTTAGCTTTGACAAGAATGGATAAAACTGTTCCCACTGGCTGTCAGTCGTTTCTCCCTCTACCTTCCAGGTGGCCTCCCCTTGCCTACAAAGTCCATGTTGCAGCATTCCACAAGCCTCCTGGAGTCATCTCTCAGAATCTGAAATTTAAAAGCCATATTAAAGTTAATATTAAAAATACTATATATATATTTAAATTTGATGTTAAATATAAACAAAATACTAAATTGTGTCAAAAATGTAAAGCTATGACTATTATGGATTTTTTAAAAATTAAATTCATGCTTTAACTCTAATGCCAATAACTTACTACTGCAAATTCAGATTAGAATTAAACTCCTATTTGCCTACAGTGCCTTTCTCACACCTTCACCTTTATCCAAAATGCCTGATACATGAGTTTGTCAAAAATAGGATGCTAGCTTAGAAGGACTGAAAATACAATCTATTTTGGTAATTTTCATGTTCTTCTGTTCCTTCAAAACATGTCAACAAGGTTCACTCATTCCATATCTCATTCACAGAAGAGTTGACAAGTCACATTTACAAAAAATCAAGGAGGAACCAGCCATCATTTCTATGCAACTTCTATCGTGGGGTGCTGGACACACACACAAATCACTTTACATTTCCATTCCATTGCATGACCGTTAGTAACACAATGAACAGTTTACTGCCAGATTTGTTTCAGGGAGTTGTGAAATCCCAGTGAATGTGTATTCTTTATTTCAAACACCCAAACACATACACTGAAATGGCAGTTCTTATATATTAATTTAGTGCAGAATTGCTGTTGTTTGATTGACCATCATTAATTTAACAAACACTTTCAGCTTCAGCTACCCAGATAGTAATTACTGGTTGACTAAGAAGCTAACCTGGAAGAAAGAGATTCAGCACAAACTAAAAAGGAGGTGACCTGAACTCATCAGATGACATTTCTTAGGAAAAAAATTGCAGAAAGAATCAACTAGATAAAAATCTAAGCCAGACTGAGTGATATGCTTGGGAATAATATATACCTTACATTGCAGGTCTGTTTTCTATATCAGCTGGGGGTTTTTTTGAGAATCAAAAACGGGATGTCATACGATGGCTACTTTGGGATTTTGAAATCTATTAACCAAATCTTTTTGGCAAATATAACAGCCACAGAATGGCTTGAGTAGAAGGACCTCTGGAGATCATCTAGTCCCAACATCTCCCCAACAAAGCAGGTTCACCTAGACCAGGATGCCTGGGATCACCTACAGGAGGGTTTTGAATGTCTCCAGAGAAGGACACTCCACAATCTCTTTGGGCAGCCTGTTCCAGTGCTTTGTCACCCTCAAAGTAAACAATTTTTTCCTCATATTCATCTCATCTAATTCAGGGTCTAATTCCAGAGAGCATAACTATCTTTAACAAAGTTTTAAGGCAATAGTAGCTTCCAGTTACAGGACAGCTTTTATAATCAATATGCCCATAGGTGTGATTTCATCCATTCTTAAATGATATCTCCCTTTTAGCTGAATATGTTGGCTACTCAGACAGCACAAATGTTTAGACCGTGAAACAGATCTGGCATGTATCGGTATTTGATGACAATTCAGTGGCTAAGGATACAGTGTGGATAACTTAAGAAGAACGCCAGCTACCTGTACCCTCAGGGAGGAATCATGGTGCTTGCACTTTATTTTTTTATGTACTTCAGTATTTGTTAAAAGGACAGCAATTCCTGAATGACACTGCCCCTTAAAAGCACATTGAACTGAATCAAAGAATAGAAGATCCAATACTGTTTCCCTTGGTACCTAATTTACCCATTCATGACTCATTTAGCTACAGATCTGACTAATTTTGCTTAATCTGTCAAGAACAGAGTCCTATTCCAATGGCTCCAATCTATTTTGATCTATTATTAACAGAAAAGAGAAGACTCCTTCTTTCCTGTCCCGTTACCCTATACAATATTAAAGGTAATTTTTAGTCATATTCTTCAAGTCATAAGTATCTGTGATATTCTGTTTGTTTTCAGAAAGATATGTCTAAAACAGAATAAATATAGAGTGATCAAGAGCTGAGCAAAAGACTATAGGTAGGGAATTTGCTGGGTAGGTGATACCGTTCCTATCACAAAAGTTTTACTATCTACTGTTTATCAGTCTTTCTGAGCTATTTATTTTAGCTGTATATTTTACCATCCTCACACGATTCCAATTGCTACATGTCAAAAATAGATTCCTATGGCAATAAGGTATTTTGCTCTCTTAAGGGCAAGGGCAAAGGCAAAGGAATTAAGACTTATAAATAATAGTTCAATCCAATGACGTGCTTCACAGGTATACTGTAAGGTAGTATACAATACTTCTTAGGAAGCTGCACATAGTTTTTCTGCTTGCTTATCTTACAGGTAGTGCCTCGCTGCACTGAACCTGGCACACTGAACCACTTCTTCTTCCAGAGATAGTCACTGTAATTTCCTACTCAGAGTAATACATTTAAAGAGATGTTATTCTTGTAATGAAAGATGCTACTGAAAACACACCTAATGTTTCATTATCATAATCATGTCATGACCGAGTCATAACCCCCCTAAACCCCAACTGACTCATCACTTTCTTAATTGGTTTCATCTATTCCAGTGCTATTATCAACAACTTTTTATGAAACATGGGTCAGAGTTACCACATCTTTCAACACTGTATTGCTACTGTATCCTGATCTAAACATGAAAAGGTTCATCCTTCATAGCCTCATCATTCTACCTGCTTATTTTCAAGTCATAATCAGATTACTCTGCAGTGTTGTATTGCATAACTTCTTCCAGACTGGAGTCCCTATTCTGCTAACAGTCACCTGGAACAGCTTTATAAAGGGCTTGTTCTCAAGCATTTACAATTTGCACTTCCTGGTTAGTAGAATATTATGAGTTAGAAAAATCCCTCCCAACCTATCTTTTTTCAGCTTGCTGCTGACTACATCAATTTATCTGCTCAAATTTAGGTAATAAGAAGCTCCAAAAACTTTAAGAGGAGTTCTTTTTCTACTTCCTCTGTTTTTTTTTTTTCTGGTAGTCAACCTTAGCCCATTCTGTTCACTATTGAATTTTTTCTAAATGTTTCCTTTCAGCCCCCTACTTCAGTCACAGATCATAGAACGTGCTGCATTTGTCCACATGTGGTAACTTATTGTCAAATATTTATTTGCTCAGAATGACCCATCACTAATCTCATAAAGAAAGCAGTTTACTGTTTGAAATATGGCCTGGAATGTATTTTTGATAATCTATTTTGCAAAGCCCCCAAAAGACACTACAGCATCCAAGAGGCAGATCCACTGGTACTTGGTGGCTGCAGAAACTTGACAAGGGGAGACCAGCTCTCTCATGCAGCACTAGCAATCCCATTAAGTGACCCAACAGGCTGTGAAACACCCACCGACAGGGTAACCTGGAAGTACCACAAGGCAGGTTTGCCGATAAAGGTCACAGCCCCTTCCTGTCATTCGCTACCCTTCAGAAGAGTTGCCTGCTCTTGTTTCTTAGCCATTAGCCCCATTGACAGATATTTTAGGATAAAAAAAAACTCATTTCAGCTTACTAGAGAAAGACATGCTTCTGTGCACCAGGAACCCTCAAAAGCAAATGATGCAGAACAGGGATAGCCCATTTCCAGTTATTTTGAGTAGTAGTATATACATATAAGTAGTATGTACAAACTGTGCAGTCAGGGCCAACTGAAAGCTTAGGAAGCAAAAAGTGAGGACATTGTCTGAAAGCAATGCACTGACAGCTTGTCAGCTGAAGCATGCTAATGTGTCTGTACTTGTGGACTGACGTTTTCATGGTAGAAATGATTGGCAAAATTGTCACTGTCAACAGCTTCAGGCCTCACAACCACAGTATCGGTTCCAGTGGCTTTAACTGATGTTGAAACACTTTTCTTTGTTCCATTGGGGAAGACACTGATCTGCATTTATCTAACAGGTTTTAGGCTACTGTTATACTCTATTCAGGGTTGTTTGGGCTTAATCAATAGTTCAAAATTTGCTGGCTTGGAAATTTTCTTGTCATTCTTATAAATAACATCAATGCATGAATTAAGAAAACATAATTTTCAAAAAAGGAAGAAAAAAACCCTTGAAAACTAGACTCTTGGATAGACTTTTAATTTCCAATTCCCTGCTAAATGCCCAAAGCGGGTTGAAACCAACCTACCTGCCCACAGACAAATGGTAGGTGAATTACACAGTAACAGATGTATTTAAAGTTTGAAGACCATTTGTTCTGGAACATCCCTATCTACAGTGAAACGCACAGAAAATTACTATCAGAGTTTAGGGTAGGTAATTAAAATAAAGAAAAAGGCTTCCTTCCAATTAAAACTGGTAAGGAGGGGAGTCAGGAAAACAGAATAAAACCACTCTTCAAATTGTCTGGGACACAAGGCCTATTGATTTTGCAGCTGTGAACATGCAAAGTCAAACCGTAGCATGTACAAGCAGTCAGCCCTCTGTGCATGGGTGCATGTGTGTGTGTGCTCACCATTTTAAATATCACATCCTAAAGACAGCAGACTCCTACAGCACTAGGCCCTACAAACACCATATGCTACAGTCATTTAGGGCAAGTTCAAAGCATGACTGCTAAGGATTTAAACATTGTCTGCCTTTCTTCCAGCACTGTTCTCACATTCCCCTCTGCCTTTCCCCTTGGATTTTCATTTGTAATTCTGCAAACTGGAGGTTAAAATCTCTCATACACTGCAGGAGAGATTTATATTCCTTAGTGCCATAAGTGGCAGCAGGGGTGCCGAGCAAAGGAATTAGAAGCTCAGGTGGCCATGAACAGAACAGCTGATGAATTAGGAGAAGCAGGCTGCCTCGCTGAGGGCTTGGGGAGGCAGAGGTTTGCTTTAGCAGGAGGAGATTTGGACTCATTTTGTGCAGCCCCCACCAATTTTCTTCTTAAGAAGATCAACTCACCCTTGGTCTTGCATGAAATGCCAGGGCAGCCATAGAGCAATGGCAAAGGACAAAGAGAGGCACTCAGGCCTTGCACATCCTGACTGGCCTGTGGAAGAAGCATGGGCTTTGACACTAGGGAGAGGGGCCTACTCCACATGCATAAATAGTATTTCTCACTAGTTCTTGTCTCTTCATTCTGCAGGTCTTTTTCCTCCTGTGTTCTTGTAGCTTACTCTCTCTCTGTTGGACTGATTCCCAAGGAGTGGCCTTTCTGCAGGTACAGTGTTGTAACAGCTCTGAAATGTTAGTCACCATTTTATCAGTGTTAAAGCATTCTCAAGACAATCTTTTTAAGAAAACTGTCACTCAACACATTCTCCAGTAACTCTCTGTTGCAGCAAGTCACAAGATTAAATAAAACCTTCCATTCATGTTGCTTATCTCACCTTGTTCTGCACCCAGGACTGGGGTGAGTCTGAGGGACCATGTCCCAGTTGTAAGGTATTTGTGTTTACATTGCAACAGTTCAGTACATCTGTTCAACTTCCAGTAAGAAACACCTTTGTTTGTAGCTGTTTTACAACACTGAATAACACTCAAAGCACTCTGCAGAGACACTTTTGAAAGATTCACTTCTGGTTTAACTGGTGCCATTGTAAATCAAGAATAGCTCTACTAAGTTGATTTTATGTAAGATCTACATCACATTTGCATGCAGTAGTGATGGGAGCCTTATGAGTACTTAGGCAGAGGAGTTAAGACACATGACAAGTCCTATACAAATATGATCATTCATTTATTGGAGATGCTGACACTCAAGTCATCTTGACTAAACTGAGTAGTCCAGATTAGGTTCTAGGTCCCTTGAAATACCTACAGATATTGCCACCAACTCAACCAGCTCGGGATTTCACAGAATACATATTTACCAGGGACTGCTTGCTAAGAGAATTCACATGTGTTTTAAATCATTCTGCAGTGATTAATAATTAATATCCAGGAAAGGTTCGGTATATCTTTCTACAAGGAGGCTGTCAGAAGCCTACTGGATCTGAAGATGCTGTTCAAATAGGAGTAATCTCCTGTTGCAGTAGCACTCCTTGTGCCTGCAGCAGCAGAGTCCACACTCCCTCTCCCTTCCTTGCCTCTGTGGTTTCCTTACCGGGGAAAAGAGTTTATACTTAATAATGTCATTAAAAACGGGAGTTGAGGATACCATATCTGTCTGTACCAGAGGCTGCTGCTGTCAGAGTGGAAGGGGAAGATGGAAAGGAGGTGACAAGATCCTGCACTGCCCTGCAGAATATGGATGCCAAGAGGGAATTTTTATCTGGGCCAGTTCTTCAAAGAGAGAGGCATGGGAAATGAGAAAGGCAAAGAATGGGAACACTTGAGAGGGACAAGACAATACATTAATTCAAGCCAAATCTCCAGTAAATACTTCGCATTTATAACTGTTGTTTATGTATATCCGCTTTCTCTGTCATAATGTGTGAGTGAGAAGAGAGATAAACTGCATGACTGTGAGCAGAGGCAAGCCATAATAGTGCCAGTTCAGATGAGCTTTGTCTTCTGAAACTGAGCAGGGAACCCTTCCTTCAGTGAGGAATCTTTTTTAATTAGCCCCTCTCATTTAGGCCATTGACAGCTAGCTTTGATCCTTCAGGTTCAGCAGTAATGTATAAAGATTCATGTTGCTCTGTTAAGTTAAATACACACTGAAAACATGGTAAAAAAACCAGTAAAAAAGCTATTAACTTTTCATAGGACTGGAGAGTGCCTTTGTAGAGAATCCATGTGTGATCCAAGGAGATGGTCATGCTGCCCTGTAACCGAGGGATACTTCACCAGAGTCTTATCCTGTTATGAGGCAGCTTTTAATTGACATCTGTGTCTTGTTCAAGGTGCTGCCTTTCTGATATGCTGTATTATATACAGCAATGTAATGGCCCTTTTGTAACAGTTCACTGATTTGAAATATATGTTTTCAAGATATCCAGTTGTTTTGCTTCCACTTGTGGCTCAAACAAACTACCAACTTCAATATTTCTAGAAAGCAAACACTATATGTTTGTGTTAATGGCATGGGAGACTAATTACATATGAGAAGACAGAAAGGACAACCTGTCATGGAAATCTCTTTACTGCTGTTGAAAATGACAGTGCAGCACAAAATATTAGTCAACTTTCAGTGTGACAGTTCAATAGTGGATAAATGGTCATGAATGTGCCAGAGCTGGCTCACCCTGACAAACAAGACTGTTTGGGTACTGAGTTAGGTGAGTGACTGAGGTATGTGTTTGCGGGAGGGAGGTTTTCCAGTTGCAGCAAGAACATAAATTAGTTTGAATAGCAACAAGAAAAACAGCGAGTGAAGTTGTCTATTAGTTTAACAGGATATTGTGAATATAAAATTAGCAAAATATTTTTGCCTCTCAAATCATAAGATATCAGACTGTTAAAATGAACTATACATATTTCTTCACACAGAAGTGTCATATAAGTTGTTGTCCCTTAAGTACTCCAGATCATGATCACTATATTTAAACATCCAATTTACTTTGAGTGCTTTAAATCATTAATTTCTACAGGACACAGGTTTGCATATGTTTTATAGGTACCTTAACAAACTTAGCTGTATATATTGCTTGCCTGCTTAATTTGTTCTGTTTTTCTATTACGTCTAAATCACAAAACTAGACTGTTTACTTCCTCTTCCTTGTTCTCATTTGTTACCGTACAGTCATCGTTCAAGCTGACAATACTTCAGACATTAAAAAGCCACAAAACCAGATCTGATCATTGCCCATCTAGAAGGAAACTGGGGACAACCTGAAGTGTTTGATGCCACCCAGGCCCCTCCTGTCTTGTATGCCTTATGTTACCTTTGCAGGTCCAGGACAGTTTGCTGAGGCAACAATCCTTTGGGACACAGTGAGATGCTCTCTTAGTGCTACAAACAGTCTGAGGGGCAATGAACGAGTTTCCAAGTAAGGAAATGTTCATTTGGTTTGCAACTTAAAGATTCTTAATAAAATCTGAACGATTAAGACATTTCCAGTTTCTCTATGGTAAATATTGTACAATAAAAAAACTGTACCAAAGCAAAATTGGAAACCCAGAAAAGAAAGAGTAAAATGAATCTATAAAGGAGTGTAGTTTATATGTTCTGCAGCATTAAACTACAGTTAAAACTCTGCAGGGAACAGTAACTGACAGAACTATATTTTTTTAATTATTAGATGCACTGATGTACTGACTACATGAGCCTCAAGTGTATTCAGCTTGTCCTGGCTGTTTGGAATTCACTGCTACTTAACTTGCAGATTCAGTGAGAAAAAGGAGGTGTTTCTTTCTGAAGCAGGTGATAAAGCTGTAGTAAATTTAGATCTTTCTGTACATAAGGTGAGAGCAAACTCCAAGAAAAAAGGAGCAAAGTATAATGTTAAATTTGGCCAAACTCTGCAATGGGAAATCAGCACAATGATAGAGAAGCATATTTTGCCCCAGGTAAATAACAGTCACTATCTAAAAAATTTAAAAGTTATGATTCAGACCCACATAGTCATTCCCTCCAAAATCACTGGAGTTATGCTAGTTCTGTGTGACTATAATTTGGGCAGGATCTGTCCTCTAAATGCTTTGCCTAGACCCCTCATGCCCTTAATTATCTGTCAGTCAAGTAATTTAACAGGTATCAACTTTTAGCTCTGCAGATCCCTCACCCCCCCAAACTCATCCTTGCCCAGACATCAGCTCTCGTTCTGTCCCCATCTCTGCCTCTCCAGTAAGAACCCCTGAGGGCTTTCTCACTGTGTTGCCCAGGCAAATAAGGGCTCGCTCTTCTCACACATCCATGGCA